>NC_060057.1:7019704-7345811 GCF_905333055.1 Maniola jurtina | reverse complement strand
ACAACGATTGATGACACAGGTGAGGGTTGCGAAGCCAGTTGCTGCTGATCATCTTGAGGCGACACGGCCGCCTGAAGGGTTGCCCTTGGTTAGCCGCCCATGACAATCGATTAAATCTTGATTGGGTACAGCACATGAGAAAACTCTGTAAAACTTTACAAAACTCATTAAACCCGAGGCCAAGCGAGGCCTTGTTTCTGTGGTTATTATTAAGCAAGAATAATTAATAAACTAAATCTGAAACCAAGCGAAGCCTGGTTTTTGCAGTTGTTTAGTAACAACAGCTATTTTGGTACTAATATAGTCCAATTGCAGTGCATTGCAGTGGCGCTAGTGTCGTCATGTAAACAAGTGCTCCGCATATAAAATACTAGTAAAAATTCAAAACAGTGGTGTTAAAAGAGTAAAATGTTATAATGCGCTAGAAAAAAGTGAAAATTCCTATGATTAGTGTTATTTCAACATGATATGGTGCAAATAAAGTATAAAATCTAATAATAATTCTACAAGGACATCAATCTTCTAACTCAACAAAAATACAGTTTATCTACTAATTATAGTGATAGAATTGTTTTGTGAACTTAAATAAACATAAAACATAGCAAAATGTGTGGTTAATTCCTAATGATAGTGTTATCTAAACATAATAAATAGTGCAAACAAAGTATAAAAGAAATAGTAAATCTACCTTCAAACTCAAGAAAAATACAGTTACCCTACTAATGACAGTGCTTGAATTGCTATGTGAACTTAAATAAACATAAAACGAACAAAATGTGTGGTTAAAATAGCGAAAACAAGAAATTAAAAGTGAAGTATTATTGGAATTCTTGTATCAAAATAAACGGTCTTAAATGTAAATACAAACTACGCCATCTACTTAAATTCAAATTCAAATTCAAAATGTTTTTATTCAATTAGACTTTTACAAGTTCTTTCGAATCGTCAAAAGCATCTACCACTGGTTCGGAATGCCTTTCCTACCGAGAAGAACCAGCAAGAAACTCGGCGGTTGCTCTTTTCAAAGATTTGATATACAATATTATGCCATGTATAAAAGCAATTGAAGTCCTGCGCATTGCTGGAGCGAATCGAAGTTCAAATCCACGCTTTTTTATCATTTACATAATCTTCGATAGTATAATATGCTTTTCTCGAGAGCATATTTTTAATAGATTTTTTGAACCTGTGTAAAGGCAAGTCCAAAATTGACTGAGGAATTTTGTTATAGAAGATTATACCCATTCCCACAAATGACTTTTGGACCTTCCTGAGACGGAGCGTAGGAGTCGCAAGCCTGTTACGGTGTCTAGTCAGCCTGTTGTGTAGATCGCCAACCTTCTTGTAACTAAGAATATTTTGTCTTACAAAAATTATGTTGTTGTAAATATATTGAGAGGCTACGGTAAGGATACCTATTTCCTTAAATTTTTCTCGAAGTGAATCGCGTGGTTTTAAGTTATAAATTGCGCGTATTGCCCTTTTTTGTAATACAAAAATTCTCCCAATATCTGCCGCTCTACCCCATATTAAGATTCCATAAGACATAATACTATGAAAATAAGCAAAATATACTATCTTTGCGGTCTCCACGTCAGTTAATTGTCGAATCTTTCTAACCGCGTAAGCAGCAGAGCTTAGTTTGCCAGCAAGAGTTGATATATGGGTGCCCCATTGCAGCTTCGCATCTAAGGTTATCCTCAAAAATGTAGTAGTCTCTTCTATTTTCAAAATATCATTATTTATCATTAAATTAATGTTACTTGTGTTCTTGGTATTGGGCAGTGCGAATTCAATACACTTAGTTTTTTTTGCATTTAAAAGTAGATTATTTACAGTAAACCAGTGAGTTACCTGAGATATGGCACCATTTATATCGTCAAAATTGTCCTTATTTCTATCGACTTTAAAAATCAAAGACGTATCGTCAGCAAATAGTACGATATCGCAAATATTTTGGACTACATATGGTAAATCGTTTATGTATACTAAGAACATGAAAGGACCTAGAATAGAGCCTTGAGGAACACCCATTAGTGAGGCTGATCCGGATGACTTCACATCATTCACACATACTGTTTGAATACGATCACTAAGATAGGACGCAATGAGACCAAGCGCAGTGTCTTTGATTCCATAGTGGCTCAATTTAACTAAAAGAGTCTCGTGCTCAACGCAATCAAATGCCTTGGATAAATCACAGAAAATACCAATGGCATTCTGTGACCCCTCCCACGCATTGAATATATGCTTTAACAGCATTGCGGCCGCGTCGGTTGTTGATCGACCTTTAGTGAAGCCATACTGTTCAGAATGGAGTAGCTTATTAAAATTGAAATGCTGAAGCAGTTGGTTGAGCATGATTTTCTCAAATATCTTGCTCAGTGTTGGCAAAATTGAAATTGGCCTGTAATTGTTTGGGTCACTTTTGCTACCCGATTTAAAAAGAGGTATCAATTTACTACATTTCATGAGATCTGGAAAAGCGCCTGTATCCACAGACTCATTAAAAATTAAGGCTAGATATGGCGCAATAATATCAATAATATTGTTAATTATTTTTACTGATATTCCCCACAGATCTCCGGTTTTTTTGCTTTGTAAAGATTTGAACACTTTAACAATGTCATATGGAGTAACGTATTCAAACCTAAACAACACACCGCATTCAGTGACATTGGCCCTGAGAAGATCATAGGCTTCTGTTGGTGAAGAGCTAAGGGAACTAGTAGTGATGACTGGAATGTTCTGGAAAAAATTCTCAAATGTATTTGCAATTTCAATATTGGAGTCAATAATACGGTTATTAATTTTTAGCTCCAATTTATTGTTATGCACTTTTTGTTTCCCAGTTTCATCCGTGATGATATCCCAAGCTGCTTTAATTTTATTATCAGAATTAATAATTTTTTGCTTTATGCAGAGTGACTTTGCTTGTATGCAAACCTTTTTGAATAATTTTGAATAATTTTTTACATATTCAACAAATGTGGGAGTGTAGTTATATTGTTTTTCTGCATACAAGTCGAACAACTTATTTCTACTTTTATAGATGCCAACAGTAGCCCAGTCACTAAATTTAAGATTTTTAAACAGTTTTTTTTTCTACAATTTTAAAGGTAGAATTAAATTGAGAGTTTATGAGATCAAAAAAAGCATTATAGTGTTCATCCGGACCACCCTGAGTAAAGTCAAGTTTAGGTAAAGCAGTTAAAACCTTTAGTTTGAACTGCTCTACCTTTTTAGTGGTTACTGGCCTATACTTTATTAACTTTGTTATGTCTTGATTATCACTGGGAACAGATATCATTTGTCCACAGTGATCGGATCTTAGATTCGTCATGATCGATTTTGCGACAATCTTACAGTCACAGAAAATGTTATCTATACAAGTGGCTGAATTTGCAGTTATCCGTGTTGGTTCATTGAAAATTTTCTGTAAATTAAAGCTTTTAAATAAATTGAGTAATCTGTCAGTAAAAGAAGTGTGAAGCAAAATATCAATATTGAAGTCTCCACAAACTAATATCTTTTTTGATGACCTACATATCCGCCTCAAGGCCTCTTCCATAACGTCCTCAAACAGAACAAAGTCACCTGAGGGGGGTCGGTACACGCAGACGACAATATAGCGCTCCAGCTCAACACAGGACAGCTCAATAGTGCGTTCCAATGAAAGATTAACAATGTCTTTCCGTTCTTTATAATTGATATTGTTGCGGGTTAATATTAAAGACCCTCCGCGTATAGCTTTCTTTCTAGAGAACGCACTTGACAATTGATAATGTTTTAAATTTACTATTAATTGATAACTATTGAGCCAATGCTCAGTGAGGCATAAGATGTCAATATCAAATTTTTTAATAAATAGTTCTATCTCATGTTCTTTGCCAGATAAGCCCTGAATATTTTGGTGTACAAGATTGATTTTACATAGCTTATCTGTTGTCGCACTACTTAGTTTAAAATCTTATTACTGTTTACAGTAGTGTCCATGCAACTATTTGTATCCAAACTATTATAATAGTTTGTATCCAACGTAAAAAAACTGGAATTAGTAGTATTACTAATTAGGTCTATATTATTAGTACAACATGTACCGTTTTCAAAAGAACTCAAGCTAAAAATAGCTGTGTCTTGTATATTACAAGCTACCAAGGTAGCTATTTGTTTCTTATAACTAAGGGGCAAGTACATTGTATCCTTTGTCAGTGAAAATTTTTTTATAAAATTATTCGTGTCTATTATGTGAATATAATCCCTATGGCCAAAACTTAAATTATTAATAAGCATGTTGAGTTTATAGACATACCTATTTTGTGCTGGGGTTAAAGTGCAAGAGTAAGGAAAAGTGCACAATATGAATTTACAACCCGTATTTTCTTGTAGGTCCAATAGGTATGCAAAACTTCTTAAAATTTGTTTTTTTGTTATTTGCATGCTGTCACCTATCAACAAGACAACTGTACTATATTTATCTAAACAGCAGCCTTTTACATTTTCAATTATATATTCATATGGTGCCCCTGGGTTACATAATTATGTTGATCACTGTTTGATGTAATTTATTACTTATTAAATGACCAAAGTCTTTTCCCAATCCATCTGAAACAACAAATGTTTTCCGCTGAGGGCAATGTAACGAGGAACCATTGTTTTCACAGCCTTTTTGTTGTCCTATACACTGACTGTCCACTGGCATTTCGTCCGGAACCTTATTTGAGCACTCACATCTATTAATCAGAGAGTCAAGACGATCTATATTATAATTACTTAAGGCTAACAGCTCATCAGCGGCCAGTATATGCTCACCGACCTGTTTCTGTGACAGCTCGTACTGGGAAGTAACTGTTTTCAAGGAGTTTTCCAGTTTTAGAATCTCCTCATTAAGACTCCGAACGTCAGTTTCATATTGAACTCTCATCTCTTGCAGTGAGGAACAATATGTATTGAGCTTATTTAATAAATCTGAACGTTCTTTTCTAAGCCTAATGTTTTTATTACATAATTTCTGAAATTTTATTAATTTTTTCGTTTTTTTAATTAATTTACCAATTTTGATGTATTTTTTAACTTTTTTGTGACTATTTAA
This sequence comes from Maniola jurtina, assembly GCF_905333055.1. Lineage (NCBI taxonomy): Eukaryota > Metazoa > Arthropoda > Insecta > Lepidoptera > Nymphalidae > Maniola > Maniola jurtina. The sequence continues at coordinate 7,340,719 of NC_060057.1, read as the reverse complement.
ATGGATAGTTTCTGAATGTGGCTTATTATTAGCAGCACAAGGTGTCACAGGTCAGGTCAATTGTCAACACTGGTGCTGTTGAGGATGAAGCAAGCAGCTCATCATACAAGTTATTTGTTTTTTGTGTTTCATAACTTGCTATTTGTGACTGAAGGTCACAAATTAACTGTTGAGATTGGCTTAATTCATCCTCTAACATAGATATCTTTCCCAGAGCCTCTTCATAAGTTTGTATGCACTGATTGAACGACCCTACTGCCAACTGAAGTTGGTCGCGCTCCTCTGATAACAAAGTATGAGCGTTGTGCAGGTTTGCAAGTTCAGACTTTAACTGTGAGTTCCTAGCAATAATGATCCTCATCTCAGCTTCACTTTCATCTTGTTCCTTCAGTAGTTGGGTATTTAATTGTTTCAGTGATTTTATTTCGTGTAAAGCATTTTTCAGTTTCTGTTGACGCAAAACTACGCGTTTAAACTGACGGTCATTACGAAAGACCCAATTATTTCACTATAGAAGATTTACGATTTCGCTACGCCATCTATTGTTGAGTGGAAAAAATAAGCTGGTCATTGTTAGAGACCCAATTATCCCACAATCACGCAGTGCAAACTGGCTAGATTAAAAGAGGTAAATAATAAATACGTGACAACGCCATCTGTTGTTGACTGGCATCAAACAAAAAATATTATACCCTAGCACTTTAACCTAATACCTTTTTGTTGAAATATAATAAAATGGATGAATTAAAAAATATGTTGATGAAAATTCAAATGGACTTGGATGAACAAAAAAAAGAAATAAAACAATTAGCAGAAAATATAAATCAAAAATTCCAAATATTAGAAGCTAGTCACACAAAAACACAACAAAAAATAGAAGAGCAAGAACAACGAATAGATATGATGGAAAAAGAAATGAGAAAAAGGAATGTAGTATTTTTTGGAATACAAGAAAGTGAAAAAAATTATGCTGCACTAGAAGGAAATATTTTAAAAATTGTTAACGACACGATGAAAGTTAAATGTGAGAAAAATGAAATAGAAAGCTTGTTCCGGAAGGGAAAGCGGATCGAAGGAAAGGTCAGACCAGTTGTTGCAACTTTTACAACTCTAGGTAAAAAAATCGAAATTATTAAAAACAAGAACCATTTACAAAAAACAGAATACTATTTAAAGCAGGATTATCCATACAAAGTGATTGAAAAAAGAAAGCTCTTACAAAAAGAGGTAGAGAAAGAAAAGCAGAAAGGTAATAGAGCAATAATTAAATATGATAAACTGGTTATATTGAGTCCAGCAAGACTTAACAACCCAGAAGGAAAAACTACCACAAATAGGAAAAGAAACCTTTCTCAGTCTCCACCCCACCAAAACGAAAATGATACACGTAGTCCCGGGACAGCAAACAAAAAGAATAGAGTAACCCTTAAAGAATACTTAAGACAAAACCAAAATAAACACACAGAATAGCAATTAAAAACGAGAAACTCTTATACTCTCCCACCACGGTTGGTCACCGAGGGAGAAAATGACCAAAACCCTCCAAAACAGAAAAAACAAAAAAATAACTTATACATATGCACTTTTAACGTTAGAACTCTAGCAACCACAGAGAAATTATTAGAATTAATAAATGCTACCGAAAAGATAAAATTCGACATACTGGGTCTATCAGAAACTAGAAGACAGGGGTGCAACATAGAAGAATACGACAAACACATACTTTGTTATTCAGGAGAAAGAAAAGGACATTATGGGGTGGGTTTTTTGATTCAAAAAAAGCACAAACAAAATATACACAGTTTTCGGGGTTTTTCTGATAGAGTGGCAATGCTTCAATTAAAAATTAACAGTAACTTAATTTCACTAATACAAGTATATGCACCGACGACAGATGCAGATGATCTGGAAGTAGATACTTTCTATACCACCCTAAAAAAAGCTCAGAACGAGGCTGGGAAAAAATGTATTATCATGGGAGACTTTAATTCTAAGATTGGAATACCAAGCCAATTAGAACGACGTATACTGGGTAAATATGGACTAGGAAAAAGAAACAAGAGGGGAGAAATTCTGATAAGCTATGCATATGAAAATAATCTCTCAGTAATGAATTCCTTTTATGAAATGAGATCTGATTCCAGGTGGACTTGGTGTTCGCCTGATGGGAAAACAAGGAACGAAATTGACTTTGTCTTAACAGATATTCCAAAGATAATTCATAACATCGAAATCTTGAACCAAGTACCATACCCATCGGATCACAGGCTAGTTAGAGCAACTGTCTCTCTCGATTCCGGCAAAAAAAGTAGAGCTCTCTTTTCAAATAACAAAAAAATATTAAGACACGACGAAGAGATAGAGGCATATAGAAAGTATCTTGTAGAGCATAGTACAGATGTTGCTCTTGAAAATGAAGACACAGTCCAAAGTTATTACAATAAAATAGAAAACTACATTAAAAATGGCATAAAATTCTCGAATAACGAAGTAAGAAGTACAGGTAGAAATATTATATCGGTAGAGACAAAAAATCTTATAAACAAGCGCTTAGAGCTTCATAATACGTACCCAAAGACTCCTAAGATAAAAAAAGAACTGACAAAAATTTATAAAATTGTAAATAATAAAATTAAAGAAGATTATAAAAATTATAGATTTTCCGTAATAGAAAGATCCCTTCGAGAGAAACGTGGTATGAAGCGAGCCAATAGGGAACTTGCAATTTACAAAACATGGATACCGAGCTTGCAAGAGAAACAAAAAATCTCTGCCAACCGAAAAGCTATTCTAGAGACAGCATCTAAATTCTATAAAAAGCTCTATGACACAAGCATTAATTCGGAAACGCACTCCATACACAACATAGAGAATGAAGGGAATACAATAAGAGAGGAGTGGAACGAACTTGACATACTCAATGCAATTAAACGCCTGAAAACCGAAAAAAGCACAGGTCCGGACAACATACCAAATGAGGCCATCAAATACGCTGCGGACATCTTGATAACCCCTATATATAACCTATTTAAATTAATAAAAATTCAAGAGTCAGTCCCTCATCAATGGGTAGAATCACATATTACTCTACTATACAAAAAAGGAGATCCTAAAGATGTACAAAATTACCGCCCAATAAGCTTGATGTGCTGTCTTTATAAGCTTTTTTCTTCTTGTCTGCTCAGTAAAATAAGCGACCAGATTGACTTAAACCAACCCAAGGAACAAGCTGGCTTCCGCAAGGGTTTTTCCACAATGGACCACATCCATACGGTAGAGCAAATACTAGAAAAATACAAAGAAAAAAGAGCATCTCTATATGTAGCATTTATTGACTATAAAAAAGCGTTCGATACAATTTTCCATACATGCATATGGGATGCCCTCAAAGACTGCAAAATAAATAGTAATTATATAAATATAATAAAGGATATTTATAAAAGGAGTAAAAGTAGAGTAAAGTTGGAAACATTTGGACCGCCATTTGAAATAAATAGAGGCGTCAAACAAGGAGATCCTCTTTCTCCAAAAATATTTATAGCAGTATTAGAATCAATTTTCAAAACTCTACATTGGGAAAATTTGGGCATAAAAATCAAAGGTTCCTCTCTAACACACTTAAGATTTGCAGATGATCTAGTGATTTTCGCCGAAAATAGTAGGGACATGCAATACATGGTAAAGACTCTACATGAAGCCAGCCTAAGATTCGGCTTGGAAATGAACGAAGGGAAAACAAAAGTTATGACAAACGCAAACCAATTCCCCATTTATGTGGGCGAAAACATCCTAGAGTATGTGGAAAAATACATCTACCTAGGAAAGCAAATATCTTTTAAGCCACATTGTAATACCGAAGAGGTGGAAAGAAGAATAACAATGGCCTGGAATAAGTACTGGTCGATGAAAGAAATTTTTAAAAATCGATTGCCAGTAACTCTCAAAAAAATTGCCATGGACTCTTGCGTGCTCCCGTGCCTTACCTACGGCGCTCAAACCTGGGTTTTTACCAAAAATATAAAAAACAAAATAAAAGTATGTCAACGAGCTATGGAGCGCAGTCTCTTAAATATTAAAAAAATTCAAAAATTTAAGGCATCAGATATAAGAGAAGAAACAAATATGATAGATTTCCTAAAACATGCTCTCTCATTAAAGTGGAAATGGGCCGGCCATATTGCGAGACTGCAGGACGAGAGATGGACTCAAAAAGTCACTACGTGGATCGGACCTCAAGGCAAAAGAAGACGTGGAAGACCTAACTCTAGATGGGAAGATGATATCATATCCGTTGCGGGCAGAGACTGGAAGGAGTTGGCAAAAAACAGGAAAAACTGGTCAGTTTTGGAGGAGGCCTACACCCAAGAGGGTTTCTCATCTTCACACTAACAGATATATATGTATACTAATAAACATGTAAACATAATTAAAAAAAAAAAAAAAAAAAAAATTAAGTAGAAAGAGATAGAATAATAGAGCGATAAATTACAGAATAAGAATAATAGTAACAGAAATTAAATTGAAAATCATTTGAAATACATTCAATAATAAATAATAATTATACTCTCTATTGTACTACTCTATTGTATGTTTAATGTAATTTGACATAGATGAATTGAATTGTTGTAATGTAATTTGACATAGATAAATTTTTGTTTATAAAAAGAATGTAAATTATTGTAAGATTAGTAATCAATTTTAATGTACATATTATAAACAGTAATTACTGAATAGGAATAATTAATAATACTTAGTAAAATAAATTGAATTAAAATGTAATTTTTTAAACAATATCAATAATAACTTTAGGTACACTACTTTATATTATTTTAAAAATGTAATTTAGTTTTTGTAATTTTTTTTTTGTTTATCTAAAAATATAAACTACTGTAAGATAAGTTATAATTGTTTAATATGATGTTGTTCATAATGACTAGTAAATAATTATATTGTAAAATAACCAAATGTGAAATGAAGAGAGAAAATAAAAGGCTTATTATTATTATTATTATTATTATAGTCCAATTGTTTTAAATTATAAATTTTTTTTGCCCGCTCTATCAAACCTTTGGCAGACTATTTACCGATAAGTTACACAACTTGACGAGTTTCAGGGGTCCCGGTACTAGGTACACAGTTCCGACGATTTGAAGGTCAGTTAGAAGCCTTCTAGTGCCAAGTGCCCACGATTGAATTAATTTTCTTTTCTTTTCTCTTTTTTTTTACACTTTAGGATAGCACGGAGATATTCATGACAAGAGAATAAATAAGACATTTCTGCTGCTTAATATTGACGTTAACTGTAATCATTGCTCTAAATTTGTGCTTAAAAATTTAGCATGTTGGTACGCTCGCCCATCCTGTATTGTATACTCGAAGTTTTGAAGATACGCCCAGCGTAGTGGAACTTGCTTGGACTCCTTCAGCGCTTTACAGTCAGTTACCAATTACCTATTACCGTGAACTTACGCCCAAGAACAAAAAGTGCTAAACCAAAGGTACAGCTGATGTTTAGCATCCATAATCACGTGCTGATAACCATTGTTGTCTTTGGGTCAGTCAAAGCTAAGACTTGCGCTTCTGGCACGAATGTAAAATCCAATAGCTTACCTTTTTGAATTTGGTATTGTAAACGCTGGTATAAGGGTGGAATAATCTCTTCTTAAATAAGTTAAAAGGGAGAGCAATAAAGAATAGAAAATATCTGGCTAGGCTATCAAATGAGGCATCGGTCGAAATGATATGAGAGCTTCAATCTTTTGGAACTAAGTTAGACGAAATCATCTATTAAATTATCACGATATTTCAGCAGTGATCAGAAGAAAGATAACTATTGGTATTAAATAATACAAACCCGTTATACGAGTATGAAAGGTTGTTTAAAATAAATTATGACTTTCTAAGTAAAAATTGGATGCGATAACTTATAGAGATGCTAGTTTCTAGAGTTTATAGAGATACTTAAGTCGATAGAGGCTCCAGAGTTAATAGAGATTCTATCGTCGATAGAGACTCTAGAGTCGTTAGAGATTCAAGAGTCGATAGAGGCTCTAGAGTCGATAGAGGTTCTGAGTCGATAGAGATGCTAGAGCCGATAGAGATGCTAGAGCCGATAGAGATGCTAGAGCCGATAGAGATGCTAGAGCCGATAGAGATGCTAGAGCCAATAGAGATGTTGATAGAGATAAGTCGATTTCCTCGCGACTGGAGGAAGAAGCTGACAGGAATTGAGTTAAACGTTGTAGAATATTGATGGTTAATTTGGTTGCTAAATTGTTTTTATTTAATGTAAATTTATGTAATTTAATTTAATGTAACATATTGCATGCATATAAGCAGAATTTGGCTGTACCTTTTTGTCTTTGTAACATCTCCACTGTTTACCCAAATTCGCAATAAAGAAATTTGATTTGATTTGCTCTGATCTCCAATGAAAGGAAGAGACGCGTAATAGAGACGAAATTGTTACACAAATCGGTTTTACATCAGAAACGTTTGCAACTCAAATTAAAGTAAGAGTACTCATGATAATCAGGACTTCATGATAAATGCACGCTTCCAAAGAAGGTACCAGGTTTTGAATAATAATTAAAAATAAAATATTAAAAATTCATTACTTTTGTCAATTTATTGGCGTTCCCACTAATCATTCAAATTAATATTTAAAGCATCTTTGATGTGTCCAGTAAAAGTTTTATAGGTATCGTGTCCCAGACTTTTTTTTTGTTTAAATTTATTTTATTAAATTGCATAGAAAAATTTATTCTGATGATTGTCAAAAATAAAAATTTTGAATTATTTTATAAAAATTTAAAACTTGGGAGCTGGTTTAAAACATCTGATTTACTAGAGAGTTTAGTGTGAGTAGTCAAGTAGAGAAGATAACAATTAGTGTTCATCACTTACTGTTTCGATGCCTGGCTGGACGGCATCAATATTACCAATTTTTGCTCAGTGATGCAATGTCATTATGAGCTACGAACGTGTTTGTGCTAAATCTGTAAAATAACTACTAACACACTACTCTCTAAACCTAAGTATGTTGTGAGTTTACGGTAATTAGGCTCGAACGTAGTAAATAGCCGGTTGTCTATCCAAATCTTAGCACGACTTGAGCAAAGACTCGTAGTCACAGTGGTGACAATTACTTTTAGCTGTAGGAATATAATCACACACTCACGTACTCCCACGTTACCGTCCGAGTCGTAAGACATCGGTTATCTTCACTTTGTCACCTAGTTGTGGCTTGTCTGGAGCGGCTGCGGTAGCAGGACAGCTGGGCTATTCGTACTCTGCATAACAGGCGCAGGCGAACTCCGGCCATGTGCACCACCAAGCAGTACCTCTGGATTCACATCGTTAAGGCCAGGATCTGTAACATACTGAGCGGCAGAAAGGGATCGCTGGAGCGATCCCACTTCTGATATCGGAAAAGCGGTCTCGTTATTAATTTTTTATTAAAGAGCAGAACCGTTGATCTCACTTGGGTCACCGGTTCTGCTATCACTATCCACAATAGAAGCCAGGAGCAAAAGCTAAACAAAACCTGATCTGAATATCTAAAACTAATTTAACTTTACGTTACCATCAATTTTACTCATAAATTGTTGTTATGAAATCTCTACCCACAAAGCTTAACGGAACAACTAAAGAAACTAAAAGAAAGAACTAAATCAATTGAAAGAAACACTGGATTGAAAAGGTAGGTAGGTAGTCAACTTATTTAACACCGTAGGTAGAATCAAAGCATTTTGTTACGATTAAATTTCACCATAAATTATTTTTTAAACAACACTGATGTAGATAGTAAAATAATTTTAATACTGAAGGTATTGGAAGGTACTGGAGGTACTTGCTCAAGAAAACCAAACAATGAACTAAGATTGTTGTTTGTAATATTTTAATTAACTAATCAAGAAAACGAAACATTTAATTTTAGATCTTGATTTATAATAATTGTCAGGAATTACCAATTCCTGCAATAACTTCACTACCTACCCACTTAAAACTCTGGGTGTAATCTATAAGGGGATTTTGCAAACAAACACGTTCTAATTGAATTTATTTTATTACGAAACTGTAGGTAGATTTAGGATAGAATAGAGCAGAATTATTTTTATTCAATTAAACTTTTAAGAGGTATTTTTGAATCGTCAAATGCATCTACCACTGGTTCGGAATGCCTTTCCTTAAACCGAGAAGAACCAGCAAGAAACTCGGCGGTCGCTCTTTTCAAATATTCGATTTACAATATTATGCCATGAATACAAATAACTGAAATCCCTTGCGTTATTTATCACTTTATCACAATCACTTTATTACGTTATTAATTGGTTATTTAAGGAAAAGACTCGTTTTACAATATTTCGGCATGAATTGCAATTGCTATTGCAACTCTGTGCGTTATTTACTTTTCACAAACATTTCACTACCATAACGATTATTTAAACGAAACATCACTTGTGAATTTAGCTTAAACGATTATAAGAATTCACTAATATTAACCACAACTCGAAACTACTCTGTAAATATTATTTTAAAGCTAATAATAAGACCTAGCCAACCTAGCCTTCTATTTTAGCACTAAAATTGGGCAGAGTTTACCCCTACAACCTTTCTCTAGCGCGTGTTGAAAAATTAATAGTAAATTCTCGTAATTCCGAACAAGTCCAAGCCGGCAGCGCCCCCACTTTTACATCATAGCGACAGCAATACTTGGCTCCCATTGGTTCTACTGTTTCGCTTTGCATATCAACAACTTCTATTGGCTGCCGGCGTCGTACGCGCTCGGAAATTCTTGTTGCTATCCAGAGTTTGGATAGTAGCAAACTATTTAAATAAACTAAGGTTAAAATTATAATGAAAATAAGCTTCTAAAATTATTTTAACTATTTAACATAGATTCTCCAGCAATTTGAACAGCAAAATCATTACACAAAAATAAATAGGAAACATAACGAGTACTTACTTACTTCTGAGCATACAAAAACATTCTTTTACATAAAAATAAATAGTAATCAACGTGCATCATTTTTATATTAAAATTAACACCAAAATTGCATGATTTGATTAAAAACTATACGGTTTAACCTTAACTTAATAGATTTATAATAAAAGTAGTTTAATGGAGTGATGAAATAAAAGCCCGCCAAGCCTCCGCGGCGACACGGCCATTCTGCGCGCGATGCGTGCTCTGCAGCGCTTTACTTTTGAGGTTCAGTTCTGTAGGCAAAGAAATTAGCTTTGAGGCTAGGCACTTCCACAGTTAACCTATACCTATAAATTCTCATTTATTATTTATTTAGAAGCAAGATTTTTACAATGTAGGATTCCCTTAGACCAAGGGAAACCCTAAGAAACTTAATTCATATTTTTGAAAGAAGTTATTATTGCATAATATTAACATTGCTCGCTCTACGCGAAAATAGATCAAAGTAAATTAAGTTGTGTTTAACTGTTCATACTCATATGACAACAGTGAAATAAATAATCTTACACATAGCACATGGCATTTGTTGAGTAAATAAATTATTTTTATGTAATGTCTAAACTGGTCATTCCACATGACAACAGTTAAGTTAATAAATTATTTCATAAAATGTAACTGCTCATTCCACATGACAACAGCTAAGTAAATAAATTATGTAATAATGTGTAACCGCTCATTCCACATGACAACAGTTAAGTAAATAAATTATTTCATAATGCGTAGCTGCTCATTCCACATGACAACAGCGATTTTTTTTTTAACACTCAAAACACTGCTCATAATTGATATGAATACAGTTATATGAAGTGTTAAGGGGCAGGATGTGAGGGGGACAGGTCCACGAAGAAGGCTCTAAAAGAAGGAAGAATGGATAGGAAGTTGGAAAGGTCGATGCTGTGCCTCTGAGCGGTCCTGAGCGCCGTGTATCACAGGGGACCATATTTCTTTTCGGATAGGATTAACCATTGATCGGCTCCACACGTCAATAGTTATTTTAAATAGATTGGTCGTTGATCGGCTCCACACGTCAACGTACCTCTTTATATTTTTTTTTTTTTTTTTTAACATTTTTGTTTTATTTTTCAGTCAAGGTCAAAGTCTAAGTCAACATCAAAATGGAATGTCAATATCATCATAACTTATTTTATTTTATTATTACTTATTATTTTAAATTTGCCATGTGATATGAGTAAGAAAAAGAGTTTGAGAAAGACAGTAAATTATACAGTCACCGGGCATAAAATCCAAGCTTGCTTTGGTCATCGCGTAGGTCATCTACCCAGCACAACGATTGATGACACAGGTGAGGGTTGCGAAGCCAGTTGCTGCTGATCATCTTGAGGCGACACGGCCGCCTGAAGGGTTGCCCTTGGTTAGCCGCCCATGACAATCGATTAAATCTTGATTGGGTACAGCACATGAGAAAACTCTGTAAAACTTTACAAAACTCATTAAACCCGAGGCCAAGCGAGGCCTTGTTTCTGTGGTTATTATTAAGCAAGAATAATTAATAAACTAAATCTGAAACCAAGCGAAGCCTGGTTTTTGCAGTTGTTTAGTAACAACAGCTATTTTGGTACTAATATAGTCCAATTGCAGTGCATTGCAGTGGCGCTAGTGTCGTCATGTAAACAAGTGCTCCGCATATAAAATACTAGTAAAAATTCAAAACAGTGGTGTTAAAAGAGTAAAATGTTATAATGCGCTAGAAAAAAGTGAAAATTCCTATGATTAGTGTTATTTCAACATGATATGGTGCAAATAAAGTATAAAATCTAATAATAATTCTACAAGGACATCAATCTTCTAACTCAACAAAAATACAGTTTATCTACTAATTATAGTGATAGAATTGTTTTGTGAACTTAAATAAACATAAAACATAGCAAAATGTGTGGTTAATTCCTAATGATAGTGTTATCTAAACATAATAAATAGTGCAAACAAAGTATAAAAGAAATAGTAAATCTACCTTCAAACTCAAGAAAAATACAGTTACCCTACTAATGACAGTGCTTGAATTGCTATGTGAACTTAAATAAACATAAAACGAACAAAATGTGTGGTTAAAATAGCGAAAACAAGAAATTAAAAGTGAAGTATTATTGGAATTCTTGTATCAAAATAAACGGTCTTAAATGTAAATACAAACTACGCCATCTACTTAAATTCAAATTCAAATTCAAAATGTTTTTATTCAATTAGACTTTTACAAGTTCTTTCGAATCGTCAAAAGCATCTACCACTGGTTCGGAATGCCTTTCCTACCGAGAAGAACCAGCAAGAAACTCGGCGGTTGCTCTTTTCAAAGATTTGATATACAATATTATGCCATGTATAAAAGCAATTGAAGTCCTGCGCATTGCTGGAGCGAATCGAAGTTCAAATCCACGCTTTTTTATCATTTACATAATCTTCGATAGTATAATATGCTTTTCTCGAGAGCATATTTTTAATAGATTTTTTGAACCTGTGTAAAGGCAAGTCCAAAATTGACTGAGGAATTTTGTTATAGAAGATTATACCCATTCCCACAAATGACTTTTGGACCTTCCTGAGACGGAGCGTAGGAGTCGCAAGCCTGTTACGGTGTCTAGTCAGCCTGTTGTGTAGATCGCCAACCTTCTTGTAACTAAGAATATTTTGTCTTACAAAAATTATGTTGTTGTAAATATATTGAGAGGCTACGGTAAGGATACCTATTTCCTTAAATTTTTCTCGAAGTGAATCGCGTGGTTTTAAGTTATAAATTGCGCGTATTGCCCTTTTTTGTAATACAAAAATTCTCCCAATATCTGCCGCTCTACCCCATATTAAGATTCCATAAGACATAATACTATGAAAATAAGCAAAATATACTATCTTTGCGGTCTCCACGTCAGTTAATTGTCGAATCTTTCTAACCGCGTAAGCAGCAGAGCTTAGTTTGCCAGCAAGAGTTGATATATGGGTGCCCCATTGCAGCTTCGCATCTAAGGTTATCCTCAAAAATGTAGTAGTCTCTTCTATTTTCAAAATATCATTATTTATCATTAAATTAATGTTACTTGTGTTCTTGGTATTGGGCAGTGCGAATTCAATACACTTAGTTTTTTTTGCATTTAAAAGTAGATTATTTACAGTAAACCAGTGAGTTACCTGAGATATGGCACCATTTATATCGTCAAAATTGTCCTTATTTCTATCGACTTTAAAAATCAAAGACGTATCGTCAGCAAATAGTACGATATCGCAAATATTTTGGACTACATATGGTAAATCGTTTATGTATACTAAGAACATGAAAGGACCTAGAATAGAGCCTTGAGGAACACCCATTAGTGAGGCTGATCCGGATGACTTCACATCATTCACACATACTGTTTGAATACGATCACTAAGATAGGACGCAATGAGACCAAGCGCAGTGTCTTTGATTCCATAGTGGCTCAATTTAACTAAAAGAGTCTCGTGCTCAACGCAATCAAATGCCTTGGATAAATCACAGAAAATACCAATGGCATTCTGTGACCCCTCCCACGCATTGAATATATGCTTTAACAGCATTGCGGCCGCGTCGGTTGTTGATCGACCTTTAGTGAAGCCATACTGTTCAGAATGGAGTAGCTTATTAAAATTGAAATGCTGAAGCAGTTGGTTGAGCATGATTTTCTCAAATATCTTGCTCAGTGTTGGCAAAATTGAAATTGGCCTGTAATTGTTTGGGTCACTTTTGCTACCCGATTTAAAAAGAGGTATCAATTTACTACATTTCATGAGATCTGGAAAAGCGCCTGTATCCACAGACTCATTAAAAATTAAGGCTAGATATGGCGCAATAATATCAATAATATTGTTAATTATTTTTACTGATATTCCCCACAGATCTCCGGTTTTTTTGCTTTGTAAAGATTTGAACACTTTAACAATGTCATATGGAGTAACGTATTCAAAACTAAACAACACACCGCATTCAGTGACATTGGCCCTGAGAAGATCATAGGCTTCTGTTGGTGAAGAGCTAAGGGAACTAGTAGTGATGACTGGAATGTTCTGGAAAAAATTCTCAAATGTATTTGCAATTTCAATATTGGAGTCAATAATACGGTTATTAATTTTTAGCTCCAATTTATTGTTATGCACTTTTTGTTTCCCAGTTTCATCCGTGATGATATCCCAAGCTGCTTTAATTTTATTATCAGAATTAATAATTTTTTGCTTTATGCAGAGTGACTTTGCTTGTATGCAAACCTTTTTGAATAATTTTGAATAATTTTTTACATATTCAACAAATGTGGGAGTGTAGTTATATTGTTTTTCTGCATACAAGTCGAACAACTTATTTCTACTTTTATAGATGCCAACAGTAGCCCAGTCACTAAATTTAAGATTTTTAAACAGTTTTTTTTTCTACAATTTTAAAGGTAGAATTAAATTGAGAGTTTATGAGATCAAAAAAAGCATTATAGTGTTCATCCGGACCACCCTGAGTAAAGTCAAGTTTAGGTAAAGCAGTTAAAACCTTTAGTTTGAACTGCTCTACCTTTTTAGTGGTTACTGGCCTATACTTTATTAACTTTGTTATGTCTTGATTATCACTGGGAACAGATATCATTTGTCCACAGTGATCGGATCTTAGATTCGTCATGATCGATTTTGCGACAATCTTACAGTCACAGAAAATGTTATCTATACAAGTGGCTGAATTTGCAGTTATCCGTGTTGGTTCATTGAAAATTTTCTGTAAATTAAAGCTTTTAAATAAATTGAGTAATCTGTCAGTAAAAGAAGTGTGAAGCAAAATATCAATATTGAAGTCTCCACAAACTAATATCTTTTTTGATGACCTACATATCCGCCTCAAGGCCTCTTCCATAACGTCCTCAAACAGAACAAAGTCACCTGAGGGGGGTCGGTACACGCAGACGACAATATAGCGCTCCAGCTCAACACAGGACAGCTCAATAGTGCGTTCCAATGAAAGATTAACAATGTCTTTCCGTTCTTTATAATTGATATTGTTGCGGGTTAATATTAAAGACCCTCCGCGTATAGCTTTCTTTCTAGAGAACGCACTTGACAATTGATAATGTTTTAAATTTACTATTAATTGATAACTATTGAGCCAATGCTCAGTGAGGCATAAGATGTCAATATCAAATTTTTTAATAAATAGTTCTATCTCATGTTCTTTGCCAGATAAGCCCTGAATATTTTGGTGTACAAGATTGATTTTACATAGCTTATCTGTTGTCGCACTACTTAGTTTAAAATCTTATTACTGTTTACAGTAGTGTCCATGCAACTATTTGTATCCAAACTATTATAATAGTTTGTATCCAACGTAAAAAAACTGGAATTAGTAGTATTACTAATTAGGTCTATATTATTAGTACAACATGTACCGTTTTCAAAAGAACTCAAGCTAAAAATAGCTGTGTCTTGTATATTACAAGCTACCAAGGTAGCTATTTGTTTCTTATAACTAAGGGGCAAGTACATTGTATCCTTTGTCAGTGAAAATTTTTTTATAAAATTATTCGTGTCTATTATGTGAATATAATCCCTATGGCCAAAACTTAAATTATTAATAAGCATGTTGAGTTTATAGACATACCTATTTTGTGCTGGGGTTAAAGTGCAAGAGTAAGGAAAAGTGCACAATATGAATTTACAACCCGTATTTTCTTGTAGGTCCAATAGGTATGCAAAACTTCTTAAAATTTGTTTTTTTGTTATTTGCATGCTGTCACCTATCAACAAGACAACTGTACTATATTTATCTAAACAGCAGCCTTTTACATTTTCAATTATATATTCATATGGTGCCCCTGGGTTACATAATTATGTTGATCACTGTTTGATGTAATTTATTACTTATTAAATGACCAAAGTCTTTTCCCAATCCATCTGAAACAACAAATGTTTTCCGCTGAGGGCAATGTAACGAGGAACCATTGTTTTCACAGCCTTTTTGTTGTCCTATACACTGACTGTCCACTGGCATTTCGTCCGGAACCTTATTTGAGCACTCACATCTATTAATCAGAGAGTCAAGACGATCTATATTATAATTACTTAAGGCTAACAGCTCATCAGCGGCCAGTATATGCTCACCGACCTGTTTCTGTGACAGCTCGTACTGGGAAGTAACTGTTTTCAAGGAGTTTTCCAGTTTTAGAATCTCCTCATTAAGACTCCGAACGTCAGTTTCATATTGAACTCTCATCTCTTGCAGTGAGGAACAATATGTATTGAGCTTATTTAATAAATCTGAACGTTCTTTTCTAAGCCTAATGTTTTTATTACATAATTTCTGAAATTTTATTAATTTTTTCGTTTTTTTAATTAATTTACCAATTTTGATGTATTTTTTAACTTTTTTGTGACTATTTAAATGGATAGTTTCTGAATGTGGCTTATTATTAGCAGCACAAGGTGTCACAGGTCAGGTCAATTGTCAACACTGGTGCTGTTGAGGATGAAGCAAGCAGCTCATCATACAAGTTATTTGTTTTTTGTGTTTCATAACTTGCTATTTGTGACTGAAGGTCACAAATTAACTGTTGAGATTGGCTTAATTCATCCTCTAACATAGATATCTTTCCCAGAGCCTCTTCATAAGTTTGTATGCACTGATTGAACGACCCTACTGCCAACTGAAGTTGGTCGCGCTCCTCTGATAACAAAGTATGAGCGTTGTGCAGGTTTGCAAGTTCAGACTTTAACTGTGAGTTCCTAGCAATAATGATCCTCATCTCAGCTTCACTTTCATCTTGTTCCTTCAGTAGTTGGGTATTTAATTGTTTCAGTGATTTTATTTCGTGTAAAGCATTTTTCAGTTTCTGTTGACGCAAAACTACGCGTTTAAACTGACGGTCATTACGAAAGACCCAATTATTTCACTATAGAAGATTTACGATTTCGCTACGCCATCTATTGTTGAGTGGAAAAAATAAGCTGGTCATTGTTAGAGACCCAATTATCCCACAATCACGCAGTGCAAACTGGCTAGATTAAAAGAGGTAAATAATAAATACGTGACAACGCCATCTGTTGTTGACTGGCATCAAACAAAAAATATTATACCCTAGCACTTTAACCTAATACCTTTTTGTTGAAATATAATAAAATGGATGAATTAAAAAATATGTTGATGAAAATTCAAATGGACTTGGATGAACAAAAAAAAGAAATAAAACAATTAGCAGAAAATATAAATCAAAAATTCCAAATATTAGAAGCTAGTCACACAAAAACACAACAAAAAATAGAAGAGCAAGAACAACGAATAGATATGATGGAAAAAGAAATGAGAAAAAGGAATGTAGTATTTTTTGGAATACAAGAAAGTGAAAAAAATTATGCTGCACTAGAAGGAAATATTTTAAAAATTGTTAACGACACGATGAAAGTTAAATGTGAGAAAAATGAAATAGAAAGCTTGTTCCGGAAGGGAAAGCGGATCGAAGGAAAGGTCAGACCAGTTATTGCAACTTTTACAACTCTAGGTAAAAAAATCGAAATTATTAAAAACAAGAACCATTTACAAAAAACAGTATACTATTTAAAGCAGGATTATCCATACAAAGTGATTGAAAAAAGAAAGCTCTTACAAAAAGAGGTAGAGAAAGAAAAGCAGAAAGGTAATAGAGCAATAATTAAATATGATAAACTGGTTATATTGAGTCCAGCAAGACTTAACAACCCAGAAGGAAAAACTACCACAAATAGGAAAAGAAACCTTTCTCAGTCTCCACCCCACCAAAACGAAAATGATACACGTAGTCCCGGGACAGCAAACAAAAAGAATAGAGTAACCCTTAAAGAATACTTAAGACAAAACCAAAATAAACACACAGAATAGCAATTAAAAACGAGAAACTCTTATACTCTCCCACCACGGTTGGTCACCGAGGGAGAAAATGACCAAAACCCTCCAAAACAGAAAAAACAAAAAAATAACTTATACATATGCACTTTTAACGTTAGAACTCTAGCAACCACAGAGAAATTATTAGAATTAATAAATGCTACCGAAAAGATAAAATTCGACATACTGGGTCTATCAGAAACTAGAAGACAGGGGTGCAACATAGAAGAATACGACAAACACATACTTTGTTATTCAGGAGAAAGAAAAGGACATTATGGGGTGGGTTTTTTGATTCAAAAAAAGCACAAACAAAATATACACAGTTTTCGGGGTTTTTCTGATAGAGTGGCAATGCTTCAATTAAAAATTAACAGTAACTTAATTTCACTAATACAAGTATATGCACCGACGACAGATGCAGATGATCTGGAAGTAGATACTTTCTATACCACCCTAAAAAAAGCTCAGAACGAGGCTGGGAAAAAATGTATTATCATGGGAGACTTTAATTCTAAGATTGGAATACCAAGCCAATTAGAACGACGTATACTGGGTAAATATGGACTAGGAAAAAGAAACAAGAGGGGAGAAATTCTGATAAGCTATGCATATGAAAATAATCTCTCAGTAATGAATTCCTTTTATGAAATGAGATCTGATTCCAGGTGGACTTGGTGTTCGCCTGATGGGAAAACAAGGAACGAAATTGACTTTGTCTTAACAGATATTCCAAAGATAATTCATAACATCGAAATCTTGAACCAAGTACCATACCCATCGGATCACAGGCTAGTTAGAGCAACTGTCTCTCTCGATTCCGGCAAAAAAAGTAGAGCTCTCTTTTCAAATAACAAAAAAATATTAAGACACGACGAAGAGATAGAGGCATATAGAAAGTATCTTGTAGAGCATAGTACAGATGTTGCTCTTGAAAATGAAGACACAGTCCAAAGTTATTACAATAAAATAGAAAACTACATTAAAAATGGCATAAAATTCTCGAATAACGAAGTAAGAAGTACAGGTAGAAATATTATATCGGTAGAGACAAAAAATCTTATAAACAAGCGCTTAGAGCTTCAGAATACGTACCCAAAGACTCCTAAGATAAAAAAAGAACTGACAAAAATTTATAAAATTGTAAATAATAAAATTAAAGAAGATTATAAAAATTATAGATTTTCCGTAATAGAAAGATCCCTTCGAGAGAAACGTGGTATGAAGCGAGCCAATAGGGAACTTGCAATTTACAAAACATGGATACCGAGCTTGCAAGAGAAACAAAAAATCTCTGCCAACCGAAAAGCTATTCTAGAGACAGCATCTAAATTCTATAAAAAGCTCTATGACACAAGCATTAATTCGGAAACGCACTCCATACACAACATAGAGAATGAAGGGAATACAATAAGAGAGGAGTGGAACGAACTTGACATACTCAATGCAATTAAACGCCTGAAAACCGAAAAAAGCACAGGTCCGGACAACATACCAAATGAGGCCATCAAATACGCTGCGGACATCTTGATAACCCCTATATATAACCTATTTAAATTAATAAAAATTCAAGAGTCAGTCCCTCATCAATGGGTAGAATCACATATTACTCTACTATACAAAAAAGGAGATCCTAAAGATGTACAAAATTACCGCCCAATAAGCTTGATGTGCTGTCTTTATAAGCTTTTTTCTTCTTGTCTGCTCAGTAAAATAAGCGACCAGATTGACTTAAACCAACCCAAGGAACAAGCTGGCTTCCGCAAGGGTTTTTCCACAATGGACCACATCCATACGGTAGAGCAAATACTAGAAAAATACAAAGAAAAAAGAGCATCTCTATATGTAGCATTTATTGACTATAAAAAAGCGTTCGATACAATTTTCCATACATGCATATGGGATGCCCTCAAAGACTGCAAAATAAATAGTAATTATATAAATATAATAAAGGATATTTATAAAAGGAGTAAAAGTAGAGTAAAGTTGGAAACATTTGGACCGCCATTTGAAATAAATAGAGGCGTCAAACAAGGAGATCCTCTTTCTCCAAAAATATTTATAGCAGTATTAGAATCAATTTTCAAAACTCTACATTGGGAAAATTTGGGCATAAAAATCAAAGGTTCCTCTCTAACACACTTAAGATTTGCAGATGATCTAGTGATTTTCGCCGAAAATAGTAGGGACATGCAATACATGGTAAAGACTCTACATGAAGCCAGCCTAAGATTCGGCTTGGAAATGAACGAAGGGAAAACAAAAGTTATGACAAACGCAAACCAATTCCCCATTTATGTGGGCGAAAACATCCTAGAGTATGTGGAAAAATACATCTACCTAGGAAAGCAAATATCTTTTAAGCCACATTGTAATACCGAAGAGGTGGAAAGAAGAATAACAATGGCCTGGAATAAGTACTGGTCGATGAAAGAAATTTTTAAAAATCGATTGCCAGTAACTCTCAAAAAAATTGCCATGGACTCTTGCGTGCTCCCGTGCCTTACCTACGGCGCTCAAACCTGGGTTTTTACCAAAAATATAAAAAACAAAATAAAAGTATGTCAACGAGCTATGGAGCGCAGTCTCTTAAATATTAAAAAAATTCAAAAATTTAAGGCATCAGATATAAGAGAAGAAACAAATATGATAGATTTCCTAAAACATGCTCTCTCATTAAAGTGGAAATGGGCCGGCCATATTGCGAGACTGCAGGACGAGAGATGGACTCAAAAAGTCACTACGTGGATCGGACCTCAAGGCAAAAGAAGACGTGGAAGACCTAACTCTAGATGGGAAGATGATATCATATCCGTTGCGGGCAGAGACTGGAAGGAGTTGGCAAAAAACAGGAAAAACTGGTCAGTTTTGGAGGAGGCCTACACCCAAGAGGGTTTCTCATCTTCACACTAACAGATATATATGTATACTAATAAACATGTAAACATAATTAAAAAAAAAAAAAAAAAAAAAATTAAGTAGAAAGAGATAGAATAATAGAGCGATAAATTACAGAATAAGAATAATAGTAACAGAAATTAAATTGAAAATCATTTGAAATACATTCAATAATAAATAATAATTATACTCTCTATTGTACTACTCTATTGTATGTTTAATGTAATTTGACATAGATGAATTGAATTGTTGTAATGTAATTTGACATAGATAAATTTTTGTTTATAAAAAGAATGTAAATTATTGTAAGATTAGTAATCAATTTTAATGTACATATTATAAACAGTAATTACTGAATAGGAATAATTAATAATACTTAGTAAAATAAATTGAATTAAAATGTAATTTTTTAAACAATATCAATAATAACTTTAGGTACACTACTTTATATTATTTTAAAAATGTAATTTAGTTTTTGTAATTTTTTTTTTGTTTATCTAAAAATATAAACTACTGTAAGATAAGTTATAATTGTTTAATATGATGTTGTTCATAATGACTAGTAAATAATTATATTGTAAAATAACCAAATGTGAAATGAAGAGAGAAAATAAAAGGCTTATTATTATTATTTTTATAGATATAACTTACTCTCACGCCCGGTTACAAAATAGATATATATAAAAGCCAAAGATAATATAATATACTTACATATATAAAAATAAATAAACCTACATACACATTTACATAAATACATATTTGTACCGGGCGGAGGATTACGCCCCGGCAGGGGAGACCAAGCGGCCGGGGGTCAGGGCGACAGGTTGAGAAAGCGGCGGACTATCCTAGCCGAGTCTAGCAAGACCGCTTTTTGCATCCTGGCTGCGAGCGAACTGCCACGGAACCCCAGTCGCCTCAGATGGTGAGCGAGGCTGACTGGGATCAACCCGTTTGCAGATATAACGATTGGGATGATTTCGGTGGACTCCACATGCCACATGTCGGAAACCTCGTGAGCCAGATCAAGATACTTGCGTTTTTTCTCCGTCCGTTGCGTTATTATTATTATTATTATTATTATAGTCCAATTGTTTTAAATTATAAATTTTTTTTGCCCGCTCTATCAAACCTTTGGCAGACTATTTACCGATAAGTTACACAACTTGACGAGTTTCAGGGGTCCCGGTACTAGGTACACAGTTCCGACGATTTGAAGGTCAGTTAGAAGCCTTCTAGTGCCAAGTGCCCACGATTGAATTAATTTTCTTTTCTTTTCTCTTTTTTTTTACACTTTAGGATAGCACGGAGATATTCATGACAAGAGAATAAATAAGACATTTCTGCTGCTTAATATTGACGTTAACTGTAATCATTGCTCTAAATTTGTGCTTAAAAATTTAGCATGTTGGTACGCTCGCCCATCCTGTATTGTATACTCGAAGTTTTGAAGATACGCCCAGCGTAGTGGAACTTGCTTGGACTCCTTCAGCGCTTTACAGTCAGTTACCAATTACCTATTACCGTGAACTTACGCCCAAGAACAAAAAGTGCTAAACCAAAGGTACAGCTGATGTTTAGCATCCATAATCACGTGCTGATAACCATTGTTGTCTTTGGGTCAGTCAAAGCTAAGACTTGCGCTTCTGGCACGAATGTAAAATCCAATAGCTTACCTTTTTGAATTTGGTATTGTAAACGCTGGTATAAGGGTGGAATAATCTCTTCTTAAATAAGTTAAAAGGGAGAGCAATAAAGAATAGAAAATATCTGGCTAGGCTATCAAATGAGGCATCGGTCGAAATGATATGAGAGCTTCAATCTTTTGGAACTAAGTTAGACGAAATCATCTATTAAATTATCACGATATTTCAGCAGTGATCAGAAGAAAGATAACTATTGGTATTAAATAATACAAACCCGTTATACGAGTATGAAAGGTTGTTTAAAATAAATTATGACTTTCTAAGTAAAAATTGGATGCGATAACTTATAGAGATGCTAGTTTCTAGAGTTTATAGAGATACTTAAGTCGATAGAGGCTCCAGAGTTAATAGAGATTCTATCGTCGATAGAGACTCTAGAGTCGTTAGAGATTCAAGAGTCGATAGAGGCTCTAGAGTCGATAGAGGTTCTGAGTCGATAGAGATGCTAGAGCCGATAGAGATGCTAGAGCCGATAGAGATGCTAGAGCCGATAGAGATGCTAGAGCCGATAGAGATGCTAGAGCCAATAGAGATGTTGATAGAGATAAGTCGATTTCCTCGCGACTGGAGGAAGAAGCTGACAGGAATTGAGTTAAACGTTGTAGAATATTGATGGTTAATTTGGTTGCTAAATTGTTTTTATTTAATGTAAATTTATGTAATTTAATTTAATGTAACATATTGCATGCATATAAGCAGAATTTGGCTGTACCTTTTTGTCTTTGTAACATCTCCACTGTTTACCCAAATTCGCAATAAAGAAATTTGATTTGATTTGCTCTGATCTCCAATGAAAGGAAGAGACGCGTAATAGAGACGAAATTGTTACACAAATCGGTTTTACATCAGAAACGTTTGCAACTCAAATTAAAGTAAGAGTACTCATGATAATCAGGACTTCATGATAAATGCACGCTTCCAAAGAAGGTACCAGGTTTTGAATAATAATTAAAAATAAAATATTAAAAATTCATTACTTTTGTCAATTTATTGGCGTTCCCACTAATCATTCAAATTAATATTTAAAGCATCTTTGATGTGTCCAGTAAAAGTTTTATAGGTATCGTGTCCCAGACTTTTTTTTTGTTTAAATTTATTTTATTAAATTGCATAGAAAAATTTATTCTGATGATTGTCAAAAATAAAAATTTTGAATTATTTTATAAAAATTTAAAACTTGGGAGCTGGTTTAAAACATCTGATTTACTAGAGAGTTTAGTGTGAGTAGTCAAGTAGAGAAGATAACAATTAGTGTTCATCACTTACTGTTTCGATGCCTGGCTGGACGGCATCAATATTACCAATTTTTGCTCAGTGATGCAATGTCATTATGAGCTACGAACGTGTTTGTGCTAAATCTGTAAAATAACTACTAACACACTACTCTCTAAACCTAAGTATGTTGTGAGTTTACGGTAATTAGGCTCGAACGTAGTAAATAGCCGGTTGTCTATCCAAATCTTAGCACGACTTGAGCAAAGACTCGTAGTCACAGTGGTGACAATTACTTTTAGCTGTAGGAATATAATCACACACTCACGTACTCCCACGTTACCGTCCGAGTCGTAAGACATCGGTTATCTTCACTTTGTCACCTAGTTGTGGCTTGTCTGGAGCGGCTGCGGTAGCAGGACAGCTGGGCTATTCGTACTCTGCATAACAGGCGCAGGCGAACTCCGGCCATGTGCACCACCAAGCAGTACCTCTGGATTCACATCGTTAAGGCCAGGATCTGTAACATACTGAGCGGCAGAAAGGGATCGCTGGAGCGATCCCACTTCTGATATCGGAAAAGCGGTCTCGTTATTAATTTTTTATTAAAGAGCAGAACCGTTGATCTCACTTGGGTCACCGGTTCTGCTATCACTATCCACAATAGAAGCCAGGAGCAAAAGCTAAACAAAACCTGATCTGAATATCTAAAACTAATTTAACTTTACGTTACCATCAATTTTACTCATAAATTGTTGTTATGAAATCTCTACCCACAAAGCTTAACGGAACAACTAAAGAAACTAAAAGAAAGAACTAAATCAATTGAAAGAAACACTGGATTGAAAAGGTAGGTAGGTAGTCAACTTATTTAACACCGTAGGTAGAATCAAAGCATTTTGTTACGATTAAATTTCACCATAAATTATTTTTTAAACAACACTGATGTAGATAGTAAAATAATTTTAATACTGAAGGTATTGGAAGGTACTGGAGGTACTTGCTCAAGAAAACCAAACAATGAACTAAGATTGTTGTTTGTAATATTTTAATTAACTAATCAAGAAAACGAAACATTTAATTTTAGATCTTGATTTATAATAATTGTCAGGAATTACCAATTCCTGCAATAACTTCACTACCTACCCACTTAAAACTCTGGGTGTAATCTATAAGGGGATTTTGCAAACAAACACGTTCTAATTGAATTTATTTTATTACGAAACTGTAGGTAGATTTAGGATAGAATAGAGCAGAATTATTTTTATTCAATTAAACTTTTAAGAGGTATTTTTGAATCGTCAAATGCATCTACCACTGGTTCGGAATGCCTTTCCTTAAACCGAGAAGAACCAGCAAGAAACTCGGCGGTCGCTCTTTTCAAATATTCGATTTACAATATTATGCCATGAATACAAATAACTGAAATCCCTTGCGTTATTTATCACTTTATCACAATCACTTTATTACGTTATTAATTGGTTATTTAAGGAAAAGACTCGTTTTACAATATTTCGGCATGAATTGCAATTGCTATTGCAACTCTGTGCGTTATTTACTTTTCACAAACATTTCACTACCATAACGATTATTTAAACGAAACATCACTTGTGAATTTAGCTTAAACGATTATAAGAATTCACTAATATTAACCACAACTCGAAACTACTCTGTAAATATTATTTTAAAGCTAATAATAAGACCTAGCCAACCTAGCCTTCTATTTTAGCACTAAAATTGGGCAGAGTTTACCCCTACAACCTTTCTCTAGCGCGTGTTGAAAAATTAATAGTAAATTCTCGTAATTCCGAACAAGTCCAAGCCGGCAGCGCCCCCACTTTTACATCATAGCGACAGCAATACTTGGCTCCCATTGGTTCTACTGTTTCGCTTTGCATATCAACAACTTCTATTGGCTGCCGGCGTCGTACGCGCTCGGAAATTCTTGTTGCTATCCAGAGTTTGGATAGTAGCAAACTATTTAAATAAACTAAGGTTAAAATTATAATGAAAATAAGCTTCTAAAATTATCTTAACTATTTAACATAGATTCTCCAGCAATTTGAACAGCAAAATCATTACACAAAAATAAATAGGAAACATAACGAGTACTTACTTACTTCTGAGCATACAAAAACATTCTTTTACATAAAAATAAATAGTAATCAACGTGCATCATTTTTATATTAAAATTAACACCAAAATTGCATGATTTGATTAAAAACTATACGGTTTAACCTTAACTTAATAGATTTATAATAAAAGTAGTTTAATGGAGTGATGAAATAAAAGCCCGCCAAGCCTCCGCGGCGACACGGCCATTCTGCGCGCGATGCGTGCTCTGCAGCGCTTTACTTTTGAGGTTCAGTTCTGTAGGCAAAGAAATTAGCTTTGAGGCTAGGCACTTCCACAGTTAACCTATACCTATAAATTCTCATTTATTATTTATTTAGAAGCAAGATTTTTACAATGTAGGATTCCCTTAGACCAAGGGAAACCCTAAGAAACTTAATTCATATTTTTGAAAGAAGTTATTATTGCATAATATTAACATTGCTCGCTCTACGCGAAAATAGATCAAAGTAAATTAAGTTGTGTTTAACTGTTCATACTCATATGACAACAGTGAAATAAATAATCTTACACATAGCACATGGCATTTGTTGAGTAAATAAATTATTTTTATGTAATGTCTAAACTGGTCATTCCACATGACAACAGTTAAGTTAATAAATTATTTCATAAAATGTAACTGCTCATTCCACATGACAACAGCTAAGTAAATAAATTATGTAATAATGTGTAACCGCTCATTCCACATGACAACAGTTAAGTAAATAAATTATTTCATAATGCGTAGCTGCTCATTCCACATGACAACAGCGATTTTTTTTTTAACACTCAAAACACTGCTCATAATTGATATGAATACAGTTATATGAAGTGTTAAGGGGCAGGATGTGAGGGGGACAGGTCCACGAAGAAGGCTCTAAAAGAAGGAAGAATGGATAGGAAGTTGGAAAGGTCGATGCTGTGCCTCTGAGCGGTCCTGAGCGCCGTGTATCACAGGGGACCATATTTCTTTTCGGATAGGATTAACCATTGATCGGCTCCACACGTCAATAGTTATTTTAAATAGATTGGTCGTTGATCGGCTCCACACGTCAACGTACCTCTTTATATTTTTTTTTTTTTTTTTAACATTTTTGTTTTATTTTTCAGTCAAGGTCAAAGTCTAAGTCAACATCAAAATGGAATGTCAATATCATCATAACTTATTTTATTTTATTATTACTTATTATTTTAAATTTGCCATGTGATATGAGTAAGAAAAAGAGTTTGAGAAAGACAGTAAATTATACAGTCACCGGGCATAAAATCCAAGCTTGCTTTGGTCATCGCGTAGGTCATCTACCCAGCACAACGATTGATGACACAGGTGAGGGTTGCGAAGCCAGTTGCTGCTGATCATCTTGAGGCGACACGGCCGCCTGAAGGGTTGCCCTTGGTTAGCCGCCCATGACAATCGATTAAATCTTGATTGGGTACAGCACATGAGAAAACTCTGTAAAACTTTACAAAACTCATTAAACCCGAGGCCAAGCGAGGCCTTGTTTCTGTGGTTATTATTAAGCAAGAATAATTAATAAACTAAATCTGAAACCAAGCGAAGCCTGGTTTTTGCAGTTGTTTAGTAACAACAGCTATTTTGGTACTAATATAGTCCAATTGCAGTGCATTGCAGTGGCGCTAGTGTCGTCATGTAAACAAGTGCTCCGCATATAAAATACTAGTAAAAATTCAAAACAGTGGTGTTAAAAGAGTAAAATGTTATAATGCGCTAGAAAAAAGTGAAAATTCCTATGATTAGTGTTATTTCAACATGATATGGTGCAAATAAAGTATAAAATCTAATAATAATTCTACAAGGACATCAATCTTCTAACTCAACAAAAATACAGTTTATCTACTAATTATAGTGATAGAATTGTTTTGTGAACTTAAATAAACATAAAACATAGCAAAATGTGTGGTTAATTCCTAATGATAGTGTTATCTAAACATAATAAATAGTGCAAACAAAGTATAAAAGAAATAGTAAATCTACCTTCAAACTCAAGAAAAATACAGTTACCCTACTAATGACAGTGCTTGAATTGCTATGTGAACTTAAATAAACATAAAACGAACAAAATGTGTGGTTAAAATAGCGAAAACAAGAAATTAAAAGTGAAGTATTATTGGAATTCTTGTATCAAAATAAACGGTCTTAAATGTAAATACAAACTACGCCATCTACTTAAATTCAAATTCAAATTCAAATTCAAAATGTTTTTATTCAATTAGACTTTTACAAGTTCTTTCGAATCGTCAAAAGCATCTACCACTGGTTCGGAATGCCTTTCCTACCGAGAAGAACCAGCAAGAAACTCGGCGGTTGCTCTTTTCAAAGATTTGATATACAATATTATGCCATGTATAAAAGCAATTGAAGTCCTGCGCATTGCTGGAGCGAATCGAAGTTCAAATCCACGCTTTTTTATCATTTACATAATCTTCGATAGTATAATATGCTTTTCTCGAGAGCATATTTTTAATAGATTTTTTGAACCTGTGTAAAGGCAAGTCCAAAATTGACTGAGGAATTTTGTTATAGAAGATTATACCCATTCCCACAAATGACTTTTGGACCTTCCTGAGACGGAGCGTAGGAGTCGCAAGCCTGTTACGGTGTCTAGTCAGCCTGTTGTGTAGATCGCCAACCTTCTTGTAACTAAGAATATTTTGTCTTACAAAAATTATGTTGTTGTAAATATATTGAGAGGCTACGGTAAGGATACCTATTTCCTTAAATTTTTCTCGAAGTGAATCGCGTGGTTTTAAGTTATAAATTGCGCGTATTGCCCTTTTTTGTAATACAAAAATTCTCCCAATATCTGCCGCTCTACCCCATATTAAGATTCCATAAGACATAATACTATGAAAATAAGCAAAATATACTATCTTTGCGGTCTCCACGTCAGTTAATTGTCGAATCTTTCTAACCGCGTAAGCAGCAGAGCTTAGTTTGCCAGCAAGAGTTGATATATGGGTGCCCCATTGCAGCTTCGCATCTAAGGTTATCCTCAAAAATGTAGTAGTCTCTTCTATTTTCAAAATATCATTATTTATCATTAAATTAATGTTACTTGTGTTCTTGGTATTGGGCAGTGCGAATTCAATACACTTAGTTTTTTTTGCATTTAAAAGTAGATTATTTACAGTAAACCAGTGAGTTACCTGAGATATGGCACCATTTATATCGTCAAAATTGTCCTTATTTCTATCGACTTTAAAAATCAAAGACGTATCGTCAGCAAATAGTACGATATCGCAAATATTTTGGACTACATATGGTAAATCGTTTATGTATACTAAGAACATGAAAGGACCTAGAATAGAGCCTTGAGGAACACCCATTAGTGAGGCTGATCCGGATGACTTCACATCATTCACACATACTGTTTGAATACGATCACTAAGATAGGACGCAATGAGACCAAGCGCAGTGTCTTTGATTCCATAGTGGCTCAATTTAACTAAAAGAGTCTCGTGCTCAACGCAATCAAATGCCTTGGATAAATCACAGAAAATACCAATGGCATTCTGTGACCCCTCCCACGCATTGAATATATGCTTTAACAGCATTGCGGCCGCGTCGGTTGTTGATCGACCTTTAGTGAAGCCATACTGTTCAGAATGGAGTAGCTTATTAAAATTGAAATGCTGAAGCAGTTGGTTGAGCATGATTTTCTCAAATATCTTGCTCAGTGTTGGCAAAATTGAAATTGGCCTGTAATTGTTTGGGTCACTTTTGCTACCCGATTTAAAAAGAGGTATCAATTTACTACATTTCATGAGATCTGGAAAAGCGCCTGTATCCACAGACTCATTAAAAATTAAGGCTAGATATGGCGCAATAATATCAATAATATTGTTAATTATTTTTACTGATATTCCCCACAGATCTCCGGTTTTTTTGCTTTGTAAAGATTTGAACACTTTAACAATGTCATATGGAGTAACGTATTCAAACCTAAACAACACACCGCATTCAGTGACATTGGCCCTGAGAAGATCATAGGCTTCTGTTGGTGAAGAGCTAAGGGAACTAGTAGTGATGACTGGAATGTTCTGGAAAAAATTCTCAAATGTATTTGCAATTTCAATATTGGAGTCAATAATACGGTTATTAATTTTTAGCTCCAATTTATTGTTATGCACTTTTTGTTTCCCAGTTTCATCCGTGATGATATCCCAAGCTGCTTTAATTTTATTATCAGAATTAATAATTTTTTGCTTTATGCAGAGTGACTTTGCTTGTATGCAAACCTTTTTGAATAATTTTGAATAATTTTTTACATATTCAACAAATGTGGGAGTGTAGTTATATTGTTTTTCTGCATACAAGTCGAACAACTTATTTCTACTTTTATAGATGCCAACAGTAGCCCAGTCACTAAATTTAAGATTTTTAAACAGTTTTTTTTTCTACAATTTTAAAGGTAGAATTAAATTGAGAGTTTATGAGATCAAAAAAAGCATTATAGTGTTCATCCGGACCACCCTGAGTAAAGTCAAGTTTAGGTAAAGCAGTTAAAACCTTTAGTTTGAACTGCTCTACCTTTTTAGTGGTTACTGGCCTATACTTTATTAACTTTGTTATGTCTTGATTATCACTGGGAACAGATATCATTTGTCCACAGTGATCGGATCTTAGATTCGTCATGATCGATTTTGCGACAATCTTACAGTCACAGAAAATGTTATCTATACAAGTGGCTGAATTTGCAGTTATCCGTGTTGGTTCATTGAAAATTTTCTGTAAATTAAAGCTTTTAAATAAATTGAGTAATCTGTCAGTAAAAGAAGTGTGAAGCAAAATATCAATATTGAAGTCTCCACAAACTAATATCTTTTTTGATGACCTACATATCCGCCTCAAGGCCTCTTCCATAACGTCCTCAAACAGAACAAAGTCACCTGAGGGGGGTCGGTACACGCAGACGACAATATAGCGCTCCAGCTCAACACAGGACAGCTCAATAGTGCGTTCCAATGAAAGATTAACAATGTCTTTCCGTTCTTTATAATTGATATTGTTGCGGGTTAATATTAAAGACCCTCCGCGTATAGCTTTCTTTCTAGAGAACGCACTTGACAATTGATAATGTTTTAAATTTACTATTAATTGATAACTATTGAGCCAATGCTCAGTGAGGCATAAGATGTCAATATCAAATTTTTTAATAAATAGTTCTATCTCATGTTCTTTGCCAGATAAGCCCTGAATATTTTGGTGTACAAGATTGATTTTACATAGCTTATCTGTTGTCGCACTACTTAGTTTAAAATCTTATTACTGTTTACAGTAGTGTCCATGCAACTATTTGTATCCAAACTATTATAATAGTTTGTATCCAACGTAAAAAAACTGGAATTAGTAGTATTACTAATTAGGTCTATATTATTAGTACAACATGTACCGTTTTCAAAAGAACTCAAGCTAAAAATAGCTGTGTCTTGTATATTACAAGCTACCAAGGTAGCTATTTGTTTCTTATAACTAAGGGGCAAGTACATTGTATCCTTTGTCAGTGAAAATTTTTTTATAAAATTATTCGTGTCTATTATGTGAATATAATCCCTATGGCCAAAACTTAAATTATTAATAAGCATGTTGAGTTTATAGACATACCTATTTTGTGCTGGGGTTAAAGTGCAAGAGTAAGGAAAAGTGCACAATATGAATTTACAACCCGTATTTTCTTGTAGGTCCAATAGGTATGCAAAACTTCTTAAAATTTGTTTTTTTGTTATTTGCATGCTGTCACCTATCAACAAGACAACTGTACTATATTTATCTAAACAGCAGCCTTTTACATTTTCAATTATATATTCATACTAGTGTTTTGCTCGGTGCGCGAGCTGCTAAAGCAGCTCGCGTGACGTGGTTAGGTTAACTTTATTATATAAAACCAAATTTATTTATTAAGATACACAATTCACCCCGAAAAACCCATAAAATGACACCCATTTCTATTTTTTCTAAAAAATGTAAGTACGCCATCTTGGATTTGAAAATGAATGTCATAATCAAAATCAGCACCCTAGAAAACCCTGAAAACGACCTTCATATTATTATTTTTAAAAACAGAGTAGTTGAGGATAATAATTTAGTAGGGTGCGTGGGTGCGCGGACCACTAAAGTGGTCCGCGAGCATACAGACATTGTTTCACAATTAGACCTTCAGATCCTGATCATCTTTTGCCAAGAAACCACTCTTCCATCTTTTATAGCCTCCGAGATATACACCGACGAAATTTGTACGGCGGCCATCTTGTTTTTCCAAAATTTTCCATTTTTTTTATTAATCGTTTACTACATTCTTCAAAGATTGCGAGTTTCAGCGAAATCGGTTGCAAAACAAAAGAGTTGCAAAAATCATATAGGCCGCCATCTTGTTTTTCTGAAATGTCATAATTTTTCCCGACTCCCATCTTGAACCCAAACATATCTCCCGAACATCAATGTATCGTTTTCTGTCTCTTTTTAGGAGAATGAGACATTCAATATTCGCCATACAAAATGTATGGAAAAATAAATTCCGCCATTTTGAATTTTTTTTCTATTCATCAAGTAGACCTTCGGATCCTGATTCTCTTTTGCCAAGAAACCACACTTCCATCTTTTATACCCTCCGAGCTGGACACCGGCGAAATTTGTATGGCGGCCATCTTTTCTTCGCCATTTTGAATTTTTTTTCAGCTTTTTGGCAATTGGATGACGTCATGAATGACATTTGCTCGAGCACCCCCCACCTATCTTCAATACCTTAAGCGGGCCCTCCACCCGTCTCCGAAACCCTCAATCATCAGCTCTCTCCATAATTTTGGCTTACTAACTTTTTGTTTTCTATACGACACCATCAGTGAAAAAAAAATTTTTCATACAAAATTTTACAGGAGTTTCTTAGTTGAAAATCTCGAAAATCTCCCCAAAAGTGGCAACACCGATTGCATATCTCCATACTGCCAGCCGAGATACACAATCGATTCATACATATTGACTTTCCAAAATGTTGCCAACTGCCTCAAAAACGTGATCGAAATTTCGAAAAATTAAAAAAAATACAAAATGGCCGCCAACTCGTTTTACAGAAATAAATTACATCGTTGTACAACTTTTCCAATAAGTACAGGATATACCGCTCCCGATGACGTTTCAATCTCTCCTCTCGCTCGCACCCACGCGAAAGGGGATACCGTGAAAAAGACCGTGTCGAAAATCACTTTTACTTTGATAAATTCCAGTGTTGCCAGTTTCCGGTGACAAAAATACCCAAATGTCATTTGTACGAGCAAAACACGTAATCGCTCATACTCGGATTTTGCAAAAAGTCCTTATTTCGTTTTTTTACAATTTCCCGAAAATCTTGAAATTTCCCTAAAAATGGGGTAATTTTTTCCCACCGATCTATACCTCGAGTCTATACGTACAACCGCTTCATAGAAGCCGAATCGCTCCGATGTTGCCAACTTTGAGATATTTAACTTTTAAAATTGCGTTTTTTCGTACCTTGAACAAAACGGCCGCCATGACAGCCGCCATCTTGAATTTTTAAAAATCATTCCCGTTCTGTCAAAATACAGGATAATTGTGGGCGAAACACGAAAAAATAATTATCCTCGACTACCCCGTCTCGGATCTGTGGCGCCGCGGTTCGGGGTCGAAAAATCACAATTTTGAAAACGCTACGATTCGGCCGCCATCTTGTTTTTTCAATTTTTTCGACATTTCCCATTAATCGTTTACTACTTTCTTCAAAGTTTGCAAAATTCGACGAAATCGGTTGGAAAACAACGGAGCTGCAAAAATCACGTCGGCCGCCATCTTGTTTTTCCGAAATGTCATAATTTTTCCCCAGTCGAATTCCCCACCCGAACACATTTCCCCTACATCATTATATCATTTTCCATCTCTTTCTAGGAGAACAATTATGTCAATGAGTCAGTGAGTGAGTGAGTGGTAATCGAGCTATATATAGTATAACTAGTGTTTTGCTCGGTGCGCGAGCTGCTAAAGCAGCTCGCGTGACGTGGTTAGGTTGACTTTATTATATTTAACCAAATTTATTTATTAAGATACACAATTCACCACAAAAGCACATAAAACCCACACCCATATCAATTTTTTCTTAAAAAGTGCATGTCCACCAGCTTGGATCTAAAAATGAATGTCATTATCAAAATCAGCACCCTGGAAAACTCTGAAAACGACATCCATATCATTTTTTGTAAAAACGGGGTAGTTGAGGTTAATAAAGTAGGGTGCGTGGGTGCGCGGACCACTAAAGTGGTCCGCGAGCATGTAGAGTTTTTTCACTGAGTAGACCTCCGGATCCTGATCATATTTTGCCAAGAAACCACTCTTCCATCTTTTATAGCCTCCGAGATAGACATCGACGAAATTTGTACGGCGGCCATCTTGTTTTTCCAAAATTTTCCACTTTTTCTATTAATCATTTACTACTTTCTTCAAAGATTGCGAGTTTCAACGAAATCGGTTGGAAAACAAAAGAGTTGCAAAAATCATATAGGCCGCCATCTTGTTTTTCTGAAATGTCATAATTTTTCCGTACTCATATCGCGCATCCGAACATATCTCCCATACATCAATGTATCGTTTTCCGTCTCTTTCTAGGAGAATGAGACATTCAATATTCGCCATACATTTTCTATGGGAAAATAAATTCCGCCATTTTGAATTTTTTTTCTATTCATCAAGTAGACCTTCGGACCCTGATCATCTCATGCCAAGAAACCACACTTCCATCTTTTATACCCTCCGAGCTGGACACCGGCGAAATTTGTATGGCGGCCATCTTTTCTTCGCCATTTTGAATTTTTTTTCAGTTTTTTGGCAATTGGATGACGTCATGAATGACATTTGCTCGAGCACCCCCCACCTATCTTCAATACCTTGAGCGGACCCATCACCCGTCTCCAATATCCTCAATCATCAGCTCTCTCCATAATTTTGGCTTACTAAGTTTTTGTTTTCTATATAACACCATCAGTGAAAAAAAAATTTTTCATACAAAATTTTACAGGAGTTTCTTAGTTGAAAATCTCGTAAATCTCCCCAAAAGTGGCAACACTGTTTCTATATTTCGATATTGCCGGCTGAGTCACACAATCGATTCATACATATTGACTTTCCAAAATGTTGCCAACTGCCTCAAAAACGTGATCAAAATTTCGAAAAATTAAAAAAAATACAAAATGGCCGCCAACTCGTTTCACACAAAGATTTTACACGGTTTCATAATTTTCCTATTAACTACAGGATATACTGCTCCCGATGACGTTTCAATCTTTCCTCTCGCTCGCACCCACACGAAAGGGGATACCGTGAAAAAGACCGTGTCGAAAATCACTTTTACTTTGATAAATTCCAGTGTTGCCAGTCTCCGGTGACAAAAATACCCAAATGTCATTTGTACGAGCAAAACACATAATCACTCATACTCGGATTTTGCTAAAAGTGCGTATTTCTATTTTTTACAATTTCCCGAAAATCTTGAAATTTCCCTAAAAATGGGGTAATTTTTTTCCTCCAATCTATACCTCGAATCAATACGTACAACCGCTTCATAGAAGCCGAATCGCTCCGATGTTGCCAACTTTGAGATATTTAACTTTTAAAATTGAGTTTTTTCGTACCTCTAACATAATGGCCGCCACGACAGCCGCCATCTTGAATTTTTAAAAACCACTCCCATTCCGTCAAAATTCAGGATAATCGTGGGTGAATCACGGAAAAATAATTATCCTCGACTACCCCGTCTTGGATCTGTGGCGCCGCGGTTCGGGGTCGAAAAATCAAAATTTTGAAAACGCTACGGTTCGGCCGCCATCTTGTTTTTTCAATTTTTTCGACATTTCCCATTAATCGTTTACTACATTCTTTAATAGTTGCGAGTTTGAACGGAGTCCCTTAAAAAACAACGGAGCTGCGAAAATCACCTCGGCCGCCATCTTGTTTTTCCAAAATGTCATAATTTTTCCCCAGAGGGTTCCCGAAAGCGAACACAATTCCCCTGCATCATTATATCATTTTCCGTCTCTTTCTAGGAGAACAATTATGTCAATGAGTCAGTCAGTGAGTCAGTGGTAATCGAGCTATATATAGTATAACTAGTGTTTCGCTCGGTGCGCGAGCTGCTAAAGCAGCTCGCGTGACGTGGTTAGGTTGAATTTATTTATTAGGATACACAATTCACCCTGAAAAACCCGTAAAACGACACCCATATCGATTTTTTTCTTAAAAAGTGCATGTCCGCCATCTTGGATTTCAAAATAAATGTCATCATCAAAATCAGCACTCTGGAAAACCCTGAAAACGACACCCATATTATTTTTTGTAAAAACGGGGTAGTAAAAGATAATAATTTAGTAGGGTGCGTGGGTGCGCGGACCACTAAAGTGGTCCGCGAGCATGCAGAGTTTGTTCCACCGAGTAGACCTTCGGACCCTGATCATCTTTTGATAAGAAACTACTCTTCCATCTTTTATAGCCTCCGAGATAGACACCGACGAAGTTTGTACGGCGGCCATCTTGTTTTTTCAAAATTTTCCACGTTTTCTATTAATCGTTTACTACATTCTTCAAAGATTGTGAGTTTCAACGAAATCGGTTGGAAAACAAAAGAGTTGCAAAAATCACGTCGGTCGCCATCTTGTTTTTCTGAAATGTCATAATTTTTCCCTACTCGCCTCCCCCACCCGAACACATCTCCCCTACATTATCGTATCGTTTTCCGTCTCTTTCTAGGAGAATGAGACATTAAATATTCGCCATACAAAATGTATGGGAAAAAAAATTCCGCCATTTTGAATTTTTTTTCTATTCATCGAGTAGACCTTCGGATCCTGATCACCTTTTGCCAAGAAACCACACTTTCATCTTTTATACCCTCCGAGCTGGACACCGGCGAAATTTGTATGGCGGCCATCTTTTCTTCGCAATTTTGAATTTTTTTTCAGCTTTTTGGCAATTGGATGACGTCATGA
Organism: Maniola jurtina; assembly: GCF_905333055.1. Lineage (NCBI taxonomy): Eukaryota > Metazoa > Arthropoda > Insecta > Lepidoptera > Nymphalidae > Maniola > Maniola jurtina. The sequence continues at coordinate 7,304,949 of NC_060057.1, read as the reverse complement.
ATGACATTTGGTCGAGCACCCCCTACCTATCTTCAATACCTTGAGCGGACCCTTCACCCGTCTCCGACATCCTCGATCATCAGCTATTTCCAAATTTTTCCTCGATTTTTTTTTTGTTTTCTATACGAAACCATCAGTGAAAAAAAATAATTTCATACAAAATTTTACAGGAGGAGTTTTTGGGGAAAATCTCGAAAATCTCCCCAAATGTGGCAACACTGTTTACATATTTCGATACTGCTGGTTGAGTCACACAATCGATTGATACATGTCGACTTTCCAAAATGTTGCCAACTGCCTCAAAAACGTGGTCAAAATTTCGAAAAATAAAAAAAAATACAAAATGGCCGCCAACTCGTTTCACAGAAAGATTTTACACGGTTTCATAATTTTCCTATTAACTACAGGATATACCGCTCCCGATGACGTTTCAATCTCTCCTCTCGCTCGCACCCACGCGAAAGGGGATACCGTGAAAAAGACCGTGTCGAAAATCACTTTTACTTTGATAAATTCCAGTGTTGCCAGTCTCCGGCGACAAAAATACCCAAATGTCATTTGTACGAGCAAAACACATAATCGCTCATACTCGGATTTTGCGAAAAGTCCGTATTTCGATTTTTTACATTTTCCCGAAAATCTTGAAATTTCCCGAAAAATGGGGTAATTTTTCCCCACCAATCTATACCTCAAGTTCATACGTACAATCGCTTCATAGAAGCTGAACCGCTCCGATGTTGCCAACTTTGAGATATTTAACTTTTAAAATTGCGTTTTTTCATACCTCTAACATAACGGCCACCATGACAGCCGCCATCTTGAATTTTTAAAAATCACTCCCGTTCTGTCAAAATACAGGATAATCGTGGGCGAAACACGAAAAAATAATTATCCTCGACTGCCCCGTCTCGGATCTGTGGCGCCGCGGTTCCGGGTCGAAAAATGAAAATTTTGAAAACGCTCCATCTCGGCCGCCATCTTGTTTTTCCAATTTTTTCCACATTTTCTGTTAATCGTTTACTACTTTCTTCAAAGTTTGCAAAATTCAACAAAATCGTTTGGAAAACAACGGAGCTGCAAAAATCACGTCGGCCGCCATCTTGTTTTTCTAAAATGTCATAATTTTTCCCCAGAGGGTTCCCGAATCCGAACACATCTCCCCTACATCATTATATCATTTTCTGTCTCCTTCTAGGAGAACAATTATGTCAATGAGTCAGTGAGTCAGTGAGTGGTAATCGAGCTATATATAGTATAATAACTAGTGTTTTGCTCGGTGCGCGAGCTGCTAAAGCAGCTCGCGTGACGTGGTTAGGTTGATAAGTATTAAAACGAATTTATTTATTAAGATTCAAAATTCACCCCAAAAACACCATAAAACGACACCCATATCGATTTTTTTCTTAAAAAATGCATGACCGCCATCTTGGATTTCAAAATAAATGTCGTTATCAAAATCAGCACCCTGGGAAACTCTGAAAACGACATCCATATCATTTTTTATAAAAACGGGGTAGTTGAGGTTAATAAAGTAGGGTGCGTGGGTGCGCGGACCACTAAAGTGGTCCGCGAGCATGCAGAGTTTGTTCCATTGTGTAGACCTCCGGACCCTGATCATCTTTTGCGAAGAAACCACTCTTCCATCTTTTATAGCCTCCGAGATAGACAACGACGAAATTTGTACGGCGGCCATCTTGTTTATCCAAAATTTTCCACTTTTTTTATTAATCGTTTACTACTTTCTTCATAGGTTGCGAGTTTCAACGAAATCGGTTGGAAAACAAAAGAGTTGCAAAAATCACGTCGGTCGCCATCTTGTTTTTCTGAAATGTCATAATTTTTCCCTACTCGCCTCCCCCACCCGAACACATCTCTCCTACATTATCGTATCGTTTTCCGTCTCTTTCTATGAGAATGAGACATTCAATATTCGCCATACAAAATGTATGGGAAAATAAATTCCGCCATTTTGAATTTTTTTTCTATTCATCGAGTAGACCTTTGGATCCTGATCCTCTTTTGCCAAGAAACCACACCTCCATCTTTTATACCCTCCGAGCTGGACGCCGTCGAAATTTGTATGGCGGCCATCTTTTCTTCGCCATTTTGAATTTTTTTTCAGCTTTTTGGCAATTGGATGATGTCATAAATGACATTTGGTCGAGCACCCCCCACCTATCTTCAATACCTTGAGCGGACCCTTCACCCGTCTCCGACATCCTCGATCATCAGCTATTTCCAAATTTTTCCTCGATTTTTTTTTTGTTTTCTATACGAAACCATCAGTGAAAAATAAAAATTTCATACAAAATTTTACAGGAGGAGTTTATGGGGAAAATCTCGAAAATCTCCCCAAATGTGGCAACACTGTTTACATATTTCGATACTGCTGGTTGAGTCACACAATCGATTCATACATACTGACTTTCCAAAATGTTGCCAACTGCCTCAAAAACGTGATCAAAATTTCGAAAAATTAAAAAAAATACAAAATGGCCGCCAACTCGTTTCACAGAAAAATTTTACACGGTTTCATAATTTTCCTATTAACTACATGATATACCGCGCCCGATGACGTTTCAATCTTTCCTCTCGCTCGCACCCACGCGAAAGGGGATACCGTGAAAAAGACCGTGTCGAAAATCACTTTTACTTTGATAAATTCCAGTGTTGCCAGTCTCCGGTGACAAAAATACCCAAATGTCATTTGTACGAGCAAAACACGTAATCACTCATACTCGGATTTTGCTTAAAGTGCGTATTTCTATTTTTTACAATTTCCCGAAAATCTTGAAATTTCCCTAAAAGTGGGGTAATTTTTTTCCTCCAATCTATACCTCGAGCCTATACGTACAATCGCTTCACAGAAACCGAATCGCTCCGATGTTGCCAACTTTGAGATATTTAACTTTTAAAATTGCGTTTTTTCGTACCTCGAACAAAACGGCCGCCATGACAGCCGCCATCTTGAATTTTTAAAAACCACTCCCGTTCTGTCAAAATACAGGATAATCGTGGGCGAATCCCGAAAAAATAATTATCCTCGACTACCCCGTTTGGGATCTGTGGCGCCGCGGTTCGGGGTCGAAAAATCAAAATTTTGAAAACGCTACGGTTCGGCCGCCATCTTGTTTTTTCAACTTTTTCGACATTTTCCATTAATCGTTTACTACTTTCTTCAAAGATTGCAAAATTCAACGAAATCGGTTGGAAAACAACGGAGCTGCAAAAATCACGTCGGCCGCCATCTTGTTTTTCCGAAAAGTCATAATTTTTCCCCAGAGGGTTCCCGAATCCGAACACATCTCCCCTACATCACTATATCATTTTCCTTCTCTTTCTAGGAGAACAATTATGTCAATGAGTCAGTGAGTCAGTGAGTGGTAATTGAGCTATATATAGTATAATAATAAATAATAATATAATATAATGGTGCCCCTGGGTTACATAATATGTTGATCACTGTTTGATGTAATTTATTACTTATTAAATGACCAAAGTCTTTTCCCAATCCATCTGAAACAACAAATGTTTTCCGCTGAGGGCAATGTAACGAGGAACCATTGTTTTCACAGCCTTTTTGTTGTCCTATACACTGACTGTCCACTGGCATTTCGTCCGGAACCTTATTTGAGCACTCACATCTATTAATCAGAGAGTCAAGACGATCTATATTATAATTACTTAAGGCTAACAGCTCATCAGCGGCCAGTATATGCTCACCGACCTGTTTCTGTGACAGCTCGTACTGGGAAGTAACTGTTTTCAAGGAGTTTTCCAGTTTTAGAATCTCCTCATTAAGACTCCGAACGTCAGTTTCATATTGAACTCTCATCTCTTGCAGTGAGGAACAATATGTATTGAGCTTATTTAATAAATCTGAACGTTCTTTTCTAAGCCTAATGTTTTTATTACATAATTTCTGAAATTTTATTAATTTTTTCGTTTTTTTAATTAATTTACCAATTTTGATGTATTTTTTAACTTTTTTGTGACTATTTAAATGGATAGTTTCTGAATGTGGCTTATTATTAGCAGCACAAGGTGTCACAGGTCAGGTCAATTGTCAACACTGGTGCTGTTGAGGATGAAGCAAGCAGCTCATCATACAAGTTATTTGTTTTTTGTGTTTCATAACTTGCTATTTGTGACTGAAGGTCACAAATTAACTGTTGAGATTGGCTTAATTCATCCTCTAACATAGATATCTTTCCCAGAGCCTCTTCATAAGTTTGTATGCACTGATTGAACGACCCTACTGCCAACTGAAGTTGGTCGCGCTCCTCTGATAACAAAGTATGAGCGTTGTGCAGGTTTGCAAGTTCAGACTTTAACTGTGAGTTCCTAGCAATAATGATCCTCATCTCAGCTTCACTTTCATCTTGTTCCTTCAGTAGTTGGGTATTTAATTGTTTCAGTGATTTTATTTCGTGTAAAGCATTTTTCAGTTTCTGTTGACGCAAAACTACGCGTTTAAACTGACGGTCATTACGAAAGACCCAATTATTTCACTATAGAAGATTTACGATTTCGCTACGCCATCTATTGTTGAGTGGAAAAAATAAGCTGGTCATTGTTAGAGACCCAATTATCCCACAATCACGCAGTGCAAACTGGCTAGATTAAAAGAGGTAAATAATAAATACGTGACAACGCCATCTGTTGTTGACTGGCATCAAACAAAAAATATTATACCCTAGCACTTTAACCTAATACCTTTTTGTTGAAATATAATAAAATGGATGAATTAAAAAATATGTTGATGAAAATTCAAATGGACTTGGATGAACAAAAAAAAGAAATAAAACAATTAGCAGAAAATATAAATCAAAAATTCCAAATATTAGAAGCTAGTCACACAAAAACACAACAAAAAATAGAAGAGCAAGAACAACGAATAGATATGATGGAAAAAGAAATGAGAAAAAGGAATGTAGTATTTTTTGGAATACAAGAAAGTGAAAAAAATTATGCTGCACTAGAAGGAAATATTTTAAAAATTGTTAACGACACGATGAAAGTTAAATGTGAGAAAAATGAAATAGAAAGCTTGTTCCGGAAGGGAAAGCGGATCGAAGGAAAGGTCAGACCAGTTATTGCAACTTTTACAACTCTAGGTAAAAAAATCGAAATTATTAAAAACAAGAACCATTTACAAAAAACAGAATACTATTTAAAGCAGGATTATCCATACAAAGTGATTGAAAAAAGAAAGCTCTTACAAAAAGAGGTAGAGAAAGAAAAGCAGAAAGGTAATAGAGCAATAATTAAATATGATAAACTGGTTATATTGAGTCCAGCAAGACTTAACAACCCAGAAGGAAAAACTACCACAAATAGGAAAAGAAACCTTTCTCAGTCTCCACCCCACCAAAACGAAAATGATACACGTAGTCCCGGGACAGCAAACAAAAAGAATAGAGTAACCCTTAAAGAATACTTAAGACAAAACCAAAATAAACACACAGAATAGCAATTAAAAACGAGAAACTCTTATACTCTCCCACCACGGTTGGTCACCGAGGGAGAAAATGACCAAAACCCTCCAAAACAGAAAAAACAAAAAAATAACTTATACATATGCACTTTTAACGTTAGAACTCTAGCAACCACAGAGAAATTATTAGAATTAATAAATGCTACCGAAAAGATAAAATTCGACATACTGGGTCTATCAGAAACTAGAAGACAGGGGTGCAACATAGAAGAATACGACAAACACATACTTTGTTATTCAGGAGAAAGAAAAGGACATTATGGGGTGGGTTTTTTGATTCAAAAAAAGCACAAACAAAATATACACAGTTTTCGGGGTTTTTCTGATAGAGTGGCAATGCTTCAATTAAAAATTAACAGTAACTTAATTTCACTAATACAAGTATATGCACCGACGACAGATGCAGATGATCTGGAAGTAGATACTTTCTATACCACCCTAAAAAAAGCTCAGAACGAGGCTGGGAAAAAATGTATTATCATGGGAGACTTTAATTCTAAGATTGGAATACCAAGCCAATTAGAACGACGTATACTGGGTAAATATGGACTAGGAAAAAGAAACAAGAGGGGAGAAATTCTGATAAGCTATGCATATGAAAATAATCTCTCAGTAATGAATTCCTTTTATGAAATGAGATCTGATTCCAGGTGGACTTGGTGTTCGCCTGATGGGAAAACAAGGAACGAAATTGACTTTGTCTTAACAGATATTCCAAAGATAATTCATAACATCGAAATCTTGAACCAAGTACCATACCCATCGGATCACAGGCTAGTTAGAGCAACTGTCTCTCTCGATTCCGGCAAAAAAAGTAGAGCTCTCTTTTCAAATAACAAAAAAATATTAAGACACGACGAAGAGATAGAGGCATATAGAAAGTATCTTGTAGAGCATAGTACAGATGTTGCTCTTGAAAATGAAGACACAGTCCAAAGTTATTACAATAAAATAGAAAACTACATTAAAAATGGCATAAAATTCTCGAATAACGAAGTAAGAAGTACAGGTAGAAATATTATATCGGTAGAGACAAAAAATCTTATAAACAAGCGCTTAGAGCTTCAGAATACGTACCCAAAGACTCCTAAGATAAAAAAAGAACTGACAAAAATTTATAAAATTGTAAATAATAAAATTAAAGAAGATTATAAAAATTATAGATTTTCCGTAATAGAAAGATCCCTTCGAGAGAAACGTGGTATGAAGCGAGCCAATAGGGAACTTGCAATTTACAAAACATGGATACCGAGCTTGCAAGAGAAACAAAAAATCTCTGCCAACCGAAAAGCTATTCTAGAGACAGCATCTAAATTCTATAAAAAGCTCTATGACACAAGCATTAATTCGGAAACGCACTCCATACACAACATAGAGAATGAAGGGAATACAATAAGAGAGGAGTGGAACGAACTTGACATACTCAATGCAATTAAACGCCTGAAAACCGAAAAAAGCACAGGTCCGGACAACATACCAAATGAGGCCATCAAATACGCTGCGGACATCTTGATAACCCCTATATATAACCTATTTAAATTAATAAAAATTCAAGAGTCAGTCCCTCATCAATGGGTAGAATCACATATTACTCTACTATACAAAAAAGGAGATCCTAAAGATGTACAAAATTACCGCCCAATAAGCTTGATGTGCTGTCTTTATAAGCTTTTTTCTTCTTGTCTGCTCAGTAAAATAAGCGACCAGATTGACTTAAACCAACCCAAGGAACAAGCTGGCTTCCGCAAGGGTTTTTCCACAATGGACCACATCCATACGGTAGAGCAAATACTAGAAAAATACAAAGAAAAAAGAGCATCTCTATATGTAGCATTTATTGACTATAAAAAAGCGTTCGATACAATTTTCCATACATGCATATGGGATGCCCTCAAAGACTGCAAAATAAATAGTAATTATATAAATATAATAAAGGATATTTATAAAAGGAGTAAAAGTAGAGTAAAGTTGGAAACATTTGGACCGCCATTTGAAATAAATAGAGGCGTCAAACAAGGAGATCCTCTTTCTCCAAAAATATTTATAGCAGTATTAGAATCAATTTTCAAAACTCTACATTGGGAAAATTTGGGCATAAAAATCAAAGGTTCCTCTCTAACACACTTAAGATTTGCAGATGATCTAGTGATTTTCGCCGAAAATAGTAGGGACATGCAATACATGGTAAAGACTCTACATGAAGCCAGCCTAAGATTCGGCTTGGAAATGAACGAAGGGAAAACAAAAGTTATGACAAACGCAAACCAATTCCCCATTTATGTGGGCGAAAACATCCTAGAGTATGTGGAAAAATACATCTACCTAGGAAAGCAAATATCTTTTAAGCCACATTGTAATACCGAAGAGGTGGAAAGAAGAATAACAATGGCCTGGAATAAGTACTGGTCGATGAAAGAAATTTTTAAAAATCGATTGCCAGTAACTCTCAAAAAAATTGCCATGGACTCTTGCGTGCTCCCGTGCCTTACCTACGGCGCTCAAACCTGGGTTTTTACCAAAAATATAAAAAACAAAATAAAAGTATGTCAACGAGCTATGGAGCGCAGTCTCTTAAATATTAAAAAAATTCAAAAATTTAAGGCATCAGATATAAGAGAAGAAACAAATATGATAGATTTCCTAAAACATGCTCTCTCATTAAAGTGGAAATGGGCCGGCCATATTGCGAGACTGCAGGACGAGAGATGGACTCAAAAAGTCACTACGTGGATCGGACCTCAAGGCAAAAGAAGACGTGGAAGACCTAACTCTAGATGGGAAGATGATATCATATCCGTTGCGGGCAGAGACTGGAAGGAGTTGGCAAAAAACAGGAAAAACTGGTCAGTTTTGGAGGAGGCCTACACCCAAGAGGGTTTCTCATCTTCACACTAACAGATATATATGTATACTAATAAACATGTAAACATAATTAAAAAAAAAAAAAAAAAAAAATTAAGTAGAAAGAGATAGAATAATAGAGCGATAAATTACAGAATAAGAATAATAGTAACAGAAATTAAATTGAAAATCATTTGAAATACATTCAATAATAAATTATAATTATACTCTCTATTGTACTACTCTATTGTATGTTTAATGTAATTTGACATAGATGAATTGAATTGTTGTAATGTAATTTGACATAGATAAATTTTTGTTTATAAAAAGAATGTAAATTATTGTAAGATTAGTAATCAATTTTAATGTACATATTATAAACAGTAATTACTGAATAGGAATAATTAATAATACTTAGTAAAATAAATTGAATTAAAATGTAATTTTTTAAACAATATCAATAATAACTTTAGGTACACTACTTTATATTATTTTAAAAATGTAATTTAGTTTTTGTAATTTTTTTTTTTGTTTATCTAAAAATATAAACTACTGTAAGATAAGTTATAATTGTTTAATATGATGTTGTTCATAATGACTAGTAAATAATTATATTGTAAAATAACCAAATGTGAAATGAAGAGAGAAAATAAAAGGCTTATTATTATTATTATTATTATTATAGTCCAATTGTTTTAAATTATAAATTTTTTTTGCCCGCTCTATCAAACCTTTGGCAGACTATTTACCGATAAGTTACACAACTTGACGAGTTTCAGGGGTCCCGGTACTAGGTACACAGTTCCGACGATTTGAAGGTCAGTTAGAAGCCTTCTAGTGCCAAGTGCCCACGATTGAATTAATTTTCTTTTCTTTTCTCTTTTTTTTTACACTTTAGGATAGCACGGAGATATTCATGACAAGAGAATAAATAAGACATTTCTGCTGCTTAATATTGACGTTAACTGTAATCATTGCTCTAAATTTGTGCTTAAAAATTTAGCATGTTGGTACGCTCGCCCATCCTGTATTGTATACTCGAAGTTTTGAAGATACGCCCAGCGTAGTGGAACTTGCTTGGACTCCTTCAGCGCTTTACAGTCAGTTACCAATTACCTATTACCGTGAACTTACGCCCAAGAACAAAAAGTGCTAAACCAAAGGTACAGCTGATGTTTAGCATCCATAATCACGTGCTGATAACCATTGTTGTCTTTGGGTCAGTCAAAGCTAAGACTTGCGCTTCTGGCACGAATGTAAAATCCAATAGCTTACCTTTTTGAATTTGGTATTGTAAACGCTGGTATAAGGGTGGAATAATCTCTTCTTAAATAAGTTAAAAGGGAGAGCAATAAAGAATAGAAAATATCTGGCTAGGCTATCAAATGAGGCATCGGTCGAAATGATATGAGAGCTTCAATCTTTTGGAACTAAGTTAGACGAAATCATCTATTAAATTATCACGATATTTCAGCAGTGATCAGAAGAAAGATAACTATTGGTATTAAATAATACAAACCCGTTATACGAGTATGAAAGGTTGTTTAAAATAAATTATGACTTTCTAAGTAAAAATTGGATGCGATAACTTATAGAGATGCTAGTTTCTAGAGTTTATAGAGATACTTAAGTCGATAGAGGCTCCAGACTTAATAGAGATTCTATCGTCGATAGAGACTCTAGAGTCGTTAGAGATTCAAGAGTCGATAGAGGCTCTAGAGTCGATAGAGGTTCTGAGTCGATAGAGATGCTAGAGCCGATAGAGATGCTAGAGCCGATAGAGATGCTAGAGCCGATAGAGATGCTAGAGCCGATAGAGATGCTAGAGCCAATAGAGATGTTGATAGAGATAAGTCGATTTCCTCGCGACTGGAGGAAGAAGCTGACAGGAATTGAGTTAAACGTTGTAGAATATTGATGGTTAATTTGGTTGCTAAATTGTTTTTATTTAATGTAAATTTATGTAATTTAATTTAATGTAACATATTGCATGCATATAAGCAGAATTTGGCTGTACCTTTTTGTCTTTGTAACATCTCCACTGTTTACCCAAATTCGCAATAAAGAAATTTGATTTGATTTGCTCTGATCTCCAATGAAAGGAAGAGACGCGTAATAGAGACGAAATTGTTACACAAATCGGTTTTACATCAGAAACGTTTGCAACTCAAATTAAAGTAAGAGTACTCATGATAATCAGGACTTCATGATAAATGCACGCTTCCAAAGAAGGTACCAGGTTTTGAATAATAATTAAAAATAAAATATTAAAAATTAATTACTTTTGTCAATTTATTGGCGTTCCCACTAATCATTCAAATTAATATTTAAAGCATCTTTGATGTGTCCAGTAAAAGTTTTATAGGTATCGTGTCCCAGACTTTTTTTTTGTTTTATAGGGCCCCGTAGGTACAGGTGCTGACCTTGATAGCCTACGAGGGTGTCAGCGGGCGTAGTAGGTCGCGGGGCGAGAGGGGACTGAGATGCGCTCGAGCGTGTCCGCTGGAGCGCGTCAGTCAGTCGGAAGCCGGGAGCTTACGGATGCATACGCGTGCCACGCCTAGTCGTTCCGCCGTTTTTCCTGTGCTCTGGTTTTAAGTGATTATACATACTCGTTATCTCACCCGACTCTTTCCTTTATTACAAACCCACACCGCCACACTGGCTGCCCAACGTGATTCAGGGTTTTAAGGGTTTCATAAACGGTCATTCGCGTCTTTCCGTTAACGGTTTTTGTGAACAATGCCGCGAAAAAGGGTTAGTTTGCGTGATACCCAAGACGGAGAGTCAAGCAACGTTACGATGTCAGCCGAGCATTTTTCTACGTTAATGACGTCGCTCCAAAAACAGAATGCCGACATGTGTGAGCGGTTGATACGCGAAGTACGTTCATCAACCCCCCTGGCGGGGGGAGCTTCATCGCCTGTACAAGCTGGGAACAATGGAAACTTTTCTAAGTGTTCATCGCGGTACAGCGGCGCGTCAAATGAATGCGTGGAAGGCTTCATAGACGCTATACAAGTGTATAAGAGTTGCCTACAAATAACGGATGACAACGCTGTGAAAGGGCTGTCTATGCTCTTATCGGACAAGGCTGCGTTGTGGTGGCAAGGCGTAAGGAAGTCAGTTGCGGACTGGGATGATGCGATTCTTCGCTTGCAATCTGCATTCGGCGCCCGTCGGCCACCGTTTGTTATCTACAGGGAGTTATTTGCTCTTGCACAAAAAGATGAAAACACAGATATTTTCATATCAAAAGTTCGATCACTGTTTGCAAAGCTTCCGGAGGAGGATTTATGTGAACGTGTGGAGTTGGACATGACTTATTCCTTACTAGACCGCAGAATCAGGAAAAGATTAGATCGCGACGAAATCAAGTCTTTTGATGACCTATTGCGTAAAGCGCGGTCCATCGAAGACTCGCTAAAAGAAAGCGAGCTTGTCCCAAGCAAAGGGTCTCAGGAATTAAAAAGTAAGAAAACTCCCACTACAGTTCCTTCGTCCAGCACGCCTGTGCCAGCGGCTAACGTTCAGCGAGGCGATTACAGCAAAACAGCTGATACAACGGCGGGTTCGCCGGCGAAGGAGTCGACGACCTCAAGGCCGCGAACGCGTGTGTTTTGCGTTTATTGTAAAAGCAATAAGCATGATAAAAGTGAGTGCTTTCGGTTAAATAACAAAAACAAATCCAGTGATGCGTTAAATAATAAAAGTGAATTAAAATGCTACGGTTGTGGTGCACATAACGTTATGAAAGCGAACTGTAAAAACTGTAACACCCAAACATTTTATTCGGTGGAGTCAATCGATAAGCGATCGCGCTCCGTAATGTCGCCGCGACCCGGCGGCAATGAAGGAGGCGTGGCCGGTCGAGACGGGGCGTTCGCGCAAGTTGAAGTGGCGGGCCCCGGCCGGAATTTTGGCGCTAAGCGCGCGTCGGGACATTGCGTGACGTCAGCGCACCTACCAACCGGTTCTATGGAGCGAGTTAACCCGTCGCGCGGTGACGGAAAATTGTGCCCAAACGTAATTGACTTTTGTTGCGATTCTGGTTTGTGTTCCAATGACAATTCAAATTGTTCTTGTGTAAATAGTAATTATAGTTTTGTAAACCTTAATGATAACTATTTTAAGAATTATGTTTCGCAGTCAAACGTGACTTCAAAAGATTGTTTTAACGTTACGAATGGTTATTTTAATGATACTTGTCTTAATAATTGTAATGTTGTAAATAATAATTGTGTAAATAATGTGTCTTATGGACCTAGCCGTCGTCCTGTATTAAATATAAGTATATTGCAAAGGTGTGGCACTGCGTTGGTCGATTCTGCCGCGAAAAGCTGTATAGCAGGGCACACTCTACACTCCCTCTTACGCGAAGTTGGACACCCGTTAAAGGCCTCAACACAGATTGTTAGGTTGGCGGACGGTGTTAGTAGGGAGATGAATGTACTTACGACGGAGTTAGGGGTGACACTACACAATAGAACTAAATTAGTTCCGTTTTTGATTTTTCCGGATTCTAATAATAACGAAAGTTTATTAGGTATTAATTTTTTAACCTTATTTAACCTTGTTTTCGATTTTGGTAACCGGAAGTGGCACTTTGCAGACAATAGTTCGCAAAAGTTCGACATGCAGTTCGAAACAGTGTCACCTCTATCTTCGTGTGCTTCGCTTGACGTACTGCGGGACGACGAGGCGACTTCGCTTTCCGCGGACCAAAGAGAGATTCTTGCGCGTCTCCTCGTGGAGAATGAGGACATCTTCGAGCCAGGGGGGACGCCAACTCCTTTTGCTGAGCACGTTATTGATACCGGCGATCATCTTCCCATCGCTGTTCCGCCTTACAGGTTAACACCGGCCAAAAAGGACGTAATGCGGACTGAGCTTGACAAGATGCTGGCGGACGGTATCATCGAAGAATGTGAATCAGCTTGGATGTCTCCAGCGCTGTTGGTGCCTAAAGCGAATGGCAAGGTAAGGTTTTGTGTGGACTATAGGAAGCTCAATGCGGTCACGAAGACCGATGTTTATCCTATGCCCTTGATAGACGAGCTAGTCCAATCAACAAAAAAAAATTGCTTCATGACTAGTTTAGATATGCGCAGTGGATTTTGGCAGGTTAGCGTACGCGAGCAAGACAGAGACAAAACTGCCTTCGCGACGCCGTTCGGAACATTTCGTTTTAACAGGATGCCTTTCGGACTGAAGAACGCGCCGTCGACCTTTCAGCGGTTGATCGATAGGCTCCGTTCTGGTGCGTCGTTGAAGAATGTTACGTTGTTAGCCTACCAAGATGATTTACTTGTCATATCGGAAGGAAGCTTTGAAAATCATATCTCGGATTTACGCGTGGTTTTTGAAAGGCTACGTTTGTTTAAGTTGCGCGCTAATAGAGATAAGTGTGTCTTTGCACGTGACGAGGTCAAATACCTTGGTCATGTCATTACTCAGGATGGTATATCTCCCGACAAGGACAAGGTTCGTGCAGTCTTAGAGATGAAGGCACCGTCGTCTTTGCGACATCTTCGCACTTTTATACAAACGTGTTCTTGGTTTCGAAAGTTCATACCAAACTTTTCAGGTCTTGCAGAACCTCTGACGCGTTTAACGAAAAAGAACCAGCCGTGGGTATGGGGCCCAGACCAAGCTCGCGCGTTTGAAGAGCTAAAGAATCGTCTTTCGTCTGCCCCCATTCTCATTCAGGCAGATTATAGTAAACCTTTCGTACTAAGAACCGATGCTAGCGCCTACGCCATAGGTGCAGTGTTGCTTCAAGGCGAAGGCAAGGATGAGCGACCGATAGAGTATGCCAGCCGGTTACTTATACCGGCGGAACGCAACTACAGTACGACGGAGCGTGAGGCTCTTGCCGTCGTTTGGGCAGTAGAACGTTTTAGAGGGTACATCGAGGGTCACGAGATCATAGTAGGCAGTGACCATCAACCACTCAAATGGTTGCTCACACTGAAGTCGCCGTCGGGTAGGTTGGTTCGATGGGCACTAAAGCTGCAAGCCTTTAATATTCAGTTCCAGTACACACCTGGAAAAGCCAACGTAGTTGCTGATACACTCAGTCGTCCCACCTGTGAAGAGGGGGACAAAGATAAGTGTATTGTTTGTTCCGTCATCATTGACTTACCTGCTCGCAGTCCGGATGAACTCAGGCGCGCGCAGTTGGAGGACCTGGAACTTAAAAAAATTATTAATGAGTTGGAGGATACTTCTGATCCGCAGGCAATAGGCGTTAAACGTTGGTCTGAAAGAGGATATTTTATTCAGCAAGGCGTTCTTTACAGATACAACCCTGACGTGGAAAGTGAAGAGCCTCAACTCGTGGTTCCTGCTTCTTTACGTTTAGAAATTGTAAAGGAGTGTCATGACACGGCCTTGGCCGGTCATCATGGAGTGGATAGGACTTACCATAGAATCGCTCAACGGTTTTATTTTCCAGGAATGCGCAGGATCATCGCTGATTATGTCAAGTCATGTGTCACCTGCCAAAGATACAAACCTTCTAATGAAAAGCCGCAGGGACTTCTTCAAACACCCGTGCTTAACCAGCGAGGTGAAGTCTTGGCGATAGATTTGTTTGGCCCCTTGCCTAAAGGCGAGTCCGGTGAAAGGTGGATCCTCTTAGTGGAGGACACCGCAACTCGTTGGGTAGAAATTTATGCACTTAAGGATGCTACAGCGGAGGTCTGCGCTCGGACTCTGATAGAGGAGTACTTTCTGCGCCAAGGTTTACCGCGGAGGATCGTCTCGGACAACGGTGTGCAATTTATCTCGGCTGTTATGCAGCAATGCATGTACATCTTAGGGATTCGCCAAGATCTGGTTCCTTTGTATCATCCATCCGCTAATCCAGCCGAACGCAAGAACAGAGATCTCAAATTTCAGATTTCCCGACTCGTTGACACGAATCACTCGTCTTGGCCAAGTCATCTTCCAGCGATAAGGTTCGCGATGAATACTGCGGTTTGCCAGACTACTGGGGTTACTCCAGCGTATCTCACTTATGCTAGAGAGCTGCGTTCTCCAGTCGATGTACATAATGATATCAGGTCTGTTCTTAACAAGGATAATTTTGTTCCTCAGATCACACCTTATTTGAAGAATTTCATAAATACTTTTATTGCTGTTAGGGAACGGGTAGAGACCCAACAGGATCGGCGAAAGGAGTTGGCCGATTGTTCCCGAAGTACTGGCGAAGTTTACGAGGTTGGTGATAAAGTTCTTTTAAAGTCACACGTGCTCAGCAACGCCGCGAAAAATGTTACCGCTAAGTTTATTCCCAAAAGAGATGGCCCATACGTGGTCAAAGAACGAGTTAGCCCTACAGCTTATATTGTTGCTAACTTAGACGCTGCTAATGAGGTTATAGGTAAATTCCATGTCTCGGAGCTCACGAGATTTCATAGCCGGGATTGTTCGCCTCCTCGTCCTCTACTTCCTAAGCGTCAAAGAGGGCGTCCTCGCAAGCATGTTTGCCCTGTTTGTTCGGTTGCTTGTGAGCGAGCCCATGAGCGAGGGCGTTCTTCATGGCCTCGAGGGGGGATATAGGGCCCCGTAGGTACAGGTGCTGACCTTGATAGCCTACGAGGGTGTCAGCGGGCGTAGTAGGTCGCGGGGCGAGAGGGGACTGAGATGCGCTCGAGCGTGTCCGCTGGAGCGCGTCAGTCAGTCGGAAGCCGGGAGCTTACGGATGCATACGCGTGCCACGCCTAGTCGTTCCGCCGTTTTTCCTGTGCTCTGGTTTTAAGTGATTATACATACTCGTTATCTCACCCGACTCTTTCCTTTATTACAAACCCACACCGCCACAGTTTAAATTTATTTTATTAAATTGCATAGAAAAATTTATTCTGATGATTGTCAAAAATAAAAATTTTGAATTATTTTATAAAAATTTAAAACTTGGGAGCTGGTTTAAAACATCTGATTTACTAGAGAGTTTAGTGTGAGTAGTCAAGTAGAGAAGATAACAATTAGTGTTCATCACTTACTGTTTCGATGCCTGACTGGACGGCATCAATATTACCAATTTTTGCTCAGTGATGCAATGTCATTATGAGCTACGAACGTGTTTGTGCTAAATCTGTAAAATAACTACTAACACACTACTCTCTAAACCTAAGTATGTTGTGAGTTTACGGTAATTAGGCTCGAACGTAGTAAATAGCCGGTTGTCTATCCAAATCTTAGCACGACTTGAGCAAAGACTCGTAGTCACAGTGGTGACAATTACTTTTAGCTGTAGGAATATAATCACACACTCACGTACTCCCACGTTACCGTCCGAGTCGTAAGACATCGGTTATCTTCACTTTGTCACCTAGTTGTGGCTTGTCTGGAGCGGCTGCGGTAGCAGGACAGCTGGGCTATTCGTACTCTGCATAACAGGCGCAGGCGAACTCCGGCCATGTGCACCACCAAGCAGTACCTCTGGATTCACATCGTTAAGGCCAGGATCTGTAACATACTGAGCGGCAGAAAGGGATCGCTGGAGCGATCCCACTTCTGATATCGGAAAAGCGGTCTCGTTATTAATTTTTTATTAAAGAGCAGAACCGTTGATCTCACTTGGGTCACCGGTTCTGCTATCACTATCCACAATAGAAGCCAGGAGCAAAAGCTAAACAAAACCTGATCTGAATATCTAAAACTAATTTAACTTTACGTTACCATCAATTTTACTCATAAATTGTTGTTATGAAATCTCTACCCACAAAGCTTAACGGAACAACTAAAGAAACTAAAAGAAAGAACTAAATCAATTGAAAGAAACACTGGATTGAAAAGGTAGGTAGGTAGTCAACTTATTTAACACCGTAGGTAGAATCAAAGCATTTTGTTACGATTAAATTTCACCATAAATTATTTTTTAAACAACACTGATGTAGATAGTAAAATAATTTTAATACTGAAGGTATTGGAAGGTACTGGAGGTACTTGCTCAAGAAAACCAAACAATGAACTAAGATTGTTGTTTGTAATATTTTAATTAACTAATCAAGAAAACGAAACATTTAATTTTAGATCTTGATTTATAATAATTGTCAGGAATTACCAATTCCTGCAATAACTTCACTACCTACCCACTTAAAACTCTGGGTGTAATCTATAAGGGGATTTTGCAAACAAACACGTTCTAATTGAATTTATTTTATTACGAAACTGTAGGTAGATTT
Organism: Maniola jurtina; assembly: GCF_905333055.1. Lineage (NCBI taxonomy): Eukaryota > Metazoa > Arthropoda > Insecta > Lepidoptera > Nymphalidae > Maniola > Maniola jurtina. Next base: position 7,287,417 of record NC_060057.1, on the reverse strand, counting down.
AGGATAGAATAGAGCAGAATTATTTTTATTCAATTAAACTTTTAAGAGGTATTTTTGAATCGTCAAATGCATCTACCACTGGTTCGGAATGCCTTTCCTTAAACCGAGAAGAACCAGCAAGAAACTCGGCGGTCGCTCTTTTCAAATATTCGATTTACAATATTATGCCATGAATACAAATAACTGAAATCCCTTGCGTTATTTATCACTTTATCACAATCACTTTATTACGTTATTAATTGGTTATTTAAGGAAAAGACTCGTTTTACAATATTTCGGCATGAATTGCAATTGCTATTGCAACTCTGTGCGTTATTTACTTTTCACAAACATTTCACTACCATAACGATTATTTAAACGAAACATCACTTGTGAATTTAGCTTAAACGATTATAAGAATTCACTAATATTAACCACAACTCGAAACTACTCTGTAAATATTATTTTAAAGCTAATAATAAGACCTAGCCAACCTAGCCTTCTATTTTAGCACTAAAATTGGGCAGAGTTTACCCCTACAACCTTTCTCTAGCGCGTGTTGAAAAATTAATAGTAAATTCTCGTAATTCCGAACAAGTCCAAGCCGGCAGCGCCCCCACTTTTACATCATAGCGACAGCAATACTTGGCTCCCATTGGTTCTACTGTTTCGCTTTGCATATCAACAACTTCTATTGGCTGCCGGCGTCGTACGCGCTCGGAAATTCTTGTTGCTATCCAGAGTTTGGATAGTAGCAAACTATTTAAATAAACTAAGGTTAAAATTATAATGAAAATAAGCTTCTAAAATTATCTTAACTATTTAACATAGATTCTCCAGCAATTTGAACAGCAAAATCATTACACAAAAATAAATAGGAAACATAACGAGTACTTACTTACTTCTGAGCATACAAAAACATTCTTTTACATAAAAATAAATAGTAATCAACGTGCATCATTTTTATATTAAAATTAACACCAAAATTGCATGATTTGATTAAAAACTATACGGTTTAACCTTAACTTAATAGATTTATAATAAAAGTAGTTTAATGGAGTGATGAAATAAAAGCCCGCCAAGCCTCCGCGGCGACACGGCCATTCTGCGCGCGATGCGTGCTCTGCAGCGCTTTACTTTTGAGGTTCAGTTCTGTAGGCAAAGAAATTAGCTTTGAGGCTAGGCACTTCCACAGTTAACCTATACCTATAAATTCTCATTTATTATTTATTTAGAAGCAAGATTTTTACAATGTAGGATTCCCTTAGACCAAGGGAAACCCTAAGAAACTTAATTCATATTTTTGAAAGAAGTTATTATTGCATAATATTAACATTGCTCGCTCTACGCGAAAATAGATCAAAGTAAATTAAGTTGTGTTTAACTGTTCATACTCATATGACAACAGTGAAATAAATAATCTTACACATAGCACATGGCATTTGTTGAGTAAATAAATTATTTTTATGTAATGTCTAAACTGGTCATTCCACATGACAACAGTTAAGTTAATAAATTATTTCATAAAATGTAACTGCTCATTCCACATGACAACAGCTAAGTAAATAAATTATGTAATAATGTGTAACCGCTCATTCCACATGACAACAGTTAAGTAAATAAATTATTTCATAATGCGTAGCTGCTCATTCCACATGACAACAGCGATTTTTTTTTTAACACTCAAAACACTGCTCATAATTGATATGAATACAGTTATATGAAGTGTTAAGGGGCAGGATGTGAGGGGGACAGGTCCACGAAGAAGGCTCTAAAAGAAGGAAGAATGGATAGGAAGTTGGAAAGGTCGATGCTGTGCCTCTGAGCGGTCCTGAGCGCCGTGTATCACAGGGGACCATATTTCTTTTCGGATAGGATTAACCATTGATCGGCTCCACACGTCAATAGTTATTTTAAATAGATTGGTCGTTGATCGGCTCCACACGTCAACGTACCTCTTTATATTTTTTTTTTTTTTTTTAACATTTTTGTTTTATTTTTCAGTCAAGGTCAAAGTCTAAGTCAACATCAAAATGGAATGTCAATATCATCATAACTTATTTTATTTTATTATTACTTATTATTTTAAATTTGCCATGTGATATGAGTAAGAAAAAGAGTTTGAGAAAGACAGTAAATTATACAGTCACCGGGCATAAAATCCAAGCTTGCTTTGGTCATCGCGTAGGTCATCTACCCAGCACAACGATTGATGACACAGCTGAGGGTTGCGAAGCCAGTTGCTGCTGATCATCTTGAGGCGACACGGCCGCCTGAAGGGTTGCCCTTGGTTAGCCGCCCATGACAATCGATTAAATCTTGATTGGGTACAGCACATGAGAAAACTCTGTAAAACTTTACAAAACTCATTAAACCCGAGGCCAAGCGAGGCCTTGTTTCTGTGGTTATTATTAAGCAAGAATAATTAATAAACTAAATCTGAAACCAAGCGAAGCCTGGTTTTTGCAGTTGTTTAGTAACAACAGCTATTTTGGTACTAATATAGTCCAATTGCAGTGCATTGCAGTGGCGCTAGTGTCGTCATGTAAACAAGTGCTCCGCATATAAAATACTAGTAAAAATTCAAAACAGTGGTGTTAAAAGAGTAAAATGTTATAATGCGCTAGAAAAAAGTGAAAATTCCTATGATTAGTGTTATTTCAACATGATATGGTGCAAATAAAGTATAAAATCTAATAATAATTCTACAAGGACATCAATCTTCTAACTCAACAAAAATACAGTTTATCTACTAATTATAGTGATAGAATTGTTTTGTGAACTTAAATAAACATAAAACATAGCAAAATGTGTGGTTAATTCCTAATGATAGTGTTATCTAAACATAATAAATAGTGCAAACAAAGTATAAAAGAAATAGTAAATCTACCTTCAAACTCAAGAAAAATACAGTTACCCTACTAATGACAGTGCTTGAATTGCTATGTGAACTTAAATAAACATAAAACGAACAAAATGTGTGGTTAAAATAGCGAAAACAAGAAATTAAAAGTGAAGTATTATTGGAATTCTTGTATCAAAATAAACGGTCTTAAATGTAAATACAAACTACGCCATCTACTTAAATTCAAATTCAAATTCAAATTCAAAATGTTTTTATTCAATTAGACTTTTACAAGTTCTTTCGAATCGTCAAAAGCATCTACCACTGGTTCGGAATGCCTTTCCTACCGAGAAGAACCAGCAAGAAACTCGGCGGTTGCTCTTTTCAAAGATTTGATATACAATATTATGCCATGTATAAAAGCAATTGAAGTCCTGCGCATTGCTGGAGCGAATCGAAGTTCAAATCCACGCTTTTTTATCATTTACATAATCTTCGATAGTATAATATGCTTTTCTCGAGAGCATATTTTTAATAGATTTTTTGAACCTGTGTAAAGGCAAGTCCAAAATTGACTGAGGAATTTTGTTATAGAAGATTATACCCATTCCCACAAATGACTTTTGGACCTTCCTGAGACGGAGCGTAGGAGTCGCAAGCCTGTTACGGTGTCTAGTTAGCCTGTTGTGTAGATCGCCAACCTTCTTGTAACTAAGAATATTTTGTCTTACAAAAATTATGTTGTTGTAAATATATTGAGAGGCTACGGTAAGGATACCTATTTCCTTAAATTTTTCTCGAAGTGAATCGCGTGGTTTTAAGTTATAAATTGCGCGTATTGCCCTTTTTTGTAATACAAAAATTCTCCCAATATCTGCCGCTCTACCCCATATTAAGATTCCATAAGACATAATACTATGAAAATAAGCAAAATATACTATCTTTGCGGTCTCCACGTCAGTTAATTGTCGAATCTTTCTAACCGCGTAAGCAGCAGAGCTTAGTTTGCCAGCAAGAGTTGATATATGGGTGCCCCATTGCAGCTTCGCATCTAAGGTTATCCTCAAAAATGTAGTAGTCTCTTCTATTTTCAAAATATCATTATTTATCATTAAATTAATGTTACTTGTGTTCTTGGTATTGGGCAGTGCGAATTCAATACACTTAGTTTTTTTTGCATTTAAAAGTAGATTATTTACAGTAAACCAGTGAGTTACCTGAGATATGGCACCATTTATATCGTCAAAATTGTCCTTATTTCTATCGACTTTAAAAATCAAAGACGTATCGTCAGCAAATAGTACGATATCGCAAATATTTTGGACTACATATGGTAAATCGTTTATGTATACTAAGAACATGAAAGGACCTAGAATAGAGCCTTGAGGAACACCCATTAGTGAGGCTGATCCGGATGACTTCACATCATTCACACATACTGTTTGAATACGATCACTAAGATAGGACGCAATGAGACCAAGCGCAGTGTCTTTGATTCCATAGTGGCTCAATTTAACTAAAAGAGTCTCGTGCTCAACGCAATCAAATGCCTTGGATAAATCACAGAAAATACCAATGGCATTCTGTGACCCCTCCCACGCATTGAATATATGCTTTAACAGCATTGCGGCCGCGTCGGTTGTTGATCGACCTTTAGTGAAGCCATACTGTTCAGAATGGAGTAGCTTATTAAAATTGAAATGCTGAAGCAGTTGGTTGAGCATGATTTTCTCAAATATCTTGCTCAGTGTTGGCAAAATTGAAATTGGCCTGTAATTGTTTGGGTCACTTTTGCTACCCGATTTAAAAAGAGGTATCAATTTACTACATTTCATGAGATCTGGAAAAGCGCCTGTATCCACAGACTCATTAAAAATTAAGGCTAGATATGGCGCAATAATATCAATAATATTGTTAATTATTTTTACTGATATTCCCCACAGATCTCCGGTTTTTTTGCTTTGTAAAGATTTGAACACTTTAACAATGTCATATGGAGTAACGTATTCAAACCTAAACAACACACCGCATTCAGTGACATTGGCCCTGAGAAGATCATAGGCTTCTGTTGGTGAAGAGCTAAGGGAACTAGTAGTGATGACTGGAATGTTCTGGAAAAAATTCTCAAATGTATTTGCAATTTCAATATTGGAGTCAATAATACGGTTATTAATTTTTAGCTCCAATTTATTGTTATGCACTTTTTGTTTCCCAGTTTCATCCGTGATGATATCCCAAGCTGCTTTAATTTTATTATCAGAATTAATAATTTTTTGCTTTATGCAGAGTGACTTTGCTTGTATGCAAACCTTTTTGAATAATTTTGAATAATTTTTTACATATTCAACAAATGTGGGAGTGTAGTTATATTGTTTTTCTGCATACAAGTCGAACAACTTATTTCTACTTTTATAGATGCCAACAGTAGCCCAGTCACTAAATTTAAGATTTTTAAACAGTTTTTTTTTCTACAATTTTAAAGGTAGAATTAAATTGAGAGTTTATGAGATCAAAAAAAGCATTATAGTGTTCATCCGGACCACCCTGAGTAAAGTCAAGTTTAGGTAAAGCAGTTAAAACCTTTAGTTTGAACTGCTCTACCTTTTTAGTGGTTACTGGCCTATACTTTATTAACTTTGTTATGTCTTGATTATCACTGGGAACAGATATCATTTGTCCACAGTGATCGGATCTTAGATTCGTCATGATCGATTTTGCGACAATCTTACAGTCACAGAAAATGTTATCTATACAAGTGGCTGAATTTGCAGTTATCCGTGTTGGTTCATTGAAAATTTTCTGTAAATTAAAGCTTTTAAATAAATTGAGTAATCTGTCAGTAAAAGAAGTGTGAAGCAAAATATCAATATTGAAGTCTCCACAAACTAATATCTTTTTTGATGACCTACATATCCGCCTCAAGGCCTCTTCCATAACGTCCTCAAACAGAACAAAGTCACCTGAGGGGGGTCGGTACACGCAGACGACAATATAGCGCTCCAGCTCAACACAGGACAGCTCAATAGTGCGTTCCAATGAAAGATTAACAATGTCTTTCCGTTCTTTATAATTGATATTGTTGCGGGTTAATATTAAAGACCCTCCGCGTATAGCTTTCTTTCTAGAGAACGCACTTGACAATTGATAATGTTTTAAATTTACTATTAATTGATAACTATTGAGCCAATGCTCAGTGAGGCATAAGATGTCAATATCAAATTTTTTAATAAATAGTTCTATCTCATGTTCTTTGCCAGATAAGCCCTGAATATTTTGGTGTACAAGATTGATTTTACATAGCTTATCTGTTGTCGCACTACTTAGTTTAAAATCTTATTACTGTTTACAGTAGTGTCCATGCAACTATTTGTATCCAAACTATTATAATAGTTTGTATCCAACGTAAAAAAACTGGAATTAGTAGTATTACTAATTAGGTCTATATTATTAGTACAACATGTACCGTTTTCAAAAGAACTCAAGCTAAAAATAGCTGTGTCTTGTATATTACAAGCTACCAAGGTAGCTATTTGTTTCTTATAACTAAGGGGCAAGTACATTGTATCCTTTGTCAGTGAAAATTTTTTTATAAAATTATTCGTGTCTATTATGTGAATATAATCCCTATGGCCAAAACTTAAATTATTAATAAGCATGTTGAGTTTATAGACATACCTATTTTGTGCTGGGGTTAAAGTGCAAGAGTAAGGAAAAGTGCACAATATGAATTTACAACCCGTATTTTCTTGTAGGTCCAATAGGTATGCAAAACTTCTTAAAATTTGTTTTTTTGTTATTTGCATGCTGTCACCTATCAACAAGACAACTGTACTATATTTATCTAAACAGCAGCCTTTTACATTTTCAATTATATATTCATATGGTGCCCCTGGGTTACATAATATGTTGATCACTGTTTGATGTAATTTATTACTTATTAAATGACCAAAGTCTTTTCCCAATCCATCTGAAACAACAAATGTTTTCCGCTGAGGGCAATGTAACGAGGAACCATTGTTTTCACAGCCTTTTTGTTGTCCTATACACTGACTGTCCACTGGCATTTCGTCCGGAACCTTATTTGAGCACTCACATCTATTAATCAGAGAGTCAAGACGATCTATATTATAATTACTTAAGGCTAACAGCTCATCAGCGGCCAGTATATGCTCACCGACCTGTTTCTGTGACAGCTCGTACTGGGAAGTAACTGTTTTCAAGGAGTTTTCCAGTTTTAGAATCTCCTCATTAAGACTCCGAACGTCAGTTTCATATTGAACTCTCATCTCTTGCAGTGAGGAACAATATGTATTGAGCTTATTTAATAAATCTGAACGTTCTTTTCTAAGCCTAATGTTTTTATTACATAATTTCTGAAATTTTATTAATTTTTTCGTTTTTTTAATTAATTTACCAATTTTGATGTATTTTTTAACTTTTTTGTGACTATTTAAATGGATAGTTTCTGAATGTGGCTTATTATTAGCAGCACAAGGTGTCACAGGTCAGGTCAATTGTCAACACTGGTGCTGTTGAGGATGAAGCAAGCAGCTCATCATACAAGTTATTTGTTTTTTGTGTTTCATAACTTGCTATTTGTGACTGAAGGTCACAAATTAACTGTTGAGATTGGCTTAATTCATCCTCTAACATAGATATCTTTCCCAGAGCCTCTTCATAAGTTTGTATGCACTGATTGAACGACCCTACTGCCAACTGAAGTTGGTCGCGCTCCTCTGATAACAAAGTATGAGCGTTGTGCAGGTTTGCAAGTTCAGACTTTAACTGTGAGTTCCTAGCAATAATGATCCTCATCTCAGCTTCACTTTCATCTTGTTCCTTCAGTAGTTGGGTATTTAATTGTTTCAGTGATTTTATTTCGTGTAAAGCATTTTTCAGTTTCTGTTGACGCAAAACTACGCGTTTAAACTGACGGTCATTACGAAAGACCCAATTATTTCACTATAGAAGATTTACGATTTCGCTACGCCATCTATTGTTGAGTGGAAAAAATAAGCTGGTCATTGTTAGAGACCCAATTATCCCACAATCACGCAGTGCAAACTGGCTAGATTAAAAGAGGTAAATAATAAATACGTGACAACGCCATCTGTTGTTGACTGGCATCAAACAAAAAATATTATACCCTAGCACTTTAACCTAATACCTTTTTGTTGAAATATAATAAAATGGATGAATTAAAAAATATGTTGATGAAAATTCAAATGGACTTGGATGAACAAAAAAAAGAAATAAAACAATTAGCAGAAAATATAAATCAAAAATTCCAAATATTAGAAGCTAGTCACACAAAAACACAACAAAAAATAGAAGAGCAAGAACAACGAATAGATATGATGGAAAAAGAAATGAGAAAAAGGAATGTAGTATTTTTTGGAATACAAGAAAGTGAAAAAAATTATGCTGCACTAGAAGGAAATATTTTAAAAATTGTTAACGACACGATGAAAGTTAAATGTGAGAAAAATGAAATAGAAAGCTTGTTCCGGAAGGGAAAGCGGATCGAAGGAAAGGTCAGACCAGTTATTGCAACTTTTACAACTCTAGGTAAAAAAATCGAAATTATTAAAAACAAGAACCATTTACAAAAAACAGAATACTATTTAAAGCAGGATTATCCATACAAAGTGATTGAAAAAAGAAAGCTCTTACAAAAAGAGGTAGAGAAAGAAAAGCAGAAAGGTAATAGAGCAATAATTAAATATGATAAACTGGTTATATTGAGTCCAGCAAGACTTAACAACCCAGAAGGAAAAACTACCACAAATAGGAAAAGAAACCTTTCTCAGTCTCCACCCCACCAAAACGAAAATGATACACGTAGTCCCGGGACAGCAAACAAAAAGAATAGAGTAACCCTTAAAGAATACTTAAGACAAAACCAAAATAAACACACAGAATAGCAATTAAAAACGAGAAACTCTTATACTCTCCCACCACGGTTGGTCACCGAGGGAGAAAATGACCAAAACCCTCCAAAACAGAAAAAACAAAAAAATAACTTATACATATGCACTTTTAACGTTAGAACTCTAGCAACCACAGAGAAATTATTAGAATTAATAAATGCTACCGAAAAGATAAAATTCGACATACTGGGTCTATCAGAAACTAGAAGACAGGGGTGCAACATAGAAGAATACGACAAACACATACTTTGTTATTCAGGAGAAAGAAAAGGACATTATGGGGTGGGTTTTTTGATTCAAAAAAAGCACAAACAAAATATACACAGTTTTCGGGGTTTTTCTGATAGAGTGGCAATGCTTCAATTAAAAATTAACAGTAACTTAATTTCACTAATACAAGTATATGCACCGACGACAGATGCAGATGATCTGGAAGTAGATACTTTCTATACCACCCTAAAAAAAGCTCAGAACGAGGCTGGGAAAAAATGTATTATCATGGGAGACTTTAATTCTAAGATTGGAATACCAAGCCAATTAGAACGACGTATACTGGGTAAATATGGACTAGGAAAAAGAAACAAGAGGGGAGAAATTCTGATAAGCTATGCATATGAAAATAATCTCTCAGTAATGAATTCCTTTTATGAAATGAGATCTGATTCCAGGTGGACTTGGTGTTCGCCTGATGGGAAAACAAGGAACGAAATTGACTTTGTCTTAACAGATATTCCAAAGATAATTCATAACATCGAAATCTTGAACCAAGTACCATACCCATCGGATCACAGGCTAGTTAGAGCAACTGTCTCTCTCGATTCCGGCAAAAAAAGTAGAGCTCTCTTTTCAAATAACAAAAAAATATTAAGACACGACGAAGAGATAGAGGCATATAGAAAGTATCTTGTAGAGCATAGTACAGATGTTGCTCTTGAAAATGAAGACACAGTCCAAAGTTATTACAATAAAATAGAAAACTACATTAAAAATGGCATAAAATTCTCGAATAACGAAGTAAGAAGTACAGGTAGAAATATTATATCGGTAGAGACAAAAAATCTTATAAACAAGCGCTTAGAGCTTCAGAATACGTACCCAAAGACTCCTAAGATAAAAAAAGAACTGACAAAAATTTATAAAATTGTAAATAATAAAATTAAAGAAGATTATAAAAATTATAGATTTTCCGTAATAGAAAGATCCCTTCGAGAGAAACGTGGTATGAAGCGAGCCAATAGGGAACTTGCAATTTACAAAACATGGATACCGAGCTTGCAAGAGAAACAAAAAATCTCTGCCAACCGAAAAGCTATTCTAGAGACAGCATCTAAATTCTATAAAAAGCTCTATGACACAAGCATTAATTCGGAAACGCACTCCATACACAACATAGAGAATGAAGGGAATACAATAAGAGAGGAGTGGAACGAACTTGACATACTCAATGCAATTAAACGCCTGAAAACCGAAAAAAGCACAGGTCCGGACAACATACCAAATGAGGCCATCAAATACGCTGCGGACATCTTGATAACCCCTATATATAACCTATTTAAATTAATAAAAATTCAAGAGTCAGTCCCTCATCAATGGGTAGAATCACATATTACTCTACTATACAAAAAAGGAGATCCTAAAGATGTACAAAATTACCGCCCAATAAGCTTGATGTGCTGTCTTTATAAGCTTTTTTCTTCTTGTCTGCTCAGTAAAATAAGCGACCAGATTGACTTAAACCAACCCAAGGAACAAGCTGGCTTCCGCAAGGGTTTTTCCACAATGGACCACATCCATACGGTAGAGCAAATACTAGAAAAATACAAAGAAAAAAGAGCATCTCTATATGTAGCATTTATTGACTATAAAAAAGCGTTCGATACAATTTTCCATACATGCATATGGGATGCCCTCAAAGACTGCAAAATAAATAGTAATTATATAAATATAATAAAGGATATTTATAAAAGGAGTAAAAGTAGAGTAAAGTTGGAAACATTTGGACCGCCATTTGAAATAAATAGAGGCGTCAAACAAGGAGATCCTCTTTCTCCAAAAATATTTATAGCAGTATTAGAATCAATTTTCAAAACTCTACATTGGGAAAATTTGGGCATAAAAATCAAAGGTTCCTCTCTAACACACTTAAGATTTGCAGATGATCTAGTGATTTTCGCCGAAAATAGTAGGGACATGCAATACATGGTAAAGACTCTACATGAAGCCAGCCTAAGATTCGGCTTGGAAATGAACGAAGGGAAAACAAAAGTTATGACAAACGCAAACCAATTCCCCATTTATGTGGGCGAAAACATCCTAGAGTATGTGGAAAAATACATCTACCTAGGAAAGCAAATATCTTTTAAGCCACATTGTAATACCGAAGAGGTGGAAAGAAGAATAACAATGGCCTGGAATAAGTACTGGTCGATGAAAGAAATTTTTAAAAATCGATTGCCAGTAACTCTCAAAAAAATTGCCATGGACTCTTGCGTGCTCCCGTGCCTTACCTACGGCGCTCAAACCTGGGTTTTTACCAAAAATATAAAAAACAAAATAAAAGTATGTCAACGAGCTATGGAGCGCAGTCTCTTAAATATTAAAAAAATTCAAAAATTTAAGGCATCAGATATAAGAGAAGAAACAAATATGATAGATTTCCTAAAACATGCTCTCTCATTAAAGTGGAAATGGGCCGGCCATATTGCGAGACTGCAGGACGAGAGATGGACTCAAAAAGTCACTACGTGGATCGGACCTCAAGGCAAAAGAAGACGTGGAAGACCTAACTCTAGATGGGAAGATGATATCATATCCGTTGCGGGCAGAGACTGGAAGGAGTTGGCAAAAAACAGGAAAAACTGGTCAGTTTTGGAGGAGGCCTACACCCAAGAGGGTTTCTCATCTTCACACTAACAGATATATATGTATACTAATAAACATGTAAACATAATTAAAAAAAAAAAAAAAAAAAAAATTAAGTAGAAAGAGATAGAATAATAGAGCGATAAATTACAGAATAAGAATAATAGTAACAGAAATTAAATTGAAAATCATTTGAAATACATTCAATAATAAATAATAATTATACTCTCTATTGTACTACTCTATTGTATGTTTAATGTAATTTGACATAGATGAATTGAATTGTTGTAATGTAATTTGACATAGATAAATTTTTGTTTATAAAAAGAATGTAAATTATTGTAAGATTAGTAATCAATTTTAATGTACATATTATAAACAGTAATTACTGAATAGGAATAATTAATAATACTTAGTAAAATAAATTGAATTAAAATGTAATTTTTTAAACAATATCAATAATAACTTTAGGTACACTACTTTATATTATTTTAAAAATGTAATTTAGTTTTTGTAATTTTTTTTTTTGTTTATCTAAAAATATAAACTACTGTAAGATAAGTTATAATTGTTTAATATGATGTTGTTCATAATGACTAGTAAATAATTATATTGTAAAATAACCAAATGTGAAATGAAGAGAGAAAATAAAAGGCTTATTATTATTATTATTATTATTATAGTCCAATTGTTTTAAATTATAAATTTTTTTTGCCCGCTCTATCAAACCTTTGGCAGACTATTTACCGATAAGTTACACAACTTGACGAGTTTCAGGGGTCCCGGTACTAGGTACACAGTTCCGACGATTTGAAGGTCAGTTAGAAGCCTTCTAGTGCCAAGTGCCCACGATTGAATTAATTTTCTTTTCTTTTCTCTTTTTTTTTACACTTTAGGATAGCACGGAGATATTCATGACAAGAGAATAAATAAGACATTTCTGCTGCTTAATATTGACGTTAACTGTAATCATTGCTCTAAATTTGTGCTTAAAAATTTAGCATGTTGGTACGCTCGCCCATCCTGTATTGTATACTCGAAGTTTTGAAGATACGCCCAGCGTAGTGGAACTTGCTTGGACTCCTTCAGCGCTTTACAGTCAGTTACCAATTACCTATTACCGTGAACTTACGCCCAAGAACAAAAAGTGCTAAACCAAAGGTACAGCTGATGTTTAGCATCCATAATCACGTGCTGATAACCATTGTTGTCTTTGGGTCAGTCAAAGCTAAGACTTGCGCTTCTGGCACGAATGTAAAATCCAATAGCTTACCTTTTTGAATTTGGTATTGTAAACGCTGGTATAAGGGTGGAATAATCTCTTCTTAAATAAGTTAAAAGGGAGAGCAATAAAGAATAGAAAATATCTGGCTAGGCTATCAAATGAGGCATCGGTCGAAATGATATGAGAGCTTCAATCTTTTGGAACTAAGTTAGACGAAATCATCTATTAAATTATCACGATATTTCAGCAGTGATCAGAAGAAAGATAACTATTGGTATTAAATAATACAAACCCGTTATACGAGTATGAAAGGTTGTTTAAAATAAATTATGACTTTCTAAGTAAAAATTGGATGCGATAACTTATAGAGATGCTAGTTTCTAGAGTTTATAGAGATACTTAAGTCGATAGAGGCTCCAGAGTTAATAGAGATTCTATCGTCGATAGAGACTCTAGAGTCGTTAGAGATTCAAGAGTCGATAGAGGCTCTAGAGTCGATAGAGGTTCTGAGTCGATAGAGATGCTAGAGCCGATAGAGATGCTAGAGCCGATAGAGATGCTAGAGCCGATAGAGATGCTAGAGCCGATAGAGATGCTAGAGCCAATAGAGATGTTGATAGAGATAAGTCGATTTCCTCGCGACTGGAGGAAGAAGCTGACAGGAATTGAGTTAAACGTTGTAGAATATTGATGGTTAATTTGGTTGCTAAATTGTTTTTATTTAATGTAAATTTATGTAATTTAATTTAATGTAACATATTGCATGCATATAAGCAGAATTTGGCTGTACCTTTTTGTCTTTGTAACATCTCCACTGTTTACCCAAATTCGCAATAAAGAAATTTGATTTGATTTGCTCTGATCTCCAATGAAAGGAAGAGACGCGTAATAGAGACGAAATTGTTACACAAATCGGTTTTACATCAGAAACGTTTGCAACTCAAATTAAAGTAAGAGTACTCATGATAATCAGGACTTCATGATAAATGCACGCTTCCAAAGAAGGTACCAGGTTTTGAATAATAATTAAAAATAAAATATTAAAAATTAATTACTTTTGTCAATTTATTGGCGTTCCCACTAATCATTCAAATTAATATTTAAAGCATCTTTGATGTGTCCAGTAAAAGTTTTATAGGTATCGTGTCCCAGACTTTTTTTTTGTTTAAATTTATTTTATTAAATTGCATAGAAAAATTTATTCTGATGATTGTCAAAAATAAAAATTTTGAATTATTTTATAAAAATTTAAAACTTGGGAGCTGGTTTAAAACATCTGATTTACTAGAGAGTTTAGTGTGAGTAGTCAAGTAGAGAAGATAACAATTAGTGTTCATCACTTACTGTTTCGATGCCTGACTGGACGGCATCAATATTACCAATTTTTGCTCAGTGATGCAATGTCATTATGAGCTACGAACGTGTTTGTGCTAAATCTGTAAAATAACTACTAACACACTACTCTCTAAACCTAAGTATGTTGTGAGTTTACGGTAATTAGGCTCGAACGTAGTAAATAGCCGGTTGTCTATCCAAATCTTAGCACGACTTGAGCAAAGACTCGTAGTCACAGTGGTGACAATTACTTTTAGCTGTAGGAATATAATCACACACTCACGTACTCCCACGTTACCGTCCGAGTCGTAAGACATCGGTTATCTTCACTTTGTCACCTAGTTGTGGCTTGTCTGGAGCGGCTGCGGTAGCAGGACAGCTGGGCTATTCGTACTCTGCATAACAGGCGCAGGCGAACTCCGGCCATGTGCACCACCAAGCAGTACCTCTGGATTCACATCGTTAAGGCCAGGATCTGTAACATACTGAGCGGCAGAAAGGGATCGCTGGAGCGATCCCACTTCTGATATCGGAAAAGCGGTCTCGTTATTAATTTTTTATTAAAGAGCAGAACCGTTGATCTCACTTGGGTCACCGGTTCTGCTATCACTATCCACAATAGAAGCCAGGAGCAAAAGCTAAACAAAACCTGATCTGAATATCTAAAACTAATTTAACTTTACGTTACCATCAATTTTACTCATAAATTGTTGTTATGAAATCTCTACCCACAAAGCTTAACGGAACAACTAAAGAAACTAAAAGAAAGAACTAAATCAATTGAAAGAAACACTGGATTGAAAAGGTAGGTAGGTAGTCAACTTATTTAACACCGTAGGTAGAATCAAAGCATTTTGTTACGATTAAATTTCACCATAAATTATTTTTTAAACAACACTGATGTAGATAGTAAAATAATTTTAATACTGAAGGTATTGGAAGGTACTGGAGGTACTTGCTCAAGAAAACCAAACAATGAACTAAGATTGTTGTTTGTAATATTTTAATTAACTAATCAAGAAAACGAAACATTTAATTTTAGATCTTGATTTATAATAATTGTCAGGAATTACCAATTCCTGCAATAACTTCACTACCTACCCACTTAAAACTCTGGGTGTAATCTATAAGGGGATTTTGCAAACAAACACGTTCTAATTGAATTTATTTTATTACGAAACTGTAGGTAGATTTAGGATAGAATAGAGCAGAATTATTTTTATTCAATTAAACTTTTAAGAGGTATTTTTGAATCGTCAAATGCATCTACCACTGGTTCGGAATGCCTTTCCTTAAACCGAGAAGAACCAGCAAGAAACTCGGCGGTCGCTCTTTTCAAATATTCGATTTACAATATTATGCCATGAATACAAATAACTGAAATCCCTTGCGTTATTTATCACTTTATCACAATCACTTTATTACGTTATTAATTGGTTATTTAAGGAAAAGACTCGTTTTACAATATTTCGGCATGAATTGCAATTGCTATTGCAACTCTGTGCGTTATTTACTTTTCACAAACATTTCACTACCATAACGATTATTTAAACGAAACATCACTTGTGAATTTAGCTTAAACGATTATAAGAATTCACTAATATTAACCACAACTCGAAACTACTCTGTAAATATTATTTTAAAGCTAATAATAAGACCTAGCCAACCTAGCCTTCTATTTTAGCACTAAAATTGGGCAGAGTTTACCCCTACAACCTTTCTCTAGCGCGTGTTGAAAAATTAATAGTAAATTCTCGTAATTCCGAACAAGTCCAAGCCGGCAGCGCCCCCACTTTTACATCATAGCGACAGCAATACTTGGCTCCCATTGGTTCTACTGTTTCGCTTTGCATATCAACAACTTCTATTGGCTGCCGGCGTCGTACGCGCTCGGAAATTCTTGTTGCTATCCAGAGTTTGGATAGTAGCAAACTATTTAAATAAACTAAGGTTAAAATTATAATGAAAATAAGCTTCTAAAATTATCTTAACTATTTAACATAGATTCTCCAGCAATTTGAACAGCAAAATCATTACACAAAAATAAATAGGAAACATAACGAGTACTTACTTACTTCTGAGCATACAAAAACATTCTTTTACATAAAAATAAATAGTAATCAACGTGCATCATTTTTATATTAAAATTAACACCAAAATTGCATGATTTGATTAAAAACTATACGGTTTAACCTTAACTTAATAGATTTATAATAAAAGTAGTTTAATGGAGTGATGAAATAAAAGCCCGCCAAGCCTCCGCGGCGACACGGCCATTCTGCGCGCGATGCGTGCTCTGCAGCGCTTTACTTTTGAGGTTCAGTTCTGTAGGCAAAGAAATTAGCTTTGAGGCTAGGCACTTCCACAGTTAACCTATACCTATAAATTCTCATTTATTATTTATTTAGAAGCAAGATTTTTACAATGTAGGATTCCCTTAGACCAAGGGAAACCCTAAGAAACTTAATTCATATTTTTGAAAGAAGTTATTATTGCATAATATTAACATTGCTCGCTCTACGCGAAAATAGATCAAAGTAAATTAAGTTGTGTTTAACTGTTCATACTCATATGACAACAGTGAAATAAATAATCTTACACATAGCACATGGCATTTGTTGAGTAAATAAATTATTTTTATGTAATGTCTAAACTGGTCATTCCACATGACAACAGTTAAGTTAATAAATTATTTCATAAAATGTAACTGCTCATTCCACATGACAACAGCTAAGTAAATAAATTATGTAATAATGTGTAACCGCTCATTCCACATGACAACAGTTAAGTAAATAAATTATTTCATAATGCGTAGCTGCTCATTCCACATGACAACAGCGATTTTTTTTTTAACACTCAAAACACTGCTCATAATTGATATGAATACAGTTATATGAAGTGTTAAGGGGCAGGATGTGAGGGGGACAGGTCCACGAAGAAGGCTCTAAAAGAAGGAAGAATGGATAGGAAGTTGGAAAGGTCGATGCTGTGCCTCTGAGCGGTCCTGAGCGCCGTGTATCACAGGGGACCATATTTCTTTTCGGATAGGATTAACCATTGATCGGCTCCACACGTCAATAGTTATTTTAAATAGATTGGTCGTTGATCGGCTCCACACGTCAACGTACCTCTTTATATTTTTTTTTTTTTTTTAACATTTTTGTTTTATTTTTCAGTCAAGGTCAAAGTCTAAGTCAACATCAAAATGGAATGTCAATATCATCATAACTTATTTTATTTTATTATTACTTATTATTTTAAATTTGCCATGTGATATGAGTAAGAAAAAGAGTTTGAGAAAGACAGTAAATTATACAGTCACCGGGCATAAAATCCAAGCTTGCTTTGGTCATCGCGTAGGTCATCTACCCAGCACAACGATTGATGACACAGCTGAGGGTTGCGAAGCCAGTTGCTGCTGATCATCTTGAGGCGACACGGCCGCCTGAAGGGTTGCCCTTGGTTAGCCGCCCATGACAATCGATTAAATCTTGATTGGGTACAGCACATGAGAAAACTCTGTAAAACTTTACAAAACTCATTAAACCCGAGGCCAAGCGAGGCCTTGTTTCTGTGGTTATTATTAAGCAAGAATAATTAATAAACTAAATCTGAAACCAAGCGAAGCCTGGTTTTTGCAGTTGTTTAGTAACAACAGCTATTTTGGTACTAATATAGTCCAATTGCAGTGCATTGCAGTGGCGCTAGTGTCGTCATGTAAACAAGTGCTCCGCATATAAAATACTAGTAAAAATTCAAAACAGTGGTGTTAAAAGAGTAAAATGTTATAATGCGCTAGAAAAAAGTGAAAATTCCTATGATTAGTGTTATTTCAACATGATATGGTGCAAATAAAGTATAAAATCTAATAATAATTCTACAAGGACATCAATCTTCTAACTCAACAAAAATACAGTTTATCTACTAATTATAGTGATAGAATTGTTTTGTGAACTTAAATAAACATAAAACATAGCAAAATGTGTGGTTAATTCCTAATGATAGTGTTATCTAAACATAATAAATAGTGCAAACAAAGTATAAAAGAAATAGTAAATCTACCTTCAAACTCAAGAAAAATACAGTTACCCTACTAATGACAGTGCTTGAATTGCTATGTGAACTTAAATAAACATAAAACGAACAAAATGTGTGGTTAAAATAGCGAAAACAAGAAATTAAAAGTGAAGTATTATTGGAATTCTTGTATCAAAATAAACGGTCTTAAATGTAAATACAAACTACGCCATCTACTTAAATTCAAATTCAAATTCAAATTCAAAATGTTTTTATTCAATTAGACTTTTACAAGTTCTTTCGAATCGTCAAAAGCATCTACCACTGGTTCGGAATGCCTTTCCTACCGAGAAGAACCAGCAAGAAACTCGGCGGTTGCTCTTTTCAAAGATTTGATATACAATATTATGCCATGTATAAAAGCAATTGAAGTCCTGCGCATTGCTGGAGCGAATCGAAGTTCAAATCCACGCTTTTTTATCATTTACATAATCTTCGATAGTATAATATGCTTTTCTCGAGAGCATATTTTTAATAGATTTTTTGAACCTGTGTAAAGGCAAGTCCAAAATTGACTGAGGAATTTTGTTATAGAAGATTATACCCATTCCCACAAATGACTTTTGGACCTTCCTGAGACGGAGCGTAGGAGTCGCAAGCCTGTTACGGTGTCTAGTTAGCCTGTTGTGTAGATCGCCAACCTTCTTGTAACTAAGAATATTTTGTCTTACAAAAATTATGTTGTTGTAAATATATTGAGAGGCTACGGTAAGGATACCTATTTCCTTAAATTTTTCTCGAAGTGAATCGCGTGGTTTTAAGTTATAAATTGCGCGTATTGCCCTTTTTTGTAATACAAAAATTCTCCCAATATCTGCCGCTCTACCCCATATTAAGATTCCATAAGACATAATACTATGAAAATAAGCAAAATATACTATCTTTGCGGTCTCCACGTCAGTTAATTGTCGAATCTTTCTAACCGCGTAAGCAGCAGAGCTTAGTTTGCCAGCAAGAGTTGATATATGGGTGCCCCATTGCAGCTTCGCATCTAAGGTTATCCTCAAAAATGTAGTAGTCTCTTCTATTTTCAAAATATCATTATTTATCATTAAATTAATGTTACTTGTGTTCTTGGTATTGGGCAGTGCGAATTCAATACACTTAGTTTTTTTTGCATTTAAAAGTAGATTATTTACAGTAAACCAGTGAGTTACCTGAGATATGGCACCATTTATATCGTCAAAATTGTCCTTATTTCTATCGACTTTAAAAATCAAAGACGTATCGTCAGCAAATAGTACGATATCGCAAATATTTTGGACTACATATGGTAAATCGTTTATGTATACTAAGAACATGAAAGGACCTAGAATAGAGCCTTGAGGAACACCCATTAGTGAGGCTGATCCGGATGACTTCACATCATTCACACATACTGTTTGAATACGATCACTAAGATAGGACGCAATGAGACCAAGCGCAGTGTCTTTGATTCCATAGTGGCTCAATTTAACTAAAAGAGTCTCGTGCTCAACGCAATCAAATGCCTTGGATAAATCACAGAAAATACCAATGGCATTCTGTGACCCCTCCCACGCATTGAATATATGCTTTAACAGCATTGCGGCCGCGTCGGTTGTTGATCGACCTTTAGTGAAGCCATACTGTTCAGAATGGAGTAGCTTATTAAAATTGAAATGCTGAAGCAGTTGGTTGAGCATGATTTTCTCAAATATCTTGCTCAGTGTTGGCAAAATTGAAATTGGCCTGTAATTGTTTGGGTCACTTTTGCTACCCGATTTAAAAAGAGGTATCAATTTACTACATTTCATGAGATCTGGAAAAGCGCCTGTATCCACAGACTCATTAAAAATTAAGGCTAGATATGGCGCAATAATATCAATAATATTGTTAATTATTTTTACTGATATTCCCCACAGATCTCCGGTTTTTTTGCTTTGTAAAGATTTGAACACTTTAACAATGTCATATGGAGTAACGTATTCAAACCTAAACAACACACCGCATTCAGTGACATTGGCCCTGAGAAGATCATAGGCTTCTGTTGGTGAAGAGCTAAGGGAACTAGTAGTGATGACTGGAATGTTCTGGAAAAAATTCTCAAATGTATTTGCAATTTCAATATTGGAGTCAATAATACGGTTATTAATTTTTAGCTCCAATTTATTGTTATGCACTTTTTGTTTCCCAGTTTCATCCGTGATGATATCCCAAGCTGCTTTAATTTTATTATCAGAATTAATAATTTTTTGCTTTATGCAGAGTGACTTTGCTTGTATGCAAACCTTTTTGAATAATTTTGAATAATTTTTTACATATTCAACAAATGTGGGAGTGTAGTTATATTGTTTTTCTGCATACAAGTCGAACAACTTATTTCTACTTTTATAGATGCCAACAGTAGCCCAGTCACTAAATTTAAGATTTTTAAACAGTTTTTTTTTCTACAATTTTAAAGGTAGAATTAAATTGAGAGTTTATGAGATCAAAAAAAGCATTATAGTGTTCATCCGGACCACCCTGAGTAAAGTCAAGTTTAGGTAAAGCAGTTAAAACCTTTAGTTTGAACTGCTCTACCTTTTTAGTGGTTACTGGCCTATACTTTATTAACTTTGTTATGTCTTGATTATCACTGGGAACAGATATCATTTGTCCACAGTGATCGGATCTTAGATTCGTCATGATCGATTTTGCGACAATCTTACAGTCACAGAAAATGTTATCTATACAAGTGGCTGAATTTGCAGTTATCCGTGTTGGTTCATTGAAAATTTTCTGTAAATTAAAGCTTTTAAATAAATTGAGTAATCTGTCAGTAAAAGAAGTGTGAAGCAAAATATCAATATTGAAGTCTCCACAAACTAATATCTTTTTTGATGACCTACATATCCGCCTCAAGGCCTCTTCCATAACGTCCTCAAACAGAACAAAGTCACCTGAGGGGGGTCGGTACACGCAGACGACAATATAGCGCTCCAGCTCAACACAGGACAGCTCAATAGTGCGTTCCAATGAAAGATTAACAATGTCTTTCCGTTCTTTATAATTGATATTGTTGCGGGTTAATATTAAAGACCCTCCGCGTATAGCTTTCTTTCTAGAGAACGCACTTGACAATTGATAATGTTTTAAATTTACTATTAATTGATAACTATTGAGCCAATGCTCAGTGAGGCATAAGATGTCAATATCAAATTTTTTAATAAATAGTTCTATCTCATGTTCTTTGCCAGATAAGCCCTGAATATTTTGGTGTACAAGATTGATTTTACATAGCTTATCTGTTGTCGCACTACTTAGTTTAAAATCTTATTACTGTTTACAGTAGTGTCCATGCAACTATTTGTATCCAAACTATTATAATAGTTTGTATCCAACGTAAAAAAACTGGAATTAGTAGTATTACTAATTAGGTCTATATTATTAGTACAACATGTACCGTTTTCAAAAGAACTCAAGCTAAAAATAGCTGTGTCTTGTATATTACAAGCTACCAAGGTAGCTATTTGTTTCTTATAACTAAGGGGCAAGTACATTGTATCCTTTGTCAGTGAAAATTTTTTTATAAAATTATTCGTGTCTATTATGTGAATATAATCCCTATGGCCAAAACTTAAATTATTAATAAGCATGTTGAGTTTATAGACATACCTATTTTGTGCTGGGGTTAAAGTGCAAGAGTAAGGAAAAGTGCACAATATGAATTTACAACCCGTATTTTCTTGTAGGTCCAATAGGTATGCAAAACTTCTTAAAATTTGTTTTTTTGTTATTTGCATGCTGTCACCTATCAACAAGACAACTGTACTATATTTATCTAAACAGCAGCCTTTTACATTTTCAATTATATATTCATATGGTGCCCCTGGGTTACATAATATGTTGATCACTGTTTGATGTAATTTATTACTTATTAAATGACCAAAGTCTTTTCCCAATCCATCTGAAACAACAAATGTTTTCCGCTGAGGGCAATGTAACGAGGAACCATTGTTTTCACAGCCTTTTTGTTGTCCTATACACTGACTGTCCACTGGCATTTCGTCCGGAACCTTATTTGAGCACTCACATCTATTAATCAGAGAGTCAAGACGATCTATATTATAATTACTTAAGGCTAACAGCTCATCAGCGGCCAGTATATGCTCACCGACCTGTTTCTGTGACAGCTCGTACTGGGAAGTAACTGTTTTCAAGGAGTTTTCCAGTTTTAGAATCTCCTCATTAAGACTCCGAACGTCAGTTTCATATTGAACTCTCATCTCTTGCAGTGAGGAACAATATGTATTGAGCTTATTTAATAAATCTGAACGTTCTTTTCTAAGCCTAATGTTTTTATTACATAATTTCTGAAATTTTATTAATTTTTTCGTTTTTTTAATTAATTTACCAATTTTGATGTATTTTTTAACTTTTTTGTGACTATTTAAATGGATAGTTTCTGAATGTGGCTTATTATTAGCAGCACAAGGTGTCACAGGTCAGGTCAATTGTCAACACTGGTGCTGTTGAGGATGAAGCAAGCAGCTCATCATACAAGTTATTTGTTTTTTGTGTTTCATAACTTGCTATTTGTGACTGAAGGTCACAAATTAACTGTTGAGATTGGCTTAATTCATCCTCTAACATAGATATCTTTCCCAGAGCCTCTTCATAAGTTTGTATGCACTGATTGAACGACCCTACTGCCAACTGAAGTTGGTCGCGCTCCTCTGATAACAAAGTATGAGCGTTGTGCAGGTTTGCAAGTTCAGACTTTAACTGTGAGTTCCTAGCAATAATGATCCTCATCTCAGCTTCACTTTCATCTTGTTCCTTCAGTAGTTGGGTATTTAATTGTTTCAGTGATTTTATTTCGTGTAAAGCATTTTTCAGTTTCTGTTGACGCAAAACTACGCGTTTAAACTGACGGTCATTACGAAAGACCCAATTATTTCACTATAGAAGATTTACGATTTCGCTACGCCATCTATTGTTGAGTGGAAAAAATAAGCTGGTCATTGTTAGAGACCCAATTATCCCACAATCACGCAGTGCAAACTGGCTAGATTAAAAGAGGTAAATAATAAATACGTGACAACGCCATCTGTTGTTGACTGGCATCAAACAAAAAATATTATACCCTAGCACTTTAACCTAATACCTTTTTGTTGAAATATAATAAAATGGATGAATTAAAAAATATGTTGATGAAAATTCAAATGGACTTGGATGAACAAAAAAAAGAAATAAAACAATTAGCAGAAAATATAAATCAAAAATTCCAAATATTAGAAGCTAGTCACACAAAAACACAACAAAAAATAGAAGAGCAAGAACAACGAATAGATATGATGGAAAAAGAAATGAGAAAAAGGAATGTAGTATTTTTTGGAATACAAGAAAGTGAAAAAAATTATGCTGCACTAGAAGGAAATATTTTAAAAATTGTTAACGACACGATGAAAGTTAAATGTGAGAAAAATGAAATAGAAAGCTTGTTCCGGAAGGGAAAGCGGATCGAAGGAAAGGTCAGACCAGTTATTGCAACTTTTACAACTCTAGGTAAAAAAATCGAAATTATTAAAAACAAGAACCATTTACAAAAAACAGAATACTATTTAAAGCAGGATTATCCATACAAAGTGATTGAAAAAAGAAAGCTCTTACAAAAAGAGGTAGAGAAAGAAAAGCAGAAAGGTAATAGAGCAATAATTAAATATGATAAACTGGTTATATTGAGTCCAGCAAGACTTAACAACCCAGAAGGAAAAACTACCACAAATAGGAAAAGAAACCTTTCTCAGTCTCCACCCCACCAAAACGAAAATGATACACGTAGTCCCGGGACAGCAAACAAAAAGAATAGAGTAACCCTTAAAGAATACTTAAGACAAAACCAAAATAAACACACAGAATAGCAATTAAAAACGAGAAACTCTTATACTCTCCCACCACGGTTGGTCACCGAGGGAGAAAATGACCAAAACCCTCCAAAACAGAAAAAACAAAAAAATAACTTATACATATGCACTTTTAACGTTAGAACTCTAGCAACCACAGAGAAATTATTAGAATTAATAAATGCTACCGAAAAGATAAAATTCGACATACTGGGTCTATCAGAAACTAGAAGACAGGGGTGCAACATAGAAGAATACGACAAACACATACTTTGTTATTCAGGAGAAAGAAAAGGACATTATGGGGTGGGTTTTTTGATTCAAAAAAAGCACAAACAAAATATACACAGTTTTCGGGGTTTTTCTGATAGAGTGGCAATGCTTCAATTAAAAATTAACAGTAACTTAATTTCACTAATACAAGTATATGCACCGACGACAGATGCAGATGATCTGGAAGTAGATACTTTCTATACCACCCTAAAAAAAGCTCAGAACGAGGCTGGGAAAAAATGTATTATCATGGGAGACTTTAATTCTAAGATTGGAATACCAAGCCAATTAGAACGACGTATACTGGGTAAATATGGACTAGGAAAAAGAAACAAGAGGGGAGAAATTCTGATAAGCTATGCATATGAAAATAATCTCTCAGTAATGAATTCCTTTTATGAAATGAGATCTGATTCCAGGTGGACTTGGTGTTCGCCTGATGGGAAAACAAGGAACGAAATTGACTTTGTCTTAACAGATATTCCAAAGATAATTCATAACATCGAAATCTTGAACCAAGTACCATACCCATCGGATCACAGGCTAGTTAGAGCAACTGTCTCTCTCGATTCCGGCAAAAAAAGTAGAGCTCTCTTTTCAAATAACAAAAAAATATTAAGACACGACGAAGAGATAGAGGCATATAGAAAGTATCTTGTAGAGCATAGTACAGATGTTGCTCTTGAAAATGAAGACACAGTCCAAAGTTATTACAATAAAATAGAAAACTACATTAAAAATGGCATAAAATTCTCGAATAACGAAGTAAGAAGTACAGGTAGAAATATTATATCGGTAGAGACAAAAAATCTTATAAACAAGCGCTTAGAGCTTCATAATACGTACCCAAAGACTCCTAAGATAAAAAAAGAACTGACAAAAATTTATAAAATTGTAAATAATAAAATTAAAGAAGATTATAAAAATTATAGATTTTCCGTAATAGAAAGATCCCTTCGAGAGAAACGTGGTATGAAGCGAGCCAATAGGGAACTTGCAATTTACAAAACATGGATACCGAGCTTGCAAGAGAAACAAAAAATCTCTGCCAACCGAAAAGCTATTCTAGAGACAGCATCTAAATTCTATAAAAAGCTCTATGACACAAGCATTAATTCGGAAACGCACTCCATACACAACATAGAGAATGAAGGGAATACAATAAGAGAGGAGTGGAACGAACTTGACATACTCAATGCAATTAAACGCCTGAAAACCGAAAAAAGCACAGGTCCGGACAACATACCAAATGAGGCCATCAAATACGCTGCGGACATCTTGATAACCCCTATATATAACCTATTTAAATTAATAAAAATTCAAGAGTCAGTCCCTCATCAATGGGTAGAATCACATATTACTCTACTATACAAAAAAGGAGATCCTAAAGATGTACAAAATTACCGCCCAATAAGCTTGATGTGCTGTCTTTATAAGCTTTTTTCTTCTTGTCTGCTCAGTAAAATAAGCGACCAGATTGACTTAAACCAACCCAAGGAACAAGCTGGCTTCCGCAAGGGTTTTTCCACAATGGACCACATCCATACGGTAGAGCAAATACTAGAAAAATACAAAGAAAAAAGAGCATCTCTATATGTAGCATTTATTGACTATAAAAAAGCGTTCGATACAATTTTCCATACATGCATATGGGATGCCCTCAAAGACTGCAAAATAAATAGTAATTATATAAATATAATAAAGGATATTTATAAAAGGAGTAAAAGTAGAGTAAAGTTGGAAACATTTGGACCGCCATTTGAAATAAATAGAGGCGTCAAACAAGGAGATCCTCTTTCTCCAAAAATATTTATAGCAGTATTAGAATCAATTTTCAAAACTCTACATTGGGAAAATTTGGGCATAAAAATCAAAGGTTCCTCTCTAACACACTTAAGATTTGCAGATGATCTAGTGATTTTCGCCGAAAATAGTAGGGACATGCAATACATGGTAAAGACTCTACATGAAGCCAGCCTAAGATTCGGCTTGGAAATGAACGAAGGGAAAACAAAAGTTATGACAAACGCAAACCAATTCCCCATTTATGTGGGCGAAAACATCCTAGAGTATGTGGAAAAATACATCTACCTAGGAAAGCAAATATCTTTTAAGCCACATTGTAATACCGAAGAGGTGGAAAGAAGAATAACAATGGCCTGGAATAAGTACTGGTCGATGAAAGAAATTTTTAAAAATCGATTGCCAGTAACTCTCAAAAAAATTGCCATGGACTCTTGCGTGCTCCCGTGCCTTACCTACGGCGCTCAAACCTGGGTTTTTACCAAAAATATAAAAAACAAAATAAAAGTATGTCAACGAGCTATGGAGCGCAGTCTCTTAAATATTAAAAAAATTCAAAAATTTAAGGCATCAGATATAAGAGAAGAAACAAATATGATAGATTTCCTAAAACATGCTCTCTCATTAAAGTGGAAATGGGCCGGCCATATTGCGAGACTGCAGGACGAGAGATGGACTCAAAAAGTCACTACGTGGATCGGACCTCAAGGCAAAAGAAGACGTGGAAGACCTAACTCTAGATGGGAAGATGATATCATATCCGTTGCGGGCAGAGACTGGAAGGAGTTGGCAAAAAACAGGAAAAACTGGTCAGTTTTGGAGGAGGCCTACACCCAAGAGGGTTTCTCATCTTCACACTAACAGATATATATGTATACTAATAAACATGTAAACATAATTAAAAAAAAAAAAAAAAAAAAAATTAAGTAGAAAGAGATAGAATAATAGAGCGATAAATTACAGAATAAGAATAATAGTAACAGAAATTAAATTGAAAATCATTTGAAATACATTCAATAATAAATAATAATTATACTCTCTATTGTACTACTCTATTGTATGTTTAATGTAATTTGACATAGATGAATTGAATTGTTGTAATGTAATTTGACATAGATAAATTTTTGTTTATAAAAAGAATGTAAATTATTGTAAGATTAGTAATCAATTTTAATGTACATATTATAAACAGTAATTACTGAATAGGAATAATTAATAATACTTAGTAAAATAAATTGAATTAAAATGTAATTTTTTAAACAATATCAATAATAACTTTAGGTACACTACTTTATATTATTTTAAAAATGTAATTTAGTTTTTGTAATTTTTTTTTTGTTTATCTAAAAATATAAACTACTGTAAGATAAGTTATAATAATAATAATAATAATAATAAAAACGTTTATTTGCAAAAAAGATTTACAAGTTATGCATGGACCCCTAACTCCCAAAAAAGTATAGACTGTGTTATGGGAGTTAGTGCCTTCCCTGTTGCATTTGCTCTAATTTAACTTAAAGTAAGGTACGAATAATTAAAAGTAAAGAAATTAAAATTAAGTTAATATAAATGAATAAAAGTATTTGTGTAGTATGGTGTGTGTGTGTGTGTGTGTGTGTGTGTGTGTGTGTGGGTGTGGGTGTGTGGGTGTGGGTGTGTGTGTGTATGTGTGTGTGTGGGTTGGTATGCCTAGGTTACACTAATTTACAGAATTATTTCGGAATCTTTAAAAGTTCTTCTGTACCTTCATAGCTAAGGTTTTTGAGACAGGAAGTTAATTTTGTTTTTGCGGTGTACTTGTTACTTTTATTGATTGGAGTTTTCCTATCAATCGCTTTATAAAGAAGAGGTGCTAGAAAATCAAAGTGCCGTTGAGCCAGGGCAGTTTTCACTGCTGGTGTTGGGTATCTAGCAACTCTTTTATCGTTGTTTGCTGGTAGTGATGGAACAATCTTGTTGTGATATCTCATGATGCATTTGTATATGAACAATTTTCTAACACTAAGCACCTCGGCTTCTTCGTAAAGTAAATGAGTTGGGTATCTATATGGAAGTTTTAACGCTACCTTAAGGATAGCCCGTTGCGCTCGTTCTACAAGAAGGAAATATGATTTAGACGCACCTCCCCATGATGTTATACAGTAGGTTAATACGCATTCACAAAGAGTTTTGTAAATTTGTATCAACCGTTTTTTGTCCAATATTGACCTTAAGTTTTTGAAGATTACAATCAATTTCCTTACTCTGAGTGCTGTGGCCATGAGATGAGGCGTCCACGTGAGTTGATCGTCTATGACAACTCCAAGATATTTTGTAGTTGTAACTCTGGTAAGGTTGGGACATGCGCAGGAATTCGTCATAAGGCGGTTATTGAGACTACTGCAAGATATATTGTGTATTTGGATGTTAAATGTCGTGGCCGCAGCGCCAGGTCTGCTATTACTAAAACAAATGTATGAGCTTTTTTGTGTATTTAGTGTTAGTAGGTGGTCTTCCAGCCAGGAGCCTATTGAACACAGTCCTTTCTCAGTTGTCTCTTGTACACTCTCCCAGGAGGTGTCATGGAACAATATTACAGTGTCGTCTGCATACATCATTAAATCAGCGTTCGGTATACAACTCATACAAAGTTCGTTGATGTAGATTAAAAAGAGTAACGGTCCTAATGTACTGCCCTGTGGGACCCCAAAATCACATACTGAGTGTTCACTTAGGTGCTCTCCTACTCGTACACGTTGTACCCTATTTGATAGATAGCTAGTAAACCACTGTAGTGGGACACCACGTATTCCGATTTTTTCTAAGCAAGTTAGTAGAATAGGAATTGATACTGTGTCGAATGCTTTTTGGAGGTCAAGGAAAACGCCTACACACTTTTCACCTTTGTCCAGGTATGATGTAATTAAAGATGTGATTTTTAATACTGCGTCTTCTGTTGAGTGTTGTGGCCTAAACCCGAATTGGTTATCAGCTAATATGTTGTTTTTATTTAAGTATGAGAACATTCTTTTATGGACTATTTTTTCTAATATTTTGGATATCGCTGATAATAGAGAAATCGGCCTGTAGTTAGAGGGCAACGATTTGTCTCCACTTTTGTGTATCGGCGTAACTATTGCTTGCTTAAGAATGTTCGGAAATATTCCTGTTACTAGTGATAAATTACAAAGATGAGTGATTGGTTCGAATAGGTAGTTCCAATACTTTTTCAAAATAATTGTAGTAATGTTATCAAAACCTGGAGCTCCATTTTTTAGCGAGTTGATTATTTTCTTAACCTCAATACAATCGGTAAGGAAAAAGGAAAAAGAATGAAGAAAGGACCGAGTTGAATTTGTATTAGGGGAAGATCTACTTTGACGTTGCGATATTTTATTGTAAACTATATTAGCCAAATCTCTGCCAATACTTGTAAAGTATTTGTTTACAAAGTTAAGTGACTGTTGTGGTGATTCTTTTATATTTAATAATTCCTGTGATACATTTTTATTTTTGTTATAGTATCCTATTTCTTTTATGATATTCCATGTGTTTTTAGTGTTATGTGAATTTAGTTCTAATTGAGTTCGGTAGTATTCATTTTTAAGTTTTTTAATTAAATAGTTACATTTATTGCGATAAGTTAAGTAATTTTGTTTTAATTCTATGTTCTCAGGTTGTTGTTTATGATTTTGGTACAATTTGTTGCGTTTCCTTATTGAATTTAATATTCCTTTTGTAACCCATGGTTTAATTATTTGATATTTTTTTGGAATACGCTTTATTGTTTTATTCTGGTCTACTATTTTTTCTACAGTTTTACATAAAACATCAGCTGCCTCATTTGTATCATTAATAGCATAGTAATCATCCCAATTAACTTTTTTAAGGTCTTCTCCTATACCGTCATAATTTAATTTTAGTTTGTTAAGAGAAGATGTTAGGTCTACTTTTGATGCACCTTCTACTATTAGAAAAATGGGAGAGTGATCCGTTAATTCATTAAAAATAAATGTGTGTGATTTATTTAGTGTTCTGATCATAAAGTGATCGATACATGTACATAATCTAGTTGGTTGATCGACCCCTTGCTGTAATCCATAAGTTGCCATTAGATTTAAGTAGTTCTCTGTATATAACTTATTGCTGCTATCCGACAGTATATTTATGTTTATGTCCCCAGTAAATATAATATTCTTGCTGTTTTTTACGTTGCGTAATATATCATCTAACGAGTTAATGTAATTAGTTGGGTTGCGAAAACAAGGAGGTTAACATAATTGTTTAATATGATGTTGTTCATAATGACTAGTAAATAATTATATTGTAAAATAACCAAATGTGAAATGAAGAGAGAAAATAAAAGGCTTATTATTATTATTATTATTATTATAGTCCAATTGTTTTAAATTATAAATTTTTTTTGCCCGCTCTATCAAACCTTTGGCAGACTATTTACCGATAAGTTACACAACTTGACGAGTTTCAGGGGTCCCGGTACTAGGTACACAGTTCCGACGATTTGAAGGTCAGTTAGAAGCCTTCTAGTGCCAAGTGCCCACGATTGAATTAATTTTCTTTTCTTTTCTCTTTTTTTTTACACTTTAGGATAGCACGGAGATATTCATGACAAGAGAATAAATAAGACATTTCTGCTGCTTAATATTGACGTTAACTGTAATCATTGCTCTAAATTTGTGCTTAAAAATTTAGCATGTTGGTACGCTCGCCCATCCTGTATTGTATACTCGAAGTTTTGAAGATACGCCCAGCGTAGTGGAACTTGCTTGGACTCCTTCAGCGCTTTACAGTCAGTTACCAATTACCTATTACCGTGAACTTACGCCCAAGAACAAAAAGTGCTAAACCAAAGGTACAGCTGATGTTTAGCATCCATAATCACGTGCTGATAACCATTGTTGTCTTTGGGTCAGTCAAAGCTAAGACTTGCGCTTCTGGCACGAATGTAAAATCCAATAGCTTACCTTTTTGAATTTGGTATTGTAAACGCTGGTATAAGGGTGGAATAATCTCTTCTTAAATAAGTTAAAAGGGAGAGCAATAAAGAATAGAAAATATCTGGCTAGGCTATCAAATGAGGCATCGGTCGAAATGATATGAGAGCTTCAATCTTTTGGAACTAAGTTAGACGAAATCATCTATTAAATTATCACGATATTTCAGCAGTGATCAGAAGAAAGATAACTATTGGTATTAAATAATACAAACCCGTTATACGAGTATGAAAGGTTGTTTAAAATAAATTATGACTTTCTAAGTAAAAATTGGATGCGATAACTTATAGAGATGCTAGTTTCTAGAGTTTATAGAGATACTTAAGTCGATAGAGGCTCCAGAGTTAATAGAGATTCTATCGTCGATAGAGACTCTAGAGTCGTTAGAGATTCAAGAGTCGATAGAGGCTCTAGAGTCGATAGAGGTTCTGAGTCGATAGAGATGCTAGAGCCGATAGAGATGCTAGAGCCGATAGAGATGCTAGAGCCGATAGAGATGCTAGAGCCGATAGAGATGCTAGAGCCAATAGAGATGTTGATAGAGATAAGTCGATTTCCTCGCGACTGGAGGAAGAAGCTGACAGGAATTGAGTTAAACGTTGTAGAATATTGATGGTTAATTTGGTTGCTAAATTGTTTTTATTTAATGTAAATTTATGTAATTTAATTTAATGTAACATATTGCATGCATATAAGCAGAATTTGGCTGTACCTTTTTGTCTTTGTAACATCTCCACTGTTTACCCAAATTCGCAATAAAGAAATTTGATTTGATTTGCTCTGATCTCCAATGAAAGGAAGAGACGCGTAATAGAGACGAAATTGTTACACAAATCGGTTTTACATCAGAAACGTTTGCAACTCAAATTAAAGTAAGAGTACTCATGATAATCAGGACTTCATGATAAATGCACGCTTCCAAAGAAGGTACCAGGTTTTGAATAATAATTAAAAATAAAATATTAAAAATTCATTACTTTTGTCAATTTATTGGCGTTCCCACTAATCATTCAAATTAATATTTAAAGCATCTTTGATGTGTCCAGTAAAAGTTTTATAGGTATCGTGTCCCAGACTTTTTTTTTGTTTAAATTTATTTTATTAAATTGCATAGAAAAATTTATTCTGATGATTGTCAAAAATAAAAATTTTGAATTATTTTATAAAAATTTAAAACTTGGGAGCTGGTTTAAAACATCTGATTTACTAGAGAGTTTAGTGTGAGTAGTCAAGTAGAGAAGATAACAATTAGTGTTCATCACTTACTGTTTCGATGCCTGGCTGGACGGCATCAATATTACCAATTTTTGCTCAGTGATGCAATGTCATTATGAGCTACGAACGTGTTTGTGCTAAATCTGTAAAATAACTACTAACACACTACTCTCTAAACCTAAGTATGTTGTGAGTTTACGGTAATTAGGCTCGAACGTAGTAAATAGCCGGTTGTCTATCCAAATCTTAGCACGACTTGAGCAAAGACTCGTAGTCACAGTGGTGACAATTACTTTTAGCTGTAGGAATATAATCACACACTCACGTACTCCCACGTTACCGTCCGAGTCGTAAGACATCGGTTATCTTCACTTTGTCACCTAGTTGTGGCTTGTCTGGAGCGGCTGCGGTAGCAGGACAGCTGGGCTATTCGTACTCTGCATAACAGGCGCAGGCGAACTCCGGCCATGTGCACCACCAAGCAGTACCTCTGGATTCACATCGTTAAGGCCAGGATCTGTAACATACTGAGCGGCAGAAAGGGATCGCTGGAGCGATCCCACTTCTGATATCGGAAAAGCGGTCTCGTTATTAATTTTTTATTAAAGAGCAGAACCGTTGATCTCACTTGGGTCACCGGTTCTGCTATCACTATCCACAATAGAAGCCAGGAGCAAAAGCTAAACAAAACCTGATCTGAATATCTAAAACTAATTTAACTTTACGTTACCATCAATTTTACTCATAAATTGTTGTTATGAAATCTCTACCCACAAAGCTTAACGGAACAACTAAAGAAACTAAAAGAAAGAACTAAATCAATTGAAAGAAACACTGGATTGAAAAGGTAGGTAGGTAGTCAACTTATTTAACACCGTAGGTAGAATCAAAGCATTTTGTTACGATTAAATTTCACCATAAATTATTTTTTAAACAACACTGATGTAGATAGTAAAATAATTTTAATACTGAAGGTATTGGAAGGTACTGGAGGTACTTGCTCAAGAAAACCAAACAATGAACTAAGATTGTTGTTTGTAATATTTTAATTAACTAATCAAGAAAACGAAACATTTAATTTTAGATCTTGATTTATAATAATTGTCAGGAATTACCAATTCCTGCAATAACTTCACTACCTACCCACTTAAAACTCTGGGTGTAATCTATAAGGGGATTTTGCAAACAAACACGTTCTAATTGAATTTATTTTATTACGAAACTGTAGGTAGATTTAGGATAGAATAGAGCAGAATTATTTTTATTCAATTAAACTTTTAAGAGGTATTTTTGAATCGTCAAATGCATCTACCACTGGTTCGGAATGCCTTTCCTTAAACCGAGAAGAACCAGCAAGAAACTCGGCGGTCGCTCTTTTCAAATATTCGATTTACAATATTATGCCATGAATACAAATAACTGAAATCCCTTGCGTTATTTATCACTTTATCACAATCACTTTATTACGTTATTAATTGGTTATTTAAGGAAAAGACTCGTTTTACAATATTTCGGCATGAATTGCAATTGCTATTGCAACTCTGTGCGTTATTTACTTTTCACAAACATTTCACTACCATAACGATTATTTAAACGAAACATCACTTGTGAATTTAGCTTAAACGATTATAAGAATTCACTAATATTAACCACAACTCGAAACTACTCTGTAAATATTATTTTAAAGCTAATAATAAGACCTAGCCAACCTAGCCTTCTATTTTAGCACTAAAATTGGGCAGAGTTTACCCCTACAACCTTTCTCTAGCGCGTGTTGAAAAATTAATAGTAAATTCTCGTAATTCCGAACAAGTCCAAGCCGGCAGCGCCCCCACTTTTACATCATAGCGACAGCAATACTTGGCTCCCATTGGTTCTACTGTTTCGCTTTGCATATCAACAACTTCTATTGGCTGCCGGCGTCGTACGCGCTCGGAAATTCTTGTTGCTATCCAGAGTTTGGATAGTAGCAAACTATTTAAATAAACTAAGGTTAAAATTATAATGAAAATAAGCTTCTAAAATTATCTTAACTATTTAACATAGATTCTCCAGCAATTTGAACAGCAAAATCATTACACAAAAATAAATAGGAAACATAACGAGTACTTACTTACTTCTGAGCATACAAAAACATTCTTTTACATAAAAATAAATAGTAATCAACGTGCATCATTTTTATATTAAAATTAACACCAAAATTGCATGATTTGATTAAAAACTATACGGTTTAACCTTAACTTAATAGATTTATAATAAAAGTAGTTTAATGGAGTGATGAAATAAAAGCCCGCCAAGCCTCCGCGGCGACACGGCCATTCTGCGCGCGATGCGTGCTCTGCAGCGCTTTACTTTTGAGGTTCAGTTCTGTAGGCAAAGAAATTAGCTTTGAGGCTAGGCACTTCCACAGTTAACCTATACCTATAAATTCTCATTTATTATTTATTTAGAAGCAAGATTTTTACAATGTAGGATT
The DNA here is from genome assembly GCF_905333055.1 of Maniola jurtina. Lineage (NCBI taxonomy): Eukaryota > Metazoa > Arthropoda > Insecta > Lepidoptera > Nymphalidae > Maniola > Maniola jurtina. Next base: position 7,252,557 of record NC_060057.1, on the reverse strand, counting down.
CCCTTAGACCAAGGGAAACCCTAAGAAACTTAATTCATATTTTTGAAAGAAGTTATTATTGCATAATATTAACATTGCTCGCTCTACGCGAAAATAGATCAAAGTAAATTAAGTTGTGTTTAACTGTTCATACTCATATGACAACAGTGAAATAAATAATCTTACACATAGCACATGGCATTTGTTGAGTAAATAAATTATTTTTATGTAATGTCTAAACTGGTCATTCCACATGACAACAGTTAAGTTAATAAATTATTTCATAAAATGTAACTGCTCATTCCACATGACAACAGCTAAGTAAATAAATTATGTAATAATGTGTAACCGCTCATTCCACATGACAACAGTTAAGTAAATAAATTATTTCATAATGCGTAGCTGCTCATTCCACATGACAACAGCGATTTTTTTTTTAACACTCAAAACACTGCTCATAATTGATATGAATACAGTTATATGAAGTGTTAAGGGGCAGGATGTGAGGGGGACAGGTCCACGAAGAAGGCTCTAAAAGAAGGAAGAATGGATAGGAAGTTGGAAAGGTCGATGCTGTGCCTCTGAGCGGTCCTGAGCGCCGTGTATCACAGGGGACCATATTTCTTTTCGGATAGGATTAACCATTGATCGGCTCCACACGTCAATAGTTATTTTAAATAGATTGGTCGTTGATCGGCTCCACACGTCAACGTACCTCTTTATATTTTTTTTTTTTTTTTTAACATTTTTGTTTTATTTTTCAGTCAAGGTCAAAGTCTAAGTCAACATCAAAATGGAATGTCAATATCATCATAACTTATTTTATTTTATTATTACTTATTATTTTAAATTTGCCATGTGATATGAGTAAGAAAAAGAGTTTGAGAAAGACAGTAAATTATACAGTCACCGGGCATAAAATCCAAGCTTGCTTTGGTCATCGCGTAGGTCATCTACCCAGCACAACGATTGATGACACAGGTGAGGGTTGCGAAGCCAGTTGCTGCTGATCATCTTGAGGCGACACGGCCGCCTGAAGGGTTGCCCTTGGTTAGCCGCCCATGACAATCGATTAAATCTTGATTGGGTACAGCACATGAGAAAACTCTGTAAAACTTTACAAAACTCATTAAACCCGAGGCCAAGCGAGGCCTTGTTTCTGTGGTTATTATTAAGCAAGAATAATTAATAAACTAAATCTGAAACCAAGCGAAGCCTGGTTTTTGCAGTTGTTTAGTAACAACAGCTATTTTGGTACTAATATAGTCCAATTGCAGTGCATTGCAGTGGCGCTAGTGTCGTCATGTAAACAAGTGCTCCGCATATAAAATACTAGTAAAAATTCAAAACAGTGGTGTTAAAAGAGTAAAATGTTATAATGCGCTAGAAAAAAGTGAAAATTCCTATGATTAGTGTTATTTCAACATGATATGGTGCAAATAAAGTATAAAATCTAATAATAATTCTACAAGGACATCAATCTTCTAACTCAACAAAAATACAGTTTATCTACTAATTATAGTGATAGAATTGTTTTGTGAACTTAAATAAACATAAAACATAGCAAAATGTGTGGTTAATTCCTAATGATAGTGTTATCTAAACATAATAAATAGTGCAAACAAAGTATAAAAGAAATAGTAAATCTACCTTCAAACTCAAGAAAAATACAGTTACCCTACTAATGACAGTGCTTGAATTGCTATGTGAACTTAAATAAACATAAAACGAACAAAATGTGTGGTTAAAATAGCGAAAACAAGAAATTAAAAGTGAAGTATTATTGGAATTCTTATATCAAAATAAACGGTCTTAAATGTAAATACAAACTACGCCATCTACTTAAATTCAAATTCAAATTCAAATTCAAAATGTTTTTATTCAATTAGACTTTTACAAGTTCTTTCGAATCGTCAAAAGCATCTACCACTGGTTCGGAATGCCTTTCCTACCGAGAAGAACCAGCAAGAAACTCGGCGGTTGCTCTTTTCAAAGATTTGATATACAATATTATGCCATGTATAAAAGCAATTGAAGTCCTGCGCATTGCTGGAGCGAATCGAAGTTCAAATCCACGCTTTTTTATCATTTACATAATCTTCGATAGTATAATATGCTTTTCTCAAGAGCATATTTTTAATAGATTTTTTGAACCTGTGTAAAGGCAAGTCCAAAATTGACTGAGGAATTTTGTTATAGAAGATTATACCCATTCCCACAAATGATTTTTGGACCTTCCTGAGACGGAGCGTAGGAGTCGCAAGCCTGTTACGGTGTCTAGTCAGCCTGTTGTGTAGATCGCCAACCTTCTTGTAACTAAGAATATTTTGTCTTACAAAAATTATGTTGTTGTAAATATATTGAGAGGCTACGGTAAGGATACCTATTTCCTTAAATTTTTCTCGAAGTGAATCGCGTGGTTTTAAGTTATAAATTGCGCGTATTGCCCTTTTTTGTAATACAAAAATTCTCCCAATATCTGCCGCTCTACCCCATATTAAGATTCCATAAGACATAATACTATGAAAATAAGCAAAATATACTATCTTTGCGGTCTCCACGTCAGTTAATTGTCGAATCTTTCTAACCGCGTAAGCAGCAGAGCTTAGTTTGCCAGCAAGAGTTGATATATGGGTGCCCCATTGCAGCTTCGCATCTAAGGTTATCCTCAAAAATGTAGTAGTCTCTTCTATTTTCAAAATATCATTATTTATCATTAAATTAATGTTACTTGTGTTCTTGGTATTGGGCAGTGCGAATTCAATACACTTAGTTTTTTTTGCATTTAAAAGTAGATTATTTACAGTAAACCAGTGAGTTACCTGAGATATGGCACCATTTATATCGTCAAAATTGTCCTTATTTCTATCGACTTTAAAAATCAAAGACGTATCGTCAGCAAATAGTACGATATCGCAAATATTTTGGACTACATATGGTAAATCGTTTATGTATACTAAGAACATGAAAGGACCTAGAATAGAGCCTTGAGGAACACCCATTAGTGAGGCTGATCCGGATGACTTCACATCATTCACACATACTGTTTGAATACGATCACTAAGATAGGACGCAATGAGACCAAGCGCAGTGTCTTTGATTCCATAGTGGCTCAATTTAACTAAAAGAGTCTCGTGCTCAACGCAATCAAATGCCTTGGATAAATCACAGAAAATACCAATGGCATTCTGTGACCCCTCCCACGCATTGAATATATGCTTTAACAGCATTGCGGCCGCGTCGGTTGTTGATCGACCTTTAGTGAAGCCATACTGTTCAGAATGGAGTAGCTTATTAAAATTGAAATGCTGAAGCAGTTGGTTGAGCATGATTTTCTCAAATATCTTGCTCAGTGTTGGCAAAATTGAAATTGGCCTGTAATTGTTTGGGTCACTTTTGCTACCCGATTTAAAAAGAGGTATCAATTTACTACATTTCATGAGATCTGGAAAAGCGCCTGTATCCACAGACTCATTAAAAATTAAGGCTAGATATGGCGCAATAATATCAATAATATTGTTAATTATTTTTACTGATATTCCCCACAGATCTCCGGTTTTTTTGCTTTGTAAAGATTTGAACACTTTAACAATGTCATATGGAGTAACGTATTCAAACCTAAACAACACACCGCATTCAGTGACATTGGCCCTGAGAAGATCATAGGCTTCTGTTGGTGAAGAGCTAAGGGAACTAGTAGTGATGACTGGAATGTTCTGGAAAAAATTCTCAAATGTATTTGCAATTTCAATATTGGAGTCAATAATACGGTTATTAATTTTTAGCTCCAATTTATTGTTATGCACTTTTTGTTTCCCAGTTTCATCCGTGATGATATCCCAAGCTGCTTTAATTTTATTATCAGAATTAATAATTTTTTGCTTTATGCAGAGTGACTTTGCTTGTATGCAAACCTTTTTGAATAATTTTGAATAATTTTTTACATATTCAACAAATGTGGGAGTGTAGTTATATTGTTTTTCTGCATACAAGTCGAACAACTTATTTCTACTTTTATAGATGCCAACAGTAGCCCAGTCACTAAATTTAAGATTTTTAAACAGTTTTTTTTTCTACAATTTTAAAGGTAGAATTAAATTGAGAGTTTATGAGATCAAAAAAAGCATTATAGTGTTCATCCGGACCACCCTGAGTAAAGTCAAGTTTAGGTAAAGCAGTTAAAACCTTTAGTTTGAACTGCTCTACCTTTTTAGTGGTTACTGGCCTATACTTTATTAACTTTGTTATGTCTTGATTATCACTGGGAACAGATATCATTTGTCCACAGTGATCGGATCTTAGATTCGTCATGATCGATTTTGCGACAATCTTACAGTCACAGAAAATGTTATCTATACAAGTGGCTGAATTTGCAGTTATCCGTGTTGGTTCATTGAAAATTTTCTGTAAATTAAAGCTTTTAAATAAATTGAGTAATCTGTCAGTAAAAGAAGTGTGAAGCAAAATATCAATATTGAAGTCTCCACAAACTAATATCTTTTTTGATGACCTACATATCCGCCTCAAGGCCTCTTCCATAACGTCCTCAAACAGAACAAAGTCACCTGAGGGGGGTCGGTACACGCAGACGACAATATAGCGCTCCAGCTCAACACAGGACAGCTCAATAGTGCGTTCCAATGAAAGATTAACAATGTCTTTCCGTTCTTTATAATTGATATTGTTGCGGGTTAATATTAAAGACCCTCCGCGTATAGCTTTCTTTCTAGAGAACGCACTTGACAATTGATAATGTTTTAAATTTACTATTAATTGATAACTATTGAGCCAATGCTCAGTGAGGCATAAGATGTCAATATCAAATTTTTTAATAAATAGTTCTATCTCATGTTCTTTGCCAGATAAGCCCTGAATATTTTGGTGTACAAGATTGATTTTACATAGCTTATCTGTTGTCGCACTACTTAGTTTAAAATCTTATTACTGTTTACAGTAGTGTCCATGCAACTATTTGTATCCAAACTATTATAATAGTTTGTATCCAACGTAAAAAAACTGGAATTAGTAGTATTACTAATTAGGTCTATATTATTAGTACAACATGTACCGTTTTCAAAAGAACTCAAGCTAAAAATAGCTGTGTCTTGTATATTACAAGCTACCAAGGTAGCTATTTGTTTCTTATAACTAAGGGGCAAGTACATTGTATCCTTTGTCAGTGAAAATTTTTTTATAAAATTATTCGTGTCTATTATGTGAATATAATCCCTATGGCCAAAACTTAAATTATTAATAAGCATGTTGAGTTTATAGACATACCTATTTTGTGCTGGGGTTAAAGTGCAAGAGTAAGGAAAAGTGCACAATATGAATTTACAACCCGTATTTTCTTGTAGGTCCAATAGGTATGCAAAACTTCTTAAAATTTGTTTTTTTGTTATTTGCATGCTGTCACCTATCAACAAGACAACTGTACTATATTTATCTAAACAGCAGCCTTTTACATTTTCAATTATATATTCATATGGTGCCCCTGGGTTACATAATTATGTTGATCACTGTTTGATGTAATTTATTACTTATTAAATGACCAAAGTCTTTTCCCAATCCATCTGAAACAACAAATGTTTTCCGCTGAGGGCAATGTAACGAGGAACCATTGTTTTCACAGCCTTTTTGTTGTCCTATACACTGACTGTCCACTGGCATTTCGTCCGGAACCTTATTTGAGCACTCACATCTATTAATCAGAGAGTCAAGACGATCTATATTATAATTACTTAAGGCTAACAGCTCATCAGCGGCCAGTATATGCTCACCGACCTGTTTCTGTGACAGCTCGTACTGGGAAGTAACTGTTTTCAAGGAGTTTTCCAGTTTTAGAATCTCCTCATTAAGACTCCGAACGTCAGTTTCATATTGAACTCTCATCTCTTGCAGTGAGGAACAATATGTATTGAGCTTATTTAATAAATCTGAACGTTCTTTTCTAAGCCTAATGTTTTTATTACATAATTTCTGAAATTTTATTAATTTTTTCGTTTTTTTAATTAATTTACCAATTTTGATGTATTTTTTAACTTTTTTGTGACTATTTAAATGGATAGTTTCTGAATGTGGCTTATTATTAGCAGCACAAGGTGTCACAGGTCAGGTCAATTGTCAACACTGGTGCTGTTGAGGATGAAGCAAGCAGCTCATCATACAAGTTATTTGTTTTTTGTGTTTCATAACTTGCTATTTGTGACTGAAGGTCACAAATTAACTGTTGAGATTGGCTTAATTCATCCTCTAACATAGATATCTTTCCCAGAGCCTCTTCATAAGTTTGTATGCACTGATTGAACGACCCTACTGCCAACTGAAGTTGGTCGCGCTCCTCTGATAACAAAGTATGAGCGTTGTGCAGGTTTGCAAGTTCAGACTTTAACTGTGAGTTCCTAGCAATAATGATCCTCATCTCAGCTTCACTTTCATCTTGTTCCTTCAGTAGTTGGGTATTTAATTGTTTCAGTGATTTTATTTCGTGTAAAGCATTTTTCAGTTTCTGTTGACGCAAAACTACGCGTTTAAACTGACGGTCATTACGAAAGACCCAATTATTTCACTATAGAAGATTTACGATTTCGCTACGCCATCTATTGTTGAGTGGAAAAAATAAGCTGGTCATTGTTAGAGACCCAATTATCCCACAATCACGCAGTGCAAACTGGCTAGATTAAAAGAGGTAAATAATAAATACGTGACAACGCCATCTGTTGTTGACTGGCATCAAACAAAAAATATTATACCCTAGCACTTTAACCTAATACCTTTTTGTTGAAATATAATAAAATGGATGAATTAAAAAATATGTTGATGAAAATTCAAATGGACTTGGATGAACAAAAAAAAGAAATAAAACAATTAGCAGAAAATATAAATCAAAAATTCCAAATATTAGAAGCTAGTCACACAAAAACACAACAAAAAATAGAAGAGCAAGAACAACGAATAGATATGATGGAAAAAGAAATGAGAAAAAGGAATGTAGTATTTTTTGGAATACAAGAAAGTGAAAAAAATTATGCTGCACTAGAAGGAAATATTTTAAAAATTGTTAACGACACGATGAAAGTTAAATGTGAGAAAAATGAAATAGAAAGCTTGTTCCGGAAGGGAAAGCGGATCGAAGGAAAGGTCAGACCAGTTATTGCAACTTTTACAACTCTAGGTAAAAAAATCGAAATTATTAAAAACAAGAACCATTTACAAAAAACAGAATACTATTTAAAGCAGGATTATCCATACAAAGTGATTGAAAAAAGAAAGCTCTTACAAAAAGAGGTAGAGAAAGAAAAGCAGAAAGGTAATAGAGCAATAATTAAATATGATAAACTGGTTATATTGAGTCCAGCAAGACTTAACAACCCAGAAGGAAAAACTACCACAAATAGGAAAAGAAACCTTTCTCAGTCTCCACCCCACCAAAACGAAAATGATACACGTAGTCCCGGGACAGCAAACAAAAAGAATAGAGTAACCCTTAAAGAATACTTAAGACAAAACCAAAATAAACACACAGAATAGCAATTAAAAACGAGAAACTCTTATACACTCCCACCACGGTTGGTCACCGAGGGAGAAAATGACCAAAACCCTCCAAAACAGAAAAAACAAAAAAATAACTTATACATATGCACTTTTAACGTTAGAACTCTAGCAACCACAGAGAAATTATTAGAATTAATAAATGCTACCGAAAAGATAAAATTCGACATACTGGGTCTATCAGAAACTAGAAGACAGGGGTGCAACATAGAAGAATACGACAAACACATACTTTGTTATTCAGGAGAAAGAAAAGGACATTATGGGGTGGGTTTTTTGATTCAAAAAAAGCACAAACAAAATATACACAGTTTTCGGGGTTTTTCTGATAGAGTGGCAATGCTTCAATTAAAAATTAACAGTAACTTAATTTCACTAATACAAGTATATGCACCGACGACAGATGCAGATGATCTGGAAGTAGATACTTTCTATACCACCCTAAAAAAAGCTCAGAACGAGGCTGGGAAAAAATGTATTATCATGGGAGACTTTAATTCTAAGATTGGAATACCAAGCCAATTAGAACGACGTATACTGGGTAAATATGGACTAGGAAAAAGAAACAAGAGGGGAGAAATTCTGATAAGCTATGCATATGAAAATAATCTCTCAGTAATGAATTCCTTTTATGAAATGAGATCTGATTCCAGGTGGACTTGGTGTTCGCCTGATGGGAAAACAAGGAACGAAATTGACTTTGTCTTAACAGATATTCCAAAGATAATTCATAACATCGAAATCTTGAACCAAGTACCATACCCATCGGATCACAGGCTAGTTAGAGCAACTGTCTCTCTCGATTCCGGCAAAAAAAGTAGAGCTCTCTTTTCAAATAACAAAAAAATATTAAGACACGACGAAGAGATAGAGGCATATAGAAAGTATCTTGTAGAGCATAGTACAGATGTTGCTCTTGAAAATGAAGACACAGTCCAAAGTTATTACAATAAAATAGAAAACTACATTAAAAATGGCATAAAATTCTCGAATAACGAAGTAAGAAGTACAGGTAGAAATATTATATCGGTAGAGACAAAAAATCTTATAAACAAGCGCTTAGAGCTTCATAATACGTACCCAAAGACTCCTAAGATAAAAAAAGAACTGACAAAAATTTATAAAATTGTAAATAATAAAATTAAAGAAGATTATAAAAATTATAGATTTTCCGTAATAGAAAGATCCCTTCGAGAGAAACGTGGTATGAAGCGAGCCAATAGGGAACTTGCAATTTACAAAACATGGATACCGAGCTTGCAAGAGAAACAAAAAATCTCTGCCAACCGAAAAGCTATTCTAGAGACAGCATCTAAATTCTATAAAAAGCTCTATGACACAAGCATTAATTCGGAAACGCACTCCATACACAACATAGAGAATGAAGGGAATACAATAAGAGAGGAGTGGAACGAACTTGACATACTCAATGCAATTAAACGCCTGAAAACCGAAAAAAGCACAGGTCCGGACAACATACCAAATGAGGCCATCAAATACGCTGCGGACATCTTGATAACCCCTATATATAACCTATTTAAATTAATAAAAATTCAAGAGTCAGTCCCTCATCAATGGGTAGAATCACATATTACTCTACTATACAAAAAAGGAGATCCTAAAGATGTACAAAATTACCGCCCAATAAGCTTGATGTGCTGTCTTTATAAGCTTTTTTCTTCTTGTCTGCTCAGTAAAATAAGCGACCAGATTGACTTAAACCAACCCAAGGAACAAGCTGGCTTCCGCAAGGGTTTTTCCACAATGGACCACATCCATACGGTAGAGCAAATACTAGAAAAATACAAAGAAAAAAGAGCATCTCTATATGTAGCATTTATTGACTATAAAAAAGCGTTCGATACAATTTTCCATACATGCATATGGGATGCCCTCAAAGACTGCAAAATAAATAGTAATTATATAAATATAATAAAGGATATTTATAAAAGGAGTAAAAGTAGAGTAAAGTTGGAAACATTTGGACCGCCATTTGAAATAAATAGAGGCGTCAAACAAGGAGATCCTCTTTCTCCAAAAATATTTATAGCAGTATTAGAATCAATTTTCAAAACTCTACATTGGGAAAATTTGGGCATAAAAATCAAAGGTTCCTCTCTAACACACTTAAGATTTGCAGATGATCTAGTGATTTTCGCCGAAAATAGTAGGGACATGCAATACATGGTAAAGACTCTACATGAAGCCAGCCTAAGATTCGGCTTGGAAATGAACGAAGGGAAAACAAAAGTTATGACAAACGCAAACCAATTCCCCATTTATGTGGGCGAAAACATCCTAGAGTATGTGGAAAAATACATCTACCTAGGAAAGCAAATATCTTTTAAGCCACATTGTAATACCGAAGAGGTGGAAAGAAGAATAACAATGGCCTGGAATAAGTACTGGTCGATGAAAGAAATTTTTAAAAATCGATTGCCAGTAACTCTCAAAAAAATTGCCATGGACTCTTGCGTGCTCCCGTGCCTTACCTACGGCGCTCAAACCTGGGTTTTTACCAAAAATATAAAAAACAAAATAAAAGTATGTCAACGAGCTATGGAGCGCAGTCTCTTAAATATTAAAAAAATTCAAAAATTTAAGGCATCAGATATAAGAGAAGAAACAAATATGATAGATTTCCTAAAACATGCTCTCTCATTAAAGTGGAAATGGGCCGGCCATATTGCGAGACTGCAGGACGAGAGATGGACTCAAAAAGTCACTACGTGGATCGGACCTCAAGGCAAAAGAAGACGTGGAAGACCTAACTCTAGATGGGAAGATGATATCATATCCGTTGCGGGCAGAGACTGGAAGGAGTTGGCAAAAAACAGGAAAAACTGGTCAGTTTTGGAGGAGGCCTACACCCAAGAGGGTTTCTCATCTTCACACTAACAGATATATATGTATACTAATAAACATGTAAACATAATTAAAAAAAAAAAAAAAAAAAAATTAAGTAGAAAGAGATAGAATAATAGAGCGATAAATTACAGAATAAGAATAATAGTAACAGAAATTAAATTGAAAATCATTTGAAATACATTCAATAATAAATAATAATTATACTCTCTATTGTACTACTCTATTGTATGTTTAATGTAATTTGACATAGATGAATTGAATTGTTGTAATGTAATTTGACATAGATAAATTTTTGTTTATAAAAAGAATGTAAATTATTGTAAGATTAGTAATCAATTTTAATGTACATATTATAAACAGTAATTACTGAATAGGAATAATTAATAATACTTAGTAAAATAAATTGAATTAAAATGTAATTTTTTAAACAATATCAATAATAACTTTAGGTACACTACTTTATATTATTTTAAAAATGTAATTTAGTTTTTGTAATTTTTTTTTTGTTTATCTAAAAATATAAACTACTGTAAGATAAGTTATAATTGTTTAATATGATGTTGTTCATAATGACTAGTAAATAATTATATTGTAAAATAACCAAATGTGAAATGAAGAGAGAAAATAAAAGGCTTATTATTATTATTATTATTATTATAGTCCAATTGTTTTAAATTATAAATTTTTTTTGCCCGCTCTATCAAACCTTTGGCAGACTATTTACCGATAAGTTACACAACTTGACGAGTTTCAGGGGTCCCGGTACTAGGTACACAGTTCCGACGATTTGAAGGTCAGTTAGAAGCCTTCTAGTGCCAAGTGCCCACGATTGAATTAATTTTCTTTTCTTTTCTCTTTTTTTTTACACTTTAGGATAGCACGGAGATATTCATGACAAGAGAATAAATAAGACATTTCTGCTGCTTAATATTGACGTTAACTGTAATCATTGCTCTAAATTTGTGCTTAAAAATTTAGCATGTTGGTACGCTCGCCCATCCTGTATTGTATACTCGAAGTTTTGAAGATACGCCCAGCGTAGTGGAACTTGCTTGGACTCCTTCAGCGCTTTACAGTCAGTTACCAATTACCTATTACCGTGAACTTACGCCCAAGAACAAAAAGTGCTAAACCAAAGGTACAGCTGATGTTTAGCATCCATAATCACGTGCTGATAACCATTGTTGTCTTTGGGTCAGTCAAAGCTAAGACTTGCGCTTCTGGCACGAATGTAAAATCCAATAGCTTACCTTTTTGAATTTGGTATTGTAAACGCTGGTATAAGGGTGGAATAATCTCTTCTTAAATAAGTTAAAAGGGAGAGCAATAAAGAATAGAAAATATCTGGCTAGGCTATCAAATGAGGCATCGGTCGAAATGATATGAGAGCTTCAATCTTTTGGAACTAAGTTAGACGAAATCATCTATTAAATTATCACGATATTTCAGCAGTGATCAGAAGAAAGATAACTATTGGTATTAAATAATACAAACCCGTTATACGAGTATGAAAGGTTGTTTAAAATAAATTATGACTTTCTAAGTAAAAATTGGATGCGATAACTTATAGAGATGCTAGTTTCTAGAGTTTATAGAGATACTTAAGTCGATAGAGGCTCCAGAGTTAATAGAGATTCTATCGTCGATAGAGACTCTAGAGTCGTTAGAGATTCAAGAGTCGATAGAGGCTCTAGAGTCGATAGAGGTTCTGAGTCGATAGAGATGCTAGAGCCGATAGAGATGCTAGAGCCGATAGAGATGCTAGAGCCGATAGAGATGCTAGAGCCGATAGAGATGTTGATAGAGATAAGTCGATTTCCTCGCGACTGGAGGAAGAAGCTGACAGGAATTGAGTTAAACGTTGTAGAATATTGATGGTTAATTTGGTTGCTAAATTGTTTTTATTTAATGTAAATTTATGTAATTTAATTTAATGTAACATATTGCATGCATATAAGCAGAATTTGGCTGTACCTTTTTGTCTTTGTAACATCTCCACTGTTTACCCAAATTCGCAATAAAGAAATTTGATTTGATTTGCTCTGATCTCCAATGAAAGGAAGAGACGCGTAATAGAGACGAAATTGTTACACAAATCGGTTTTACATCAGAAACGTTTGCAACTCAAATTAAAGTAAGAGTACTCATGATAATCAGGACTTCATGATAAATGCACGCTTCCAAAGAAGGTACCAGGTTTTGAATAATAATTAAAAATAAAATATTAAAAATTCATTACTTTTGTCAATTTATTGGCGTTCCCACTAATCATTCAAATTAATATTTAAAGCATCTTTGATGTGTCCAGTAAAAGTTTTATAGGTATCGTGTCCCAGACTTTTTTTTTGTTTAAATTTATTTTATTAAATTGCATAGAAAAATTTATTCTGATGATTGTCAAAAATAAAAATTTTGAATTATTTTATAAAAATTTAAAACTTGGGAGCTGGTTTAAAACATCTGATTTACTAGAGAGTTTAGTGTGAGTAGTCAAGTAGAGAAGATAACAATTAGTGTTCATCACTTACTGTTTCGATGCCTGGCTGGACGGCATCAATATTACCAATTTTTGCTCAGTGATGCAATGTCATTATGAGCTACGAACGTGTTTGTGCTAAATCTGTAAAATAACTACTAACACACTACTCTCTAAACCTAAGTATGTTGTGAGTTTACGGTAATTAGGCTCGAACGTAGTAAATAGCCGGTTGTCTATCCAAATCTTAGCACGACTTGAGCAAAGACTCGTAGTCACAGTGGTGACAATTACTTTTAGCTGTAGGAATATAATCACACACTCACGTACTCCCACGTTACCGTCCGAGTCGTAAGACATCGGTTATCTTCACTTTGTCACCTAGTTGTGGCTTGTCTGGAGCGGCTGCGGTAGCAGGACAGCTGGGCTATTCGTACTCTGCATAACAGGCGCAGGCGAACTCCGGCCATGTGCACCACCAAGCAGTACCTCTGGATTCACATCGTTAAGGCCAGGATCTGTAACATACTGAGCGGCAGAAAGGGATCGCTGGAGCGATCCCACTTCTGATATCGGAAAAGCGGTCTCGTTATTAATTTTTTATTAAAGAGCAGAACCGTTGATCTCACTTGGGTCACCGGTTCTGCTATCACTATCCACAATAGAAGCCAGGAGCAAAAGCTAAACAAAACCTGATCTGAATATCTAAAACTAATTTAACTTTACGTTACCATCAATTTTACTCATAAATTGTTGTTATGAAATCTCTACCCACAAAGCTTAACGGAACAACTAAAGAAACTAAAAGAAAGAACTAAATCAATTGAAAGAAACACTGGATTGAAAAGGTAGGTAGGTAGTCAACTTATTTAACACCGTAGGTAGAATCAAAGCATTTTGTTACGATTAAATTTCACCATAAATTATTTTTTAAACAACACTGATGTAGATAGTAAAATAATTTTAATACTGAAGGTATTGGAAGGTACTGGAGGTACTTGCTCAAGAAAACCAAACAATGAACTAAGATTGTTGTTTGTAATATTTTAATTAACTAATCAAGAAAACGAAACATTTAATTTTAGATCTTGATTTATAATAATTGTCAGGAATTACCAATTCCTGCAATAACTTCACTACCTACCCACTTAAAACTCTGGGTGTAATCTATAAGGGGATTTTGCAAACAAACACGTTCTAATTGAATTTATTTTATTACGAAACTGTAGGTAGATTTAGGATAGAATAGAGCAGAATTATTTTTATTCAATTAAACTTTTAAGAGGTATTTTTGAATCGTCAAATGCATCTACCACTGGTTCGGAATGCCTTTCCTTAAACCGAGAAGAACCAGCAAGAAACTCGGCGGTCGCTCTTTTCAAATATTCGATTTACAATATTATGCCATGAATACAAATAACTGAAATCCCTTGCGTTATTTATCACTTTATCACAATCACTTTATTACGTTATTAATTGGTTATTTAAGGAAAAGACTCGTTTTACAATATTTCGGCATGAATTGCAATTGCTATTGCAACTCTGTGCGTTATTTACTTTTCACAAACATTTCACTACCATAACGATTATTTAAACGAAACATCACTTGTGAATTTAGCTTAAACGATTATAAGAATTCACTAATATTAACCACAACTCGAAACTACTCTGTAAATATTATTTTAAAGCTAATAATAAGACCTAGCCAACCTAGCCTTCTATTTTAGCACTAAAATTGGGCAGAGTTTACCCCTACAACCTTTCTCTAGCGCGTGTTGAAAAATTAATAGTAAATTCTCGTAATTCCGAACAAGTCCAAGCCGGCAGCGCCCCCACTTTTACATCATAGCGACAGCAATACTTGGCTCCCATTGGTTCTACTGTTTCGCTTTGCATATCAACAACTTCTATTGGCTGCCGGCGTCGTACGCGCTCGGAAATTCTTGTTGCTATCCAGAGTTTGGATAGTAGCAAACTATTTAAATAAACTAAGGTTAAAATTATAATGAAAATAAGCTTCTAAAATTATCTTAACTATTTAACATAGATTCTCCAGCAATTTGAACAGCAAAATCATTACACAAAAATAAATAGGAAACATAACGAGTACTTACTTACTTCTGAGCATACAAAAACATTCTTTTACATAAAAATAAATAGTAATCAACGTGCATCATTTTTATATTAAAATTAACACCAAAATTGCATGATTTGATTAAAAACTATACGGTTTAACCTTAACTTAATAGATTTATAATAAAAGTAGTTTAATGGAGTGATGAAATAAAAGCCCGCCAAGCCTCCGCGGCGACACGGCCATTCTGCGCGCGATGCGTGCTCTGCAGCGCTTTACTTTTGAGGTTCAGTTCTGTAGGCAAAGAAATTAGCTTTGAGGCTAGGCACTTCCACAGTTAACCTATACCTATAAATTCTCATTTATTATTTATTTAGAAGCAAGATTTTTACAATGTAGGATTCCCTTAGACCAAGGGAAACCCTAAGAAACTTAATTCATATTTTTGAAAGAAGTTATTATTGCATAATATTAACATTGCTCGCTCTACGCGAAAATAGATCAAAGTAAATTAAGTTGTGTTTAACTGTTCATACTCATATGACAACAGTGAAATAAATAATCTTACACATAGCACATGGCATTTGTTGAGTAAATAAATTATTTTTATGTAATGTCTAAACTGGTCATTCCACATGACAACAGTTAAGTTAATAAATTATTTCATAAAATGTAACTGCTCATTCCACATGACAACAGCTAAGTAAATAAATTATGTAATAATGTGTAACCGCTCATTCCACATGACAACAGTTAAGTAAATAAATTATTTCATAATGCGTAGCTGCTCATTCCACATGACAACAGCGATTTTTTTTTTAACACTCAAAACACTGCTCATAATTGATATGAATACAGTTATATGAAGTGTTAAGGGGCAGGATGTGAGGGGGACAGGTCCACGAAGAAGGCTCTAAAAGAAGGAAGAATGGATAGGAAGTTGGAAAGGTCGATGCTGTGCCTCTGAGCGGTCCTGAGCGCCGTGTATCACAGGGGACCATATTTCTTTTCGGATAGGATTAACCATTGATCGGCTCCACACGTCAATAGTTATTTTAAATAGATTGGTCGTTGATCGGCTCCACACGTCAACGTACCTCTTTATATTTTTTTTTTTTTTTTTAACATTTTTGTTTTATTTTTCAGTCAAGGTCAAAGTCTAAGTCAACATCAAAATGGAATGTCAATATCATCATAACTTATTTTATTTTATTATTACTTATTATTTTAAATTTGCCATGTGATATGAGTAAGAAAAAGAGTTTGAGAAAGACAGTAAATTATACAGTCACCGGGCATAAAATCCAAGCTTGCTTTGGTCATCGCGTAGGTCATCTACCCAGCACAACGATTGATTACACAGGTGAGGGTTGCGAAGCCAGTTGCTGCTGATCATCTTGAGGCGACACGGCCGCCTGAAGGGTTGCCCTTGGTTAGCCGCCCATGACAATCGATTAAATCTTGATTGGGTACAGCACATGAGAAAACTCTGTAAAACTTTACAAAACTCATTAAACCCGAGGCCAAGCGAGGCCTTGTTTCTGTGGTTATTATTAAGCAAGAATAATTAATAAACTAAATCTGAAACCAAGCGAAGCCTGGTTTTTGCAGTTGTTTAGTAACAACAGCTATTTTGGTACTAATATAGTCCAATTGCAGTGCATTGCAGTGGCGCTAGTGTCGTCATGTAAACAAGTGCTCCGCATATAAAATACTAGTAAAAATTCAAAACAGTGGTGTTAAAAGAGTAAAATGTTATAATGCGCTAGAAAAAAGTGAAAATTCCTATGATTAGTGTTATTTCAACATGATATGGTGCAAATAAAGTATAAAATCTAATAATAATTCTACAAGGACATCAATCTTCTAACTCAACAAAAATACAGTTTATCTACTAATTATAGTGATAGAATTGTTTTGTGAACTTAAATAAACATAAAACATAGCAAAATGTGTGGTTAATTCCTAATGATAGTGTTATCTAAACATAATAAATAGTGCAAACAAAGTATAAAAGAAATAGTAAATCTACCTTCAAACTCAAGAAAAATACAGTTACCCTACTAATGACAGTGCTTGAATTGCTATGTGAACTTAAATAAACATAAAACGAACAAAATGTGTGGTTAAAATAGCGAAAACAAGAAATTAAAAGTGAAGTATTATTGGAATTCTTGTATCAAAATAAACGGTCTTAAATGTAAATACAAACTACGCCATCTACTTAAATTCAAATTCAAATTCAAATTCAAAATGTTTTTATTCAATTAGACTTTTACAAGTTCTTTCGAATCGTCAAAAGCATCTACCACTGGTTCGGAATGCCTTTCCTACCGAGAAGAACCAGCAAGAAACTCGGCGGTTGCTCTTTTCAAAGATTTGATATACAATATTATGCCATGTATAAAAGCAATTGAAGTCCTGCGCATTGCTGGAGCGAATCGAAGTTCAAATCCACGCTTTTTTATCATTTACATAATCTTCGATAGTATAATATGCTTTTCTCGAGAGCATATTTTTAATAGATTTTTTGAACCTGTGTAAAGGCAAGTCCAAAATTGACTGAGGAATTTTGTTATAGAAGATTATACCCATTCCCACAAATGACTTTTGGACCTTCCTGAGACGGAGCGTAGGAGTCGCAAGCCTGTTACGGTGTCTAGTCAGCCTGTTGTGTAGATCGCCAACCTTCTTGTAACTAAGAATATTTTGTCTTACAAAAATTATGTTGTTGTAAATATATTGAGAGGCTACGGTAAGGATACCTATTTCCTTAAATTTTTCTCGAAGTGAATCGCGTGGTTTTAAGTTATAAATTGCGCGTATTGCCCTTTTTTGTAATACAAAAATTCTCCCAATATCTGCCGCTCTACCCCATATTAAGATTCCATAAGACATAATACTATGAAAATAAGCAAAATATACTATCTTTGCGGTCTCCACGTCAGTTAATTGTCGAATCTTTCTAACCGCGTAAGCAGCAGAGCTTAGTTTGCCAGCAAGAGTTGATATATGGGTGCCCCATTGCAGCTTCGCATCTAAGGTTATCCTCAAAAATGTAGTAGTCTCTTCTATTTTCAAAATATCATTATTTATCATTAAATTAATGTTACTTGTGTTCTTGGTATTGGGCAGTGCGAATTCAATACACTTAGTTTTTTTTGCATTTAAAAGTAGATTATTTACAGTAAACCAGTGAGTTACCTGAGATATGGCACCATTTATATCGTCAAAATTGTCCTTATTTCTATCGACTTTAAAAATCAAAGACGTATCGTCAGCAAATAGTACGATATCGCAAATATTTTGGACTACATATGGTAAATCGTTTATGTATACTAAGAACATGAAAGGACCTAGAATAGAGCCTTGAGGAACACCCATTAGTGAGGCTGATCCGGATGACTTCACATCATTCACACATACTGTTTGAATACGATCACTAAGATAGGACGCAATGAGACCAAGCGCAGTGTCTTTGATTCCATAGTGGCTCAATTTAACTAAAAGAGTCTCGTGCTCAACGCAATCAAATGCCTTGGATAAATCACAGAAAATACCAATGGCATTCTGTGACCCCTCCCACGCATTGAATATATGCTTTAACAGCATTGCGGCCGCGTCGGTTGTTGATCGACCTTTAGTGAAGCCATACTGTTCAGAATGGAGTAGCTTATTAAAATTGAAATGCTGAAGCAGTTGGTTGAGCATGATTTTCTCAAATATCTTGCTCAGTGTTGGCAAAATTGAAATTGGCCTGTAATTGTTTGGGTCACTTTTGCTACCCGATTTAAAAAGAGGTATCAATTTACTACATTTCATGAGATCTGGAAAAGCGCCTGTATCCACAGACTCATTAAAAATTAAGGCTAGATATGGCGCAATAATATCAATAATATTGTTAATTATTTTTACTGATATTCCCCACAGATCTCCGGTTTTTTTGCTTTGTAAAGATTTGAACACTTTAACAATGTCATATGGAGTAACGTATTCAAACCTAAACAACACACCGCATTCAGTGACATTGGCCCTGAGAAGATCATAGGCTTCTGTTGGTGAAGAGCTAAGGGAACTAGTAGTGATGACTGGAATGTTCTGGAAAAAATTCTCAAATGTATTTGCAATTTCAATATTGGAGTCAATAATACGGTTATTAATTTTTAGCTCCAATTTATTGTTATGCACTTTTTGTTTCCCAGTTTCATCCGTGATGATATCCCAAGCTGCTTTAATTTTATTATCAGAATTAATAATTTTTTGCTTTATGCAGAGTGACTTTGCTTGTATGCAAACCTTTTTGAATAATTTTGAATAATTTTTTACATATTCAACAAATGTGGGAGTGTAGTTATATTGTTTTTCTGCATACAAGTCGAACAACTTATTTCTACTTTTATAGATGCCAACAGTAGCCCAGTCACTAAATTTAAGATTTTTAAACAGTTTTTTTTTCTACAATTTTAAAGGTAGAATTAAATTGAGAGTTTATGAGATCAAAAAAAGCATTATAGTGTTCATCCGGACCACCCTGAGTAAAGTCAAGTTTAGGTAAAGCAGTTAAAACCTTTAGTTTGAACTGCTCTACCTTTTTAGTGGTTACTGGCCTATACTTTATTAACTTTGTTATGTCTTGATTATCACTGGGAACAGATATCATTTGTCCACAGTGATCGGATCTTAGATTCGTCATGATCGATTTTGCGACAATCTTACAGTCACAGAAAATGTTATCTATACAAGTGGCTGAATTTGCAGTTATCCGTGTTGGTTCATTGAAAATTTTCTGTAAATTAAAGCTTTTAAATAAATTGAGTAATCTGTCAGTAAAAGAAGTGTGAAGCAAAATATCAATATTGAAGTCTCCACAAACTAATATCTTTTTTGATGACCTACATATCCGCCTCAAGGCCTCTTCCATAACGTCCTCAAACAGAACAAAGTCACCTGAGGGGGGTCGGTACACGCAGACGACAATATAGCGCTCCAGCTCAACACAGGACAGCTCAATAGTGCGTTCCAATGAAAGATTAACAATGTCTTTCCGTTCTTTATAATTGATATTGTTGCGGGTTAATATTAAAGACCCTCCGCGTATAGCTTTCTTTCTAGAGAACGCACTTGACAATTGATAATGTTTTAAATTTACTATTAATTGATAACTATTGAGCCAATGCTCAGTGAGGCATAAGATGTCAATATCAAATTTTTTAATAAATAGTTCTATCTCATGTTCTTTGCCAGATAAGCCCTGAATATTTTGGTGTACAAGATTGATTTTACATAGCTTATCTGTTGTCGCACTACTTAGTTTAAAATCTTATTACTGTTTACAGTAGTGTCCATGCAACTATTTGTATCCAAACTATTATAATAGTTTGTATCCAACGTAAAAAAACTGGAATTAGTAGTATTACTAATTAGGTCTATATTATTAGTACAACATGTACCGTTTTCAAAAGAACTCAAGCTAAAAATAGCTGTGTCTTGTATATTACAAGCTACCAAGGTAGCTATTTGTTTCTTATAACTAAGGGGCAAGTACATTGTATCCTTTGTCAGTGAAAATTTTTTTATAAAATTATTCGTGTCTATTATGTGAATATAATCCCTATGGCCAAAACTTAAATTATTAATAAGCATGTTGAGTTTATAGACATACCTATTTTGTGCTGGGGTTAAAGTGCAAGAGTAAGGAAAAGTGCACAATATGAATTTACAACCCGTATTTTCTTGTAGGTCCAATAGGTATGCAAAACTTCTTAAAATTTGTTTTTTTGTTATTTGCATGCTGTCACCTATCAACAAGACAACTGTACTATATTTATCTAAACAGCAGCCTTTTACATTTTCAATTATATATTCATATGGTGCCCCTGGGTTACATAATTATGTTGATCACTGTTTGATGTAATTTATTACTTATTAAATGACCAAAGTCTTTTCCCAATCCATCTGAAACAACAAATGTTTTCCGCTGAGGGCAATGTAACGAGGAACCATTGTTTTCACAGCCTTTTTGTTGTCCTATACACTGACTGTCCACTGGCATTTCGTCCGGAACCTTATTTGAGCACTCACATCTATTAATCAGAGAGTCAAGACGATCTATATTATAATTACTTAAGGCTAACAGCTCATCAGCGGCCAGTATATGCTCACCGACCTGTTTCTGTGACAGCTCGTACTGGGAAGTAACTGTTTTCAAGGAGTTTTCCAGTTTTAGAATCTCCTCATTAAGACTCCGAACGTCAGTTTCATATTGAACTCTCATCTCTTGCAGTGAGGAACAATATGTATTGAGCTTATTTAATAAATCTGAACGTTCTTTTCTAAGCCTAATGTTTTTATTACATAATTTCTGAAATTTTATTAATTTTTTCGTTTTTTTAATTAATTTACCAATTTTGATGTATTTTTTAACTTTTTTGTGACTATTTAAATGGATAGTTTCTGAATGTGGCTTATTATTAGCAGCACAAGGTGTCACAGGTCAGGTCAATTGTCAACACTGGTGCTGTTGAGGATGAAGCAAGCAGCTCATCATACAAGTTATTTGTTTTTTGTGTTTCATAACTTGCTATTTGTGACTGAAGGTCACAAATTAACTGTTGAGATTGGCTTAATTCATCCTCTAACATAGATATCTTTCCCAGAGCCTCTTCATAAGTTTGTATGCACTGATTGAACGACCCTACTGCCAACTGAAGTTGGTCGCGCTCCTCTGATAACAAAGTATGAGCGTTGTGCAGGTTTGCAAGTTCAGACTTTAACTGTGAGTTCCTAGCAATAATGATCCTCATCTCAGCTTCACTTTCATCTTGTTCCTTCAGTAGTTGGGTATTTAATTGTTTCAGTGATTTTATTTCGTGTAAAGCATTTTTCAGTTTCTGTTGACGCAAAACTACGCGTTTAAACTGACGGTCATTACGAAAGACCCAATTATTTCACTATAGAAGATTTACGATTTCGCTACGCCATCTATTGTTGAGTGGAAAAAATAAGCTGGTCATTGTTAGAGACCCAATTATCCCACAATCACGCAGTGCAAACTGGCTAGATTAAAAGAGGTAAATAATAAATACGTGACAACGCCATCTGTTGTTGACTGGCATCAAACAAAAAATATTATACCCTAGCACTTTAACCTAATACCTTTTTGTTGAAATATAATAAAATGGATGAATTAAAAAATATGTTGATGAAAATTCAAATGGTCTTGGATGAACAAAAAAAAGAAATAAAACAATTAGCAGAAAATATAAATCAAAAATTCCAAATATTAGAAGCTAGTCACACAAAAACACAACAAAAAATAGAAGAGCAAGAACAACGAATAGATATGATGGAAAAAGAAATGAGAAAAAGGAATGTAGTATTTTTTGGAATACAAGAAAGTGAAAAAAATTATGCTGCACTAGAAGGAAATATTTTAAAAATTGTTAACGACACGATGAAAGTTAAATGTGAGAAAAATGAAATAGAAAGCTTGTTCCGGAAGGGAAAGCGGATCGAAGGAAAGGTCAGACCAGTTATTGCAACTTTTACAACTCTAGGTAAAAAAATCGAAATTATTAAAAACAAGAACCATTTACAAAAAACAGAATACTATTTAAAGCAGGATTATCCATACAAAGTGATTGAAAAAAGAAAGCTCTTACAAAAAGAGGTAGAGAAAGAAAAGCAGAAAGGTAATAGAGCAATAATTAAATATGATAAACTGGTTATATTGAGTCCAGCAAGACTTAACAACCCAGAAGGAAAAACTACCACAAATAGGAAAAGAAACCTTTCTCAGTCTCCACCCCACCAAAACGAAAATGATACACGTAGTCCCGGGACAGCAAACAAAAAGAATAGAGTAACCCTTAAAGAATACTTAAGACAAAACCAAAATAAACACACAGAATAGCAATTAAAAACGAGAAACTCTTATACACTCCCACCACGGTTGGTCACCGAGGGAGAAAATGACCAAAACCCTCCAAAACAGAAAAAACAAAAAAATAACTTATACATATGCACTTTTAACGTTAGAACTCTAGCAACCACAGAGAAATTATTAGAATTAATAAATGCTACCGAAAAGATAAAATTCGACATACTGGGTCTATCAGAAACTAGAAGACAGGGGTGCAACATAGAAGAATACGACAAACACATACTTTGTTATTCAGGAGAAAGAAAAGGACATTATGGGGTGGGTTTTTTGATTCAAAAAAAGCACAAACAAAATATACACAGTTTTCGGGGTTTTTCTGATAGAGTGGCAATGCTTCAATTAAAAATTAACAGTAACTTAATTTCACTAATACAAGTATATGCACCGACGACAGATGCAGATGATCTGGAAGTAGATACTTTCTATACCACCCTAAAAAAAGCTCAGAACGAGGCTGGGAAAAAATGTATTATCATGGGAGACTTTAATTCTAAGATTGGAATACCAAGCCAATTAGAACGACGTATACTGGGTAAATATGGACTAGGAAAAAGAAACAAGAGGGGAGAAATTCTGATAAGCTATGCATATGAAAATAATCTCTCAGTAATGAATTCCTTTTATGAAATGAGATCTGATTCCAGGTGGACTTGGTGTTCGCCTGATGGGAAAACAAGGAACGAAATTGACTTTGTCTTAACAGATATTCCAAAGATAATTCATAACATCGAAATCTTGAACCAAGTACCATACCCATCGGATCACAGGCTAGTTAGAGCAACTGTCTCTCTCGATTCCGGCAAAAAAAGTAGAGCTCTCTTTTCAAATAACAAAAAAATATTAAGACACGACGAAGAGATAGAGGCATATAGAAAGTATCTTGTAGAGCATAGTACAGATGTTGCTCTTGAAAATGAAGACACAGTCCAAAGTTATTACAATAAAATAGAAAACTACATTAAAAATGGCATAAAATTCTCGAATAACGAAGTAAGAAGTACAGGTAGAAATATTATATCGGTAGAGACAAAAAATCTTATAAACAAGCGCTTAGAGCTTCATAATACGTACCCAAAGACTCCTAAGATAAAAAAAGAACTGACAAAAATTTATAAAATTGTAAATAATAAAATTAAAGAAGATTATAAAAATTATAGATTTTCCGTAATAGAAAGATCCCTTCGAGAGAAACGTGGTATGAAGCGAGCCAATAGGGAACTTGCAATTTACAAAACATGGATACCGAGCTTGCAAGAGAAACAAAAAATCTCTGCCAACCGAAAAGCTATTCTAGAGACAGCATCTAAATTCTATAAAAAGCTCTATGACACAAGCATTAATTCGGAAACGCACTCCATACACAACATAGAGAATGAAGGGAATACAATAAGAGAGGAGTGGAACGAACTTGACATACTCAATGCAATTAAACGCCTGAAAACCGAAAAAAGCACAGGTCCGGACAACATACCAAATGAGGCCATCAAATACGCTGCGGACATCTTGATAACCCCTATATATAACCTATTTAAATTAATAAAAATTCAAGAGTCAGTCCCTCATCAATGGGTAGAATCACATATTACTCTACTATACAAAAAAGGAGATCCTAAAGATGTACAAAATTACCGCCCAATAAGCTTGATGTGCTGTCTTTATAAGCTTTTTTCTTCTTGTCTGCTCAGTAAAATAAGCGACCAGATTGACTTAAACCAACCCAAGGAACAAGCTGGCTTCCGCAAGGGTTTTTCCACAATGGACCACATCCATACGGTAGAGCAAATACTAGAAAAATACAAAGAAAAAAGAGCATCTCTATATGTAGCATTTATTGACTATAAAAAAGCGTTCGATACAATTTTCCATACATGCATATGGGATGCCCTCAAAGACTGCAAAATAAATAGTAATTATATAAATATAATAAAGGATATTTATAAAAGGAGTAAAAGTAGAGTAAAGTTGGAAACATTTGGACCGCCATTTGAAATAAATAGAGGCGTCAAACAAGGAGATCCTCTTTCTCCAAAAATATTTATAGCAGTATTAGAATCAATTTTCAAAACTCTACATTGGGAAAATTTGGGCATAAAAATCAAAGGTTCCTCTCTAACACACTTAAGATTTGCAGATGATCTAGTGATTTTCGCCGAAAATAGTAGGGACATGCAATACATGGTAAAGACTCTACATGAAGCCAGCCTAAGATTCGGCTTGGAAATGAACGAAGGGAAAACAAAAGTTATGACAAACGCAAACCAATTCCCCATTTATGTGGGCGAAAACATCCTAGAGTATGTGGAAAAATACATCTACCTAGGAAAGCAAATATCTTTTAAGCCACATTGTAATACCGAAGAGGTGGAAAGAAGAATAACAATGGCCTGGAATAAGTACTGGTCGATGAAAGAAATTTTTAAAAATCGATTGCCAGTAACTCTCAAAAAAATTGCCATGGACTCTTGCGTGCTCCCGTGCCTTACCTACGGCGCTCAAACCTGGGTTTTTACCAAAAATATAAAAAA
This sequence comes from Maniola jurtina, assembly GCF_905333055.1. Classification (NCBI taxonomy): domain Eukaryota; kingdom Metazoa; phylum Arthropoda; class Insecta; order Lepidoptera; family Nymphalidae; genus Maniola; species Maniola jurtina. The sequence goes on along the minus strand of NC_060057.1, from coordinate 7,227,142 downwards.
CAAAATAAAAGTATGTCAACGAGCTATGGAGCGCAGTCTCTTAAATATTAAAAAAATTCAAAAATTTAAGGCATCAGATATAAGAGAAGAAACAAATATGATAGATTTCCTAAAACATGCTCTCTCATTAAAGTGGAAATGGGCCGGCCATATTGCGAGACTGCAGGACGAGAGATGGACTCAAAAAGTCACTACGTGGATCGGACCTCAAGGCAAAAGAAGACGTGGAAGACCTAACTCTAGATGGGAAGATGATATCATATCCGTTGCGGGCAGAGACTGGAAGGAGTTGGCAAAAAACAGGAAAAACTGGTCAGTTTTGGAGGAGGCCTACACCCAAGAGGGTTTCTCATCTTCACACTAACAGATATATATGTATACTAATAAACATGTAAACATAATTAAAAAAAAAAAAAAAAAAAAATTAAGTAGAAAGAGATAGAATAATAGAGCGATAAATTACAGAATAAGAATAATAGTAACAGAAATTAAATTGAAAATCATTTGAAATACATTCAATAATAAATAATAATTATACTCTCTATTGTACTACTCTATTGTATGTTTAATGTAATTTGACATAGATGAATTGAATTGTTGTAATGTAATTTGACATAGATAAATTTTTGTTTATAAAAAGAATGTAAATTATTGTAAGATTAGTAATCAATTTTAATGTACATATTATAAACAGTAATTACTGAATAGGAATAATTAATAATACTTAGTAAAATAAATTGAATTAAAATGTAATTTTTTAAACAATATCAATAATAACTTTAGGTACACTACTTTATATTATTTTAAAAATGTAATTTAGTTTTTGTAATTTTTTTTTTGTTTATCTAAAAATATAAACTACTGTAAGATAAGTTATAATTGTTTAATATGATGTTGTTCATAATGACTAGTAAATAATTATATTGTAAAATAACCAAATGTGAAATGAAGAGAGAAAATAAAAGGCTTATTATTATTATTATTATTATTATTATAGTCCAATTGTTTTAAATTATAAATTTTTTTTGCCCGCTCTATCAAACCTTTGGCAGACTATTTACCGATAAGTTACACAACTTGACGAGTTTCAGGGGTCCCGGTACTAGGTACACAGTTCCGACGATTTGAAGGTCAGTTAGAAGCCTTCTAGTGCCAAGTGCCCACGATTGAATTAATTTTCTTTTCTTTTCTCTTTTTTTTTACACTTTAGGATAGCACGGAGATATTCATGACAAGAGAATAAATAAGACATTTCTGCTGCTTAATATTGACGTTAACTGTAATCATTGCTCTAAATTTGTGCTTAAAAATTTAGCATGTTGGTACGCTCGCCCATCCTGTATTGTATACTCGAAGTTTTGAAGATACGCCCAGCGTAGTGGAACTTGCTTGGACTCCTTCAGCGCTTTACAGTCAGTTACCAATTACCTATTACCGTGAACTTACGCCCAAGAACAAAAAGTGCTAAACCAAAGGTACAGCTGATGTTTAGCATCCATAATCACGTGCTGATAACCATTGTTGTCTTTGGGTCAGTCAAAGCTAAGACTTGCGCTTCTGGCACGAATGTAAAATCCAATAGCTTACCTTTTTGAATTTGGTATTGTAAACGCTGGTATAAGGGTGGAATAATCTCTTCTTAAATAAGTTAAAAGGGAGAGCAATAAAGAATAGAAAATATCTGGCTAGGCTATCAAATGAGGCATCGGTCGAAATGATATGAGAGCTTCAATCTTTTGGAACTAAGTTAGACGAAATCATCTATTAAATTATCACGATATTTCAGCAGTGATCAGAAGAAAGATAACTATTGGTATTAAATAATACAAACCCGTTATACGAGTATGAAAGGTTGTTTAAAATAAATTATGACTTTCTAAGTAAAAATTGGATGCGATAACTTATAGAGATGCTAGTTTCTAGAGTTTATAGAGATACTTAAGTCGATAGAGGCTCCAGAGTTAATAGAGATTCTATCGTCGATAGAGACTCTAGAGTCGTTAGAGATTCAAGAGTCGATAGAGGCTCTAGAGTCGATAGAGGTTCTGAGTCGATAGAGATGCTAGAGCCGATAGAGATGCTAGAGCCGATAGAGATGCTAGAGCCGATAGAGATGCTAGAGCCGATAGAGATGCTAGAGCCAATAGAGATGTTGATAGAGATAAGTCGATTTCCTCGCGACTGGAGGAAGAAGCTGACAGGAATTGAGTTAAACGTTGTAGAATATTGATGGTTAATTTGGTTGCTAAATTGTTTTTATTTAATGTAAATTTATGTAATTTAATTTAATGTAACATATTGCATGCATATAAGCAGAATTTGGCTGTACCTTTTTGTCTTTGTAACATCTCCACTGTTTACCCAAATTCGCAATAAAGAAATTTGATTTGATTTGCTCTGATCTCCAATGAAAGGAAGAGACGCGTAATAGAGACGAAATTGTTACACAAATCGGTTTTACATCAGAAACGTTTGCAACTCAAATTAAAGTAAGAGTACTCATGATAATCAGGACTTCATGATAAATGCACGCTTCCAAAGAAGGTACCAGGTTTTGAATAATAATTAAAAATAAAATATTAAAAATTCATTACTTTTGTCAATTTATTGGCGTTCCCACTAATCATTCAAATTAATATTTAAAGCATCTTTGATGTGTCCAGTAAAAGTTTTATAGGTATCGTGTCCCAGACTTTTTTTTTGTTTAAATTTATTTTATTAAATTGCATAGAAAAATTTATTCTGATGATTGTCAAAAATAAAAATTTTGAATTATTTTATAAAAATTTAAAACTTGGGAGCTGGTTTAAAACATCTGATTTACTAGAGAGTTTAGTGTGAGTAGTCAAGTAGAGAAGATAACAATTAGTGTTCATCACTTACTGTTTCGATGCCTGGCTGGACGGCATCAATATTACCAATTTTTGCTCAGTGATGCAATGTCATTATGAGCTACGAACGTGTTTGTGCTAAATCTGTAAAATAACTACTAACACACTACTCTCTAAACCTAAGTATGTTGTGAGTTTACGGTAATTAGGCTCGAACGTAGTAAATAGCCGGTTGTCTATCCAAATCTTAGCACGACTTGAGCAAAGACTCGTAGTCACAGTGGTGACAATTACTTTTAGCTGTAGGAATATAATCACACACTCACGTACTCCCACGTTACCGTCCGAGTCGTAAGACATCGGTTATCTTCACTTTGTCACCTAGTTGTGGCTTGTCTGGAGCGGCTGCGGTAGCAGGACAGCTGGGCTATTCGTACTCTGCATAACAGGCGCAGGCGAACTCCGGCCATGTGCACCACCAAGCAGTACCTCTGGATTCACATCGTTAAGGCCAGGATCTGTAACATACTGAGCGGCAGAAAGGGATCGCTGGAGCGATCCCACTTCTGATATCGGAAAAGCGGTCTCGTTATTAATTTTTTATTAAAGAGCAGAACCGTTGATCTCACTTGGGTCACCGGTTCTGCTATCACTATCCACAATAGAAGCCAGGAGCAAAAGCTAAACAAAACCTGATCTGAATATCTAAAACTAATTTAACTTTACGTTACCATCAATTTTACTCATAAATTGTTGTTATGAAATCTCTACCCACAAAGCTTAACGGAACAACTAAAGAAACTAAAAGAAAGAACTAAATCAATTGAAAGAAACACTGGATTGAAAAGGTAGGTAGGTAGTCAACTTATTTAACACCGTAGGTAGAATCAAAGCATTTTGTTACGATTAAATTTCACCATAAATTATTTTTTAAACAACACTGATGTAGATAGTAAAATAATTTTAATACTGAAGGTATTGGAAGGTACTGGAGGTACTTGCTCAAGAAAACCAAACAATGAACTAAGATTGTTGTTTGTAATATTTTAATTAACTAATCAAGAAAACGAAACATTTAATTTTAGATCTTGATTTATAATAATTGTCAGGAATTACCAATTCCTGCAATAACTTCACTACCTACCCACTTAAAACTCTGGGTGTAATCTATAAGGGGATTTTGCAAACAAACACGTTCTAATTGAATTTATTTTATTACGAAACTGTAGGTAGATTTAGGATAGAATAGAGCAGAATTATTTTTATTCAATTAAACTTTTAAGAGGTATTTTTGAATCGTCAAATGCATCTACCACTGGTTCGGAATGCCTTTCCTTAAACCGAGAAGAACCAGCAAGAAACTCGGCGGTCGCTCTTTTCAAATATTCGATTTACAATATTATGCCATGAATACAAATAACTGAAATCCCTTGCGTTATTTATCACTTTATCACAATCACTTTATTACGTTATTAATTGGTTATTTAAGGAAAAGACTCGTTTTACAATATTTCGGCATGAATTGCAATTGCTATTGCAACTCTGTGCGTTATTTACTTTTCACAAACATTTCACTACCATAACGATTATTTAAACGAAACATCACTTGTGAATTTAGCTTAAACGATTATAAGAATTCACTAATATTAACCACAACTCGAAACTACTCTGTAAATATTATTTTAAAGCTAATAATAAGACCTAGCCAACCTAGCCTTCTATTTTAGCACTAAAATTGGGCAGAGTTTACCCCTACAACCTTTCTCTAGCGCGTGTTGAAAAATTAATAGTAAATTCTCGTAATTCCGAACAAGTCCAAGCCGGCAGCGCCCCCACTTTTACATCATAGCGACAGCAATACTTGGCTCCCATTGGTTCTACTGTTTCGCTTTGCATATCAACAACTTCTATTGGCTGCCGGCGTCGTACGCGCTCGGAAATTCTTGTTGCTATCCAGAGTTTGGATAGTAGCAAACTATTTAAATAAACTAAGGTTAAAATTATAATGAAAATAAGCTTCTAAAATTATCTTAACTATTTAACATAGATTCTCCAGCAATTTGAACAGCAAAATCATTACACAAAAATAAATAGGAAACATAACGAGTACTTACTTACTTCTGAGCATACAAAAACATTCTTTTACATAAAAATAAATAGTAATCAACGTGCATCATTTTTATATTAAAATTAACACCAAAATTGCATGATTTGATTAAAAACTATACGGTTTAACCTTAACTTAATAGATTTATAATAAAAGTAGTTTAATGGAGTGATGAAATAAAAGCCCGCCAAGCCTCCGCGGCGACACGGCCATTCTGCGCGCGATGCGTGCTCTGCAGCGCTTTACTTTTGAGGTTCAGTTCTGTAGGCAAAGAAATTAGCTTTGAGGCTAGGCACTTCCACAGTTAACCTATACCTATAAATTCTCATTTATTATTTATTTAGAAGCAAGATTTTTACAATGTAGGATTCCCTTAGACCAAGGGAAACCCTAAGAAACTTAATTCATATTTTTGAAAGAAGTTATTATTGCATAATATTAACATTGCTCGCTCTACGCGAAAATAGATCAAAGTAAATTAAGTTGTGTTTAACTGTTCATACTCATATGACAACAGTGAAATAAATAATCTTACACATAGCACATGGCATTTGTTGAGTAAATAAATTATTTTTATGTAATGTCTAAACTGGTCATTCCACATGACAACAGTTAAGTTAATAAATTATTTCATAAAATGTAACTGCTCATTCCACATGACAACAGCTAAGTAAATAAATTATGTAATAATGTGTAACCGCTCATTCCACATGACAACAGTTAAGTAAATAAATTATTTCATAATGCGTAGCTGCTCATTCCACATGACAACAGCGATTTTTTTTTTAACACTCAAAACACTGCTCATAATTGATATGAATACAGTTATATGAAGTGTTAAGGGGCAGGATGTGAGGGGGACAGGTCCACGAAGAAGGCTCTAAAAGAAGGAAGAATGGATAGGAAGTTGGAAAGGTCGATGCTGTGCCTCTGAGCGGTCCTGAGCGCCGTGTATCACAGGGGACCATATTTCTTTTCGGATAGGATTAACCATTGATCGGCTCCACACGTCAATAGTTATTTTAAATAGATTGGTCGTTGATCGGCTCCACACGTCAACGTACCTCTTTATATTTTTTTTTTTTTTTTTAACATTTTTGTTTTATTTTTCAGTCAAGGTCAAAGTCTAAGTCAACATCAAAATGGAATGTCAATATCATCATAACTTATTTTATTTTATTATTACTTATTATTTTAAATTTGCCATGTGATATGAGTAAGAAAAAGAGTTTGAGAAAGACAGTAAATTATACAGTCACCGGGCATAAAATCCAAGCTTGCTTTGGTCATCGCGTAGGTCATCTACCCAGCACAACGATTGATGACACAGGTGAGGGTTGCGAAGCCAGTTGCTGCTGATCATCTTGAGGCGACACGGCCGCCTGAAGGGTTGCCCTTGGTTAGCCGCCCATGACAATCGATTAAATCTTGATTGGGTACAGCACATGAGAAAACTCTGTAAAACTTTACAAAACTCATTAAACCCGAGGCCAAGCGAGGCCTTGTTTCTGTGGTTATTATTAAGCAAGAATAATTAATAAACTAAATCTGAAACCAAGCGAAGCCTGGTTTTTGCAGTTGTTTAGTAACAACAGCTATTTTGGTACTAATATAGTCCAATTGCAGTGCATTGCAGTGGCGCTAGTGTCGTCATGTAAACAAGTGCTCCGCATATAAAATACTAGTAAAAATTCAAAACAGTGGTGTTAAAAGAGTAAAATGTTATAATGCGCTAGAAAAAAGTGAAAATTCCTATGATTAGTGTTATTTCAACATGATATGGTGCAAATAAAGTATAAAATCTAATAATAATTCTACAAGGACATCAATCTTCTAACTCAACAAAAATACAGTTTATCTACTAATTATAGTGATAGAATTGTTTTGTGAACTTAAATAAACATAAAACATAGCAAAATGTGTGGTTAATTCCTAATGATAGTGTTATCTAAACATAATAAATAGTGCAAACAAAGTATAAAAGAAATAGTAAATCTACCTTCAAACTCAAGAAAAATACAGTTACCCTACTAATGACAGTGCTTGAATTGCTATGTGAACTTAAATAAACATAAAACGAACAAAATGTGTGGTTAAAATAGCGAAAACAAGAAATTAAAAGTGAAGTATTATTGGAATTCTTGTATCAAAATAAACGGTCTTAAATGTAAATACAAACTACGCCATCTACTTAAATTCAAATTCAAATTCAAATTCAAAATGTTTTTATTCAATTAGACTTTTACAAGTTCTTTCGAATCGTCAAAAGCATCTACCACTGGTTCGGAATGCCTTTCCTACCGAGAAGAACCAGCAAGAAACTCGGCGGTTGCTCTTTTCAAAGATTTGATATACAATATTATGCCATGTATAAAAGCAATTGAAGTCCTGCGCATTGCTGGAGCGAATCGAAGTTCAAATCCACGCTTTTTTATCATTTACATAATCTTCGATAGTATAATATGCTTTTCTCGAGAGCATATTTTTAATAGATTTTTTGAACCTGTGTAAAGGCAAGTCCAAAATTGACTGAGGAATTTTGTTATAGAAGATTATACCCATTCCCACAAATGACTTTTGGACCTTCCTGAGACGGAGCGTAGGAGTCGCAAGCCTGTTACGGTGTCTAGTCAGCCTGTTGTGTAGATCGCCAACCTTCTTGTAACTAAGAATATTTTGTCTTACAAAAATTATGTTGTTGTAAATATATTGAGAGGCTACGGTAAGGATACCTATTTCCTTAAATTTTTCTCGAAGTGAATCGCGTGGTTTTAAGTTATAAATTGCGCGTATTGCCCTTTTTTGTAATACAAAAATTCTCCCAATATCTGCCGCTCTACCCCATATTAAGATTCCATAAGACATAATACTATGAAAATAAGCAAAATATACTATCTTTGCGGTCTCCACGTCAGTTAATTGTCGAATCTTTCTAACCGCGTAAGCAGCAGAGCTTAGTTTGCCAGCAAGAGTTGATATATGGGTGCCCCATTGCAGCTTCGCATCTAAGGTTATCCTCAAAAATGTAGTAGTCTCTTCTATTTTCAAAATATCATTATTTATCATTAAATTAATGTTACTTGTGTTCTTGGTATTGGGCAGTGCGAATTCAATACACTTAGTTTTTTTTGCATTTAAAAGTAGATTATTTACAGTAAACCAGTGAGTTACCTGAGATATGGCACCATTTATATCGTCAAAATTGTCCTTATTTCTATCGACTTTAAAAATCAAAGACGTATCGTCAGCAAATATTACGATATCGCAAATATTTTGGACTACATATGGTAAATCGTTTATGTATACTAAGAACATGAAAGGACCTAGAATAGAGCCTTGAGGAACACCCATTAGTGAGGCTGATCCGGATGACTTCACATCATTCACACATACTGTTTGAATACGATCACTAAGATAGGACGCAATGAGACCAAGCGCAGTGTCTTTGATTCCATAGTGGCTCAATTTAACTAAAAGAGTCTCGTGCTCAACGCAATCAAATGCCTTGGATAAATCACAGAAAATACCAATGGCATTCTGTGACCCCTCCCACGCATTGAATATATGCTTTAACAGCATTGCGGCCGCGTCGGTTGTTGATCGACCTTTAGTGAAGCCATACTGTTCAGAATGGAGTAGCTTATTAAAATTGAAATGCTGAAGCAGTTGGTTGAGCATGATTTTCTCAAATATCTTGCTCAGTGTTGGCAAAATTGAAATTGGCCTGTAATTGTTTGGGTCACTTTTGCTACCCGATTTAAAAAGAGGTATCAATTTACTACATTTCATGAGATCTGGAAAAGCGCCTGTATCCACAGACTCATTAAAAATTAAGGCTAGATATGGCGCAATAATATCAATAATATTGTTAATTATTTTTACTGATATTCCCCACAGATCTCCGGTTTTTTTGCTTTGTAAAGATTTGAACACTTTAACAATGTCATATGGAGTAACGTATTCAAACCTAAACAACACACCGCATTCAGTGACATTGGCCCTGAGAAGATCATAGGCTTCTGTTGGTGAAGAGCTAAGGGAACTAGTAGTGATGACTGGAATGTTCTGGAAAAAATTCTCAAATGTATTTGCAATTTCAATATTGGAGTCAATAATACGGTTATTAATTTTTAGCTCCAATTTATTGTTATGCACTTTTTGTTTCCCAGTTTCATCCGTGATGATATCCCAAGCTGCTTTAATTTTATTATCAGAATTAATAATTTTTTGCTTTATGCAGAGTGACTTTGCTTGTATGCAAACCTTTTTGAATAATTTTGAATAATTTTTTACATATTCAACAAATGTGGGAGTGTAGTTATATTGTTTTTCTGCATACAAGTCGAACAACTTATTTCTACTTTTATAGATGCCAACAGTAGCCCAGTCACTAAATTTAAGATTTTTAAACAGTTTTTTTTTCTACAATTTTAAAGGTAGAATTAAATTGAGAGTTTATGAGATCAAAAAAAGCATTATAGTGTTCATCCGGACCACCCTGAGTAAAGTCAAGTTTAGGTAAAGCAGTTAAAACCTTTAGTTTGAACTGCTTTACCTTTTTAGTGGTTACTGGCCTATACTTTATTAACTTTGTTATGTCTTGATTATCACTGGGAACAGATATCATTTGTCCACAGTGATCGGATCTTAGATTCGTCATGATCGATTTTGCGACAATCTTACAGTCACAGAAAATGTTATCTATACAAGTGGCTGAATTTGCAGTTATCCGTGTTGGTTCATTGAAAATTTTCTGTAAATTAAAGCTTTTAAATAAATTGAGTAATCTGTCAGTAAAAGAAGTGTGAAGCAAAATATCAATATTGAAGTCTCCACAAACTAATATCTTTTTTGATGACCTACATATCCGCCTCAAGGCCTCTTCCATAACGTCCTCAAACAGAACAAAGTCACCTGAGGGGGGTCGGTACACGCAGACGACAATATAGCGCTCCAGCTCAACACAGGACAGCTCAATAGTGCGTTCCAATGAAAGATTAACAATGTCTTTCCGTTCTTTATAATTGATATTGTTGCGGGTTAATATTAAAGACCCTCCGCGTATAGCTTTCTTTCTAGAGAACGCACTTGACAATTGATAATGTTTTAAATTTACTATTAATTGATAACTATTGAGCCAATGCTCAGTGAGGCATAAGATGTCAATATCAAATTTTTTAATAAATAGTTCTATCTCATGTTCTTTGCCAGATAAGCCCTGAATATTTTGGTGTACAAGATTGATTTTACATAGCTTATCTGTTGTCGCACTACTTAGTTTAAAATCTTATTACTGTTTACAGTAGTGTCCATGCAACTATTTGTATCCAAACTATTATAATAGTTTGTATCCAACGTAAAACAACTGGAATTAGTAGTATTACTAATTAGGTCTATATTATTAGTACAACATGTACCGTTTTCAAAAGAACTCAAGCTAAAAATAGCTGTGTCTTGTATATTACAAGCTACCAAGGTAGCTATTTGTTTCTTATAACTAAGGGGCAAGTACATTGTATCCTTTGTCAGTGAAAATTTTTTTATAAAATTATTCGTGTCTATTATGTGAATATAATCCCTATGGCCAAAACTTAAATTATTAATAAGCATGTTGAGTTTATAGACATACCTATTTTGTGCTGGGGTTAAAGTGCAAGAGTAAGGAAAAGTGCACAATATGAATTTACAACCCGTATTTTCTTGTAGGTCCAATAGGTATGCAAAACTTCTTAAAATTTGTTTTTTTGTTATTTGCATGCTGTCACCTATCAACAAGACAACTGTACTATATTTATCTAAACAGCAGCCTTTTACATTTTCAATTATATATTCATATGGTGCCCCTGGGTTACATAATATGTTGATCACTGTTTGATGTAATTTATTACTTATTAAATGACCAAAGTCTTTTCCCAATCCATCTGAAACAACAAATGTTTTCCGCTGAGGGCAATGTAACGAGGAACCATTGTTTTCACAGCCTTTTTGTTGTCCTATACACTGACTGTCCACTGGCATTTCGTCCGGAACCTTATTTGAGCACTCACATCTATTAATCAGAGAGTCAAGACGATCTATATTATAATTACTTAAGGCTAACAGCTCATCAGCGGCCAGTATATGCTCACCGACCTGTTTCTGTGACAGCTCGTACTGGGAAGTAACTGTTTTCAAGGAGTTTTCCAGTTTTAGAATCTCCTCATTAAGACTCCGAACGTCAGTTTCATATTGAACTCTCATCTCTTGCAGTGAGGAACAATATGTATTGAGCTTATTTAATAAATCTGAACGTTCTTTTCTAAGCCTAATGTTTTTATTACATAATTTCTGAAATTTTATTAATTTTTTCGTTTTTTTAATTAATTTACCAATTTTGATGTATTTTTTAACTTTTTTGTGACTATTTAAATGGATAGTTTCTGAATGTGGCTTATTATTAGCAGCACAAGGTGTCACAGGTCAGGTCAATTGTCAACACTGGTGCTGTTGAGGATGAAGCAAGCAGCTCATCATACAAGTTATTTGTTTTTTGTGTTTCATAACTTGCTATTTGTGACTGAAGGTCACAAATTAACTGTTGAGATTGGCTTAATTCATCCTCTAACATAGATATCTTTCCCAGAGCCTCTTCATAAGTTTGTATGCACTGATTGAACGACCCTACTGCCAACTGAAGTTGGTCGCGCTCCTCTGATAACAAAGTATGAGCGTTGTGCAGGTTTGCAAGTTCAGACTTTAACTGTGAGTTCCTAGCAATAATGATCCTCATCTCAGCTTCACTTTCATCTTGTTCCTTCAGTAGTTGGGTATTTAATTGTTTCAGTGATTTTATTTCGTGTAAAGCATTTTTCAGTTTCTGTTGACGCAAAACTACGCGTTTAAACTGACGGTCATTACGAAAGACCCAATTATTTCACTATAGAAGATTTACGATTTCGCTACGCCATCTATTGTTGAGTGGAAAAAATAAGCTGGTCATTGTTAGAGACCCAATTATCCCACAATCACGCAGTGCAAACTGGCTAGATTAAAAGAGGTAAATAATAAATACGTGACAACGCCATCTGTTGTTGACTGGCATCAAACAAAAAATATTATACCCTAGCACTTTAACCTAATACCTTTTTGTTGAAATATAATAAAATGGATGAATTAAAAAATATGTTGATGAAAATTCAAATGGTCTTGGATGAACAAAAAAAAGAAATAAAACAATTAGCAGAAAATATAAATCAAAAATTCCAAATATTAGAAGCTAGTCACACAAAAACACAACAAAAAATAGAAGAGCAAGAACAACGAATAGATATGATGGAAAAAGAAATGAGAAAAAGGAATGTAGTATTTTTTGGAATACAAGAAAGTGAAAAAAATTATGCTGCACTAGAAGGAAATATTTTAAAAATTGTTAACGACACGATGAAAGTTAAATGTGAGAAAAATGAAATAGAAAGCTTGTTCCGGAAGGGAAAGCGGATCGAAGGAAAGGTCAGACCAGTTATTGCAACTTTTACAACTCTAGGTAAAAAAATCGAAATTATTAAAAACAAGAACCATTTACAAAAAACAGAATACTATTTAAAGCAGGATTATCCATACAAAGTGATTGAAAAAAGAAAGCTCTTACAAAAAGAGGTAGAGAAAGAAAAGCAGAAAGGTAATAGAGCAATAATTAAATATGATAAACTGGTTATATTGAGTCCAGCAAGACTTAACAACCCAGAAGGAAAAACTACCACAAATAGGAAAAGAAACCTTTCTCAGTCTCCACCCCACCAAAACGAAAATGATACACGTAGTCCCGGGACAGCAAACAAAAAGAATAGAGTAACCCTTAAAGAATACTTAAGACAAAACCAAAATAAACACACAGAATAGCAATTAAAAACGAGAAACTCTTATACTCTCCCACCACGGTTGGTCACCGAGGGAGAAAATGACCAAAACCCTCCAAAACAGAAAAAACAAAAAAATAACTTATACATATTATGCACTTTTAACGTTAGAACTCTAGCAACCACAGAGAAATTATTAGAATTAATTAATGCTACCGAAAAGATAAAATTCGACATACTGGGTCTATCAGAAACTAGAAGACAGGGGTGCAACATAGAAGAATACGACAAACACATACTTTGTTATTCAGGAGAAAGAAAAGGACATTATGGGGTGGGTTTTTTGATTCAAAAAAAGCACAAACAAAATATACACAGTTTTCGGGGTTTTTCTGATAGAGTGGCAATGCTTCAATTAAAAATTAACAGTAACTTAATTTCACTAATACAAGTATATGCACCGACGACAGATGCAGATGATCTGGAAGTAGATACTTTCTATACCACCCTAAAAAAAGCTCAGAACGAGGCTGGGAAAAAATGTATTATCATGGGAGACTTTAATTCTAAGATTGGAATACCAAGCCAATTAGAACGACGTATACTGGGTAAATATGGACTAGGAAAAAGAAACAAGAGGGGAGAAATTCTGATAAGCTATGCATATGAAAATAATCTCTCAGTAATGAATTCCTTTTATGAAATGAGATCTGATTCCAGGTGGACTTGGTGTTCGCCTGATGGGAAAACAAGGAACGAAATTGACTTTGTCTTAACAGATATTCCAAAGATAATTCATAACATCGAAATCTTGAACCAAGTACCATACCCATCGGATCACAGGCTAGTTAGAGCAACTGTCTCTCTCGATTCCGGCAAAAAAAGTAGAGCTCTCTTTTCAAATAACAAAAAAATATTAAGACACGACGAAGAGATAGAGGCATATAGAAAGTATCTTGTAGAGCATAGTACAGATGTTGCTCTTGAAAATGAAGACACAGTCCAAAGTTATTACAATAAAATAGAAAACTACATTAAAAATGGCATAAAATTCTCGAATAACGAAGTAAGAAGTACAGGTAGAAATATTATATCGGTAGAGACAAAAAATCTTATAAACAAGCGCTTAGAGCTTCATAATACGTACCCAAAGACTCCTAAGATAAAAAAAGAACTGACAAAAATTTATAAAATTGTAAATAATAAAATTAAAGAAGATTATAAAAATTATAGATTTTCCGTAATAGAAAGATCCCTTCGAGAGAAACGTGGTATGAAGCGAGCCAATAGGGAACTTGCAATTTACAAAACATGGATACCGAGCTTGCAAGAGAAACAAAAAATCTCTGCCAACCGAAAAGCTATTCTAGAGACAGCATCTAAATTCTATAAAAAGCTCTATGACACAAGCATTAATTCGGAAACGCACTCCATACACAACATAGAGAATGAAGGGAATACAATAAGAGAGGAGTGGAACGAACTTGACATACTCAATGCAATTAAACGCCTGAAAACCGAAAAAAGCACAGGTCCGGACAACATACCAAATGAGGCCATCAAATACGCTGCGGACATCTTGATAACCCCTATATATAACCTATTTAAATTAATAAAAATTCAAGAGTCAGTCCCTCATCAATGGGTAGAATCACATATTACTCTACTATACAAAAAAGGAGATCCTAAAGATGTACAAAATTACCGCCCAATAAGCTTGATGTGCTGTCTTTATAAGCTTTTTTCTTCTTGTCTGCTCAGTAAAATAAGCGACCAGATTGACTTAAACCAACCCAAGGAACAAGCTGGCTTCCGCAAGGGTTTTTCCACAATGGACCACATCCATACGGTAGAGCAAATACTAGAAAAATACAAAGAAAAAAGAGCATCTCTATATGTAGCATTTATTGACTATAAAAAAGCGTTCGATACAATTTTCCATACATGCATATGGGATGCCCTCAAAGACTGCAAAATAAATAGTAATTATATAAATATAATAAAGGATATTTATAAAAGGAGTAAAAGTAGAGTAAAGTTGGAAACATTTGGACCGCCATTTGAAATAAATAGAGGCGTCAAACAAGGAGATCCTCTTTCTCCAAAAATATTTATAGCAGTATTAGAATCAATTTTCAAAACTCTACATTGGGAAAATTTGGGCATAAAAATCAAAGGTTCCTCTCTAACACACTTAAGATTTGCAGATGATCTAGTGATTTTCGCCGAAAATAGTAGGGACATGCAATACATGGTAAAGACTCTACATGAAGCCAGCCTAAGATTCGGCTTGGAAATGAACGAAGGGAAAACAAAAGTTATGACAAACGCAAACCAATTCCCCATTTATGTGGGCGAAAACATCCTAGAGTATGTGGAAAAATACATCTACCTAGGAAAGCAAATATCTTTTAAGCCACATTGTAATACCGAAGAGGTGGAAAGAAGAATAACAATGGCCTGGAATAAGTACTGGTCGATGAAAGAAATTTTTAAAAATCGATTGCCAGTAACTCTCAAAAAAATTGCCATGGACTCTTGCGTGCTCCCGTGCCTTACCTACGGCGCTCAAACCTGGGTTTTTACCAAAAATATAAAAAACAAAATAAAAGTATGTCAACGAGCTATGGAGCGCAGTCTCTTAAATATTAAAAAAATTCAAAAATTTAAGGCATCAGATATAAGAGAAGAAACAAATATGATAGATTTCCTAAAACATGCTCTCTCATTAAAGTGGAAATGGGCCGGCCATATTGCGAGACTGCAGGACGAGAGATGGACTCAAAAAGTCACTACGTGGATCGGACCTCAAGGCAAAAGAAGACGTGGAAGACCTAACTCTAGATGGGAAGATGATATCATATCCGTTGCGGGCAGAGACTGGAAGGAGTTGGCAAAAAACAGGAAAAACTGGTCAGTTTTGGAGGAGGCCTACACCCAAGAGGGTTTCTCATCTTCACACTAACAGATATATATGTATACTAATAAACATGTAAACATAATTAAAAAAAAAAAAAAAAAAAAATTAAGTAGAAAGAGATAGAATAATAGAGCGATAAATTACAGAATAAGAATAATAGTAACAGAAATTAAATTGAAAATCATTTGAAATACATTCAATAATAAATAATAATTATACTCTCTATTGTACTACTCTATTGTATGTTTAATGTAATTTGACATAGATGAATTGAATTGTTGTAATGTAATTTGACATAGATAAATTTTTGTTTATAAAAAGAATGTAAATTATTGTAAGATTAGTAATCAATTTTAATGTACATATTATAAACAGTAATTACTGAATAGGAATAATTAATAATACTTAGTAAAATAAATTGAATTAAAATGTAATTTTTTAAACAATATCAATAATAACTTTAGGTACACTACTTTATATTATTTTAAAAATGTAATTTAGTTTTTGTAATTTTTTTTTTGTTTATCTAAAAATATAAACTACTGTAAGATAAGTTATAATTGTTTAATATGATGTTGTTCATAATGACTAGTAAATAATTATATTGTAAAATAACCAAATGTGAAATGAAGAGAGAAAATAAAAGGCTTATTATTATTATTATTATTATTATAGTCCAATTGTTTTAAATTATAAATTTTTTTTGCCCGCTCTATCAAACCTTTGGCAGACTATTTACCGATAAGTTACACAACTTGACGAGTTTCAGGGGTCCCGGTACTAGGTACACAGTTCCGACGATTTGAAGGTCAGTTAGAAGCCTTCTAGTGCCAAGTGCCCACGATTGAATTAATTTTCTTTTCTTTTCTCTTTTTTTTTACACTTTAGGATAGCACGGAGATATTCATGACAAGAGAATAAATAAGACATTTCTGCTGCTTAATATTGACGTTAACTGTAATCATTGCTCTAAATTTGTGCTTAAAAATTTAGCATGTTGGTACGCTCGCCCATCCTGTATTGTATACTCGAAGTTTTGAAGATACGCCCAGCGTAGTGGAACTTGCTTGGACTCCTTCAGCGCTTTACAGTCAGTTACCAATTACCTATTACCGTGAACTTACGCCCAAGAACAAAAAGTGCTAAACCAAAGGTACAGCTGATGTTTAGCATCCATAATCACGTGCTGATAACCATTGTTGTCTTTGGGTCAGTCAAAGCTAAGACTTGCGCTTCTGGCACGAATGTAAAATCCAATAGCTTACCTTTTTGAATTTGGTATTGTAAACGCTGGTATAAGGGTGGAATAATCTCTTCTTAAATAAGTTAAAAGGGAGAGCAATAAAGAATAGAAAATATCTGGCTAGGCTATCAAATGAGGCATCGGTCGAAATGATATGAGAGCTTCAATCTTTTGGAACTAAGTTAGACGAAATCATCTATTAAATTATCACGATATTTCAGCAGTGATCAGAAGAAAGATAACTATTGGTATTAAATAATACAAACCCGTTATACGAGTATGAAAGGTTGTTTAAAATAAATTATGACTTTCTAAGTAAAAATTGGATGCGATAACTTATAGAGATGCTAGTTTCTAGAGTTTATAGAGATACTTAAGTCGATAGAGGCTCCAGAGTTAATAGAGATTCTATCGTCGATAGAGACTCTAGAGTCGTTAGAGATTCAAGAGTCGATAGAGGCTCTAGAGTCGATAGAGGTTCTGAGTCGATAGAGATGCTAGAGCCGATAGAGATGCTAGAGCCGATAGAGATGCTAGAGCCGATAGAGATGCTAGAGCCGATAGAGATGTTGATAGAGATAAGTCGATTTCCTCGCGACTGGAGGAAGAAGCTGACAGGAATTGAGTTAAACGTTGTAGAATATTGATGGTTAATTTGGTTGCTAAATTGTTTTTATTTAATGTAAATTTATGTAATTTAATTTAATGTAACATATTGCATGCATATAAGCAGAATTTGGCTGTACCTTTTTGTCTTTGTAACATCTCCACTGTTTACCCAAATTCGCAATAAAGAAATTTGATTTGATTTGCTCTGATCTCCAATGAAAGGAAGAGACGCGTAATAGAGACGAAATTGTTACACAAATCGGTTTTACATCAGAAACGTTTGCAACTCAAATTAAAGTAAGAGTACTCATGATAATCAGGACTTCATGATAAATGCACGCTTCCAAAGAAGGTACCAGGTTTTGAATAATAATTAAAAATAAAATATTAAAAATTCATTACTTTTGTCAATTTATTGGCGTTCCCACTAATCATTCAAATTAATATTTAAAGCATCTTTGATGTGTCCAGTAAAAGTTTTATAGGTATCGTGTCCCAGACTTTTTTTTTGTTTAAATTTATTTTATTAAATTGCATAGAAAAATTTATTCTGATGATTGTCAAAAATAAAAATTTTGAATTATTTTATAAAAATTTAAAACTTGGGAGCTGGTTTAAAACATCTGATTTACTAGAGAGTTTAGTGTGAGTAGTCAAGTAGAGAAGATAACAATTAGTGTTCATCACTTACTGTTTCGATGCCTGGCTGGACGGCATCAATATTACCAATTTTTGCTCAGTGATGCAATGTCATTATGAGCTACGAACGTGTTTGTGCTAAATCTGTAAAATAACTACTAACACACTACTCTCTAAACCTAAGTATGTTGTGAGTTTACGGTAATTAGGCTCGAACGTAGTAAATAGCCGGTTGTCTATCCAAATCTTAGCACGACTTGAGCAAAGACTCGTAGTCACAGTGGTGACAATTACTTTTAGCTGTAGGAATATAATCACACACTCACGTACTCCCACGTTACCGTCCGAGTCGTAAGACATCGGTTATCTTCACTTTGTCACCTAGTTGTGGCTTGTCTGGAGCGGCTGCGGTAGCAGGACAGCTGGGCTATTCGTACTCTGCATAACAGGCGCAGGCGAACTCCGGCCATGTGCACCACCAAGCAGTACCTCTGGATTCACATCGTTAAGGCCAGGATCTGTAACATACTGAGCGGCAGAAAGGGATCGCTGGAGCGATCCCACTTCTGATATCGGAAAAGCGGTCTCGTTATTAATTTTTTATTAAAGAGCAGAACCGTTGATCTCACTTGGGTCACCGGTTCTGCTATCACTATCCACAATAGAAGCCAGGAGCAAAAGCTAAACAAAACCTGATCTGAATATCTAAAACTAATTTAACTTTACGTTACCATCAATTTTACTCATAAATTGTTGTTATGAAATCTCTACCCACAAAGCTTAACGGAACAACTAAAGAAACTAAAAGAAAGAACTAAATCAATTGAAAGAAACACTGGATTGAAAAGGTAGGTAGGTAGTCAACTTATTTAACACCGTAGGTAGAATCAAAGCATTTTGTTACGATTAAATTTCACCATAAATTATTTTTTAAACAACACTGATGTAGATAGTAAAATAATTTTAATACTGAAGGTATTGGAAGGTACTGGAGGTACTTGCTCAAGAAAACCAAACAATGAACTAAGATTGTTGTTTGTAATATTTTAATTAACTAATCAAGAAAACGAAACATTTAATTTTAGATCTTGATTTATAATAATTGTCAGGAATTACCAATTCCTGCAATAACTTCACTACCTACCCACTTAAAACTCTGGGTGTAATCTATAAGGGGATTTTGCAAACAAACACGTTCTAATTGAATTTATTTTATTACGAAACTGTAGGTAGATTTAGGATAGAATAGAGCAGAATTATTTTTATTCAATTAAACTTTTAAGAGGTATTTTTGAATCGTCAAATGCATCTACCACTGGTTCGGAATGCCTTTCCTTAAACCGAGAAGAACCAGCAAGAAACTCGGCGGTCGCTCTTTTCAAATATTCGATTTACAATATTATGCCATGAATACAAATAACTGAAATCCCTTGCGTTATTTATCACTTTATCACAATCACTTTATTACGTTATTAATTGGTTATTTAAGGAAAAGACTCGTTTTACAATATTTCGGCATGAATTGCAATTGCTATTGCAACTCTGTGCGTTATTTACTTTTCACAAACATTTCACTACCATAACGATTATTTAAACGAAACATCACTTGTGAATTTAGCTTAAACGATTATAAGAATTCACTAATATTAACCACAACTCGAAACTACTCTGTAAATATTATTTTAAAGCTAATAATAAGACCTAGCCAACCTAGCCTTCTATTTTAGCACTAAAATTGGGCAGAGTTTACCCCTACAACCTTTCTCTAGCGCGTGTTGAAAAATTAATAGTAAATTCTCGTAATTCCGAACAAGTCCAAGCCGGCAGCGCCCCCACTTTTACATCATAGCGACAGCAATACTTGGCTCCCATTGGTTCTACTGTTTCGCTTTGCATATCAACAACTTCTATTGGCTGCCGGCGTCGTACGCGCTCGGAAATTCTTGTTGCTATCCAGAGTTTGGATAGTAGCAAACTATTTAAATAAACTAAGGTTAAAATTATAATGAAAATAAGCTTCTAAAATTATCTTAACTATTTAACATAGATTCTCCAGCAATTTGAACAGCAAAATCATTACACAAAAATAAATAGGAAACATAACGAGTACTTACTTACTTCTGAGCATACAAAAACATTCTTTTACATAAAAATAAATAGTAATCAACGTGCATCATTTTTATATTAAAATTAACACCAAAATTGCATGATTTGATTAAAAACTATACGGTTTAACCTTAACTTAATAGATTTATAATAAAAGTAGTTTAATGGAGTGATGAAATAAAAGCCCGCCAAGCCTCCGCGGCGACATATATGATACACTTTCGAAACGTATTTTATTGTATTTCGACATTCTTTATGAAAAATTGGGTAAAATTTTACCCAAACAATGACTTTTTAGAAAGTCATTGTTTGGGTAAAATAATCCTAGCCGGCCCTGCGCGGGAGACGCGACGCATACGGCAGGCGCCCTTCAGACGTGGTGGATGTGCGCAATTTTTCCCGCCAATCGCTCTCGATTTACGGAAAATATTTTTTGTGTAATTGTAGCGAAATTATTATTTATAAATTATTGAATAAGGATGATTTGTTTTAGTTTTAAGAAACTTTTATCATTTAAATATTAGTGAACTCCATAGTAAATAGGTACTTAGTAGTGTTTTTTAGAGTTATTTCGTTGTTTTAAATTGTGTTAGGTAGGTACGAAGGTATCATAGTCAAACAATGACTTTCCAAGCAAGGACATCGCACTGGCGCGCATAACAAGGGACCAAGTAAGTGTGCTTATACTCGGTGTAAGCACACTTTCTTCATTAGTCGCATGTTGACTGCTAAGCTGTCAAGATGCCTAAATGCGCGATCAAAAAGTGCCGAAATAATACGTTAACGACGCAGAAAAGACATGGTGTGACTTACCACCGGTAAGTTAATTTTATTTACGTAAGATAACATGCGAAAAAGTGTAAAATACTTAGTAAAACCATTGAAAATACTAGAAATATCTAAAATTATTTACAATGTTCCCATTCCTTTCTCTCGCGCACATCGGAAAGAGACAGATGGAAGGGCGCGTCACGAATGTCGGAAAAACAAAACTGTGGAGTAGCTTTTTTTTGTTCAATGTAAAATCTATTGGCCATTATTATATCACATTTATTTTATTATCTTTTGACGACCTCCGGTGCGCAGTGGTAGCGTGCCCGTGAACTTAGCAGAGCATATGCCAGCAGATCAAAAATAAAAAGGAGTTCCCTTCGCATGCAGAAGAGTTCTATAGTTCCTGATACTTTTTAAAGATAGTTCTGGCGTTTTTGCTAAAAAAATCGCAGTTGAAATAATGCTCTGCTAACTTCCGGTAGCAGATCATTTTCGAGCAAAGCGAAAAAAAAGAGTTCTCTGTACGCACGTATCTCAGTTCTATAGTTCCTCATACTTTATAATGATAGTTCTGGCATATAAACCTAAAAAAAGTCAAATGAAAAAATCAATAAATTTTCAAATTTAGTCATCATAAGTAATTTAAAAAAGTTCTAGCAGCTAGAACTCTAATCTCAGAACCTAGAACTCTACGATTTCTTATAGCTCATTAACTAAGCTCTAAAATAAAGCTATTAATTAGCCCAGAACTCACAAAGAAGTCCCAGCAGAGCATAGAAGAATAGTTATAAACAATAAATTTTCAAACTTCACACAAAAAGTTGTTAAAAAAATTCCAGCTGCTAGAACTCTCATCTCAGGGGCTAGAACTCCTCGATTTATTAAAGATTATTAACATAGCTATAAAATAAAGCTATAAACTAGCCCAGAACTCTCAAAAAAGTGCCAGCAGAGCATACAAGAAGAGTCATGATACACTAATTTTCAAACTTATTATCATAAGCCATGAAAAAAATTCCAGCTGAGAGAACTCTGATCTCAGAGGCTAGAACTCCTCGATTTCATAAATATTATTGACAAAGCTATTAAAGAAAGCCATTAACTTGCCCAGAACTCTCAAAAAAGTGCCAGCAGAGCATACCAGAAGAGTCATAAACGATAAATTTTCAAACTTAAAAATCACAAGTTACTAAAAAATTTCCAGCTGCTAGAACTCTCTTCTCAGAGGCTAGAACTCCTCGATCTCTTAAAGATTATTAACATAGCTATGAAACAAAGCCATTAACTAGCCCAGAACTCTCAAAAAAGTGCCAGCAGAGCATACAAGAAGAGTCATGATACACTAATTTTCAAACTTATTATCATACGCCATGAAAAAATTCCAGCTGCTAGAACTCTGATGTCAGAGGCTAGAACTCCTCGATTTCTTAAATATTATTAACAAAGCTATAAAACGAAGCCATCAACTAAACCAGAACTCTCAAAAAAGTGCCAGCAGAGCATACAAGAAGAGTCATAAACAATAAATTTTCAAACTTAAAAATCACAAGTTACTAAAAAATTTCCAGCTGCTAGAACTCTCATCTCAGGGGCTAGAACTTCTCGATTTCTTTAAGATTATTAACATACCTATTGAACAAAGCCATTAACTAGACCAGAACTCTCAAAAAAGTGCCAGCAGAGCATACAAGAAGAGTCATGATGCACTAATTTTCAAACTTATTATCATACGCCATGAAAAAAATTCCAGCTGCTAGAACTCAGATGTCAGAGGCTAGAACTCCTCGATTTCTTAAATATTATTGACAAAGCTATAAAACCAAGCCATTAACTAGACCAGAACTCTCAAAAAAGTGCCAGCAGAGCATACAAGAAGAGTCATGATGCACTAATTTCCAAACTTATTATCATACGCCATGAAAAAAATTATAGCTGCTAGAACTCTGATGTCAGAGACTAGAACTCCTCGATTTCTTAAATATTATTAACAAAGCTATTAAACGAAGCCATCAACTAAACCAGAACTCTCAAAAAAGTGCCAGAAGAGCATACAAGAATAGTCATAAACGATAAATTTTCAAACTTAAAAATCACAAGTCACTAAAAAATTTCCAGCTGCTAGAACTCTCATCTCAGGGGCTAGAACTCCTCGATTTCTTAAAGATTGTTAACATACCTAATAAACAAAGCCATTAACTAGAACAGAACTCTCAAAAAAGTGCCAGCAGAGCATACAAGAAGAGTCATAAACGATAAATTTTCAAACTTAAAAATCACAAGTTACTAAAAAAATTCCAGCTGCTAAAACTCTCATCTCAGGGGCTAGAACTCCTCGATTTCATTAAGATTATTAACATACCTATTAAACAAAGCCATTAACTAGACCAGAACTCTCAAAAAAGTGCCAGCAGAGCATACAAGAAGAGTCATGATGCACTAATTTTCAAACTTATTATCATACGCCATGAATAAAATTCCAGCTGCTAGAACTCTCATCTCAGGGGCTAGAACTCCTCGATTTCTTTAAGATTATTAACATACCTATAAAACAAAGCCATTAACTAGACCAGAACTCTCAAAAAAGTGCCAGCAGAGCATACAAGAAGAGTCATGATGCACAATTTTCAAACTTATTATCATACGCCATGAAAAAAATTCCAGCTGCTAGAACTCTGATGTCAGAGGCTAGAACTCCTCGATTTCTTAAATATTATTAACAAAGCTATAAAACGAAGCCATCAATTAAACCAGAACTCCCAAAAAAGTACCAGCAGAGCATACAAGAAGAGTCATAAACGATAAATTTTCAAAATTAAAAATCACAAGTTACTAAAAAATTTCCAGCTGCTAGAACTCTCATCTCAGGGGCTAGAACTCCTCGATTTCTTTAAGATTATTAACATACCTATTGAACAAAGCCATTAACTAGACCAGAACTTTCAAAAAAGTGCCAGCAGAGCATACAAGAAGAGTCATGATGCACTAATTTTCAAACTTATTATCATACGCCACGAATAAAATTCCAGCTGCTAGAACTCTCATCTCAGGGGCTAGAACTCCTCGATTTCTTCAAGATTATTAACATACCTATAAAAAAAAGCCATTAACTAGACCAGAACTCTCAAAAAAGTGCCAGCAGAGCATACAAGAAGAGTCATGATGCACAATTTTCAAACTTATTATCATACGCCATGAAAAAAATTCCAGCTGCTAGAACTCTGATGTCAGAGGCTAGAACTCCTCGATTTCTTAGATATTATTGACAAAGCTATAAAACGAAGCCAGCAACTAAACCAGAACTCTCAAAAAAGTGGCAGCAGAGCATATAAGAAGAGTCATAAACGATAAATTTTCAAACTTAAAAGTCACAAGTTACTAAAAAAATTCCAGCTGCTAGAACTCTCATCTCAGGGGCTAGAACTCCTCGATTTCTTAAAGATTATTAACATACCTATTGAACAAAGCCATTAACTAGACAAGAACTCTCAAAAAAGTGCCAGCAGAGCATACAAGAAGAGTCATGATGCACTAATTTTCAAACTTATTATCATACGCCATGAAAAAAATTCCAGCTGCTAGAACTCCGATCTCAGAGGCTAGAACTTCTCGATTTCTTAAATATTATTGACAGAGCTATAAAACGAAGCCATCAACTAAACCAGAACTCTCAAAAAAGTGCCAGCAGAGCATACAAGAAGAGTCATAAACGATAAATTTTCAAACTTAAAAATCACAAGTTACTAAAAAATTTCCAGCTGCTAGAACTCTCATCTCAGGGGCTAGAACTCCTCGATTTCTTTAAGATTATTAACATACCTATTTAACAAAGCCATTAACTAGACCAGAACTCTCAAAAAAGTGCCAGCAGAGCATACAAGAAGAGTCATGATGCACTAATTTCCAAACTTATTATCATACGCCATGAAAAAAATTATAGCTGCTAGAACTCTGATCTCAGAGGCTAGAACTCCTCGATTTCTTAAATATTATTAACAAAGCTATTAAACGAAGCCATCAACTAAACCAGAACTCTCAAAAAAGTGCCAGCAGAGCATACAAGAAGAGTCATAAACGATAAATTTTCAAACTTAAAAATCACAAGTTACTAAAAAATTTCCAGCTGCTAGAACTCTCATCTCGGGGGCTAGAACTCCTCGATTTCTTAAAGATTGTTAACACACCTAATAAACAAAGCCATTAACTAGAACAGAACTCTCAAAAAAGTGCCAGCAGAGCATACATGAAGAGTCATAAACGATAAATTTTCAAACTCAAAAATCACAAGATACTAAAAAAATTCCAGCTGCTAAAACTCTCATCTCAGGGGCTAGAACTCCTCGATTTCATTAAGATTATTAACATACCTATTAAACAAAGCCATTAACTAGACCAGAACTCTCAAAAAAGCGCCAGCAGAGCATACAAGAAGAGTCATGATGCACTAATTTTCAAACTTATTATCATACGCCATGAATAAAATTCCAGCTGCTAGAACTCTCATCTCAGGGGCTAGAACTCCTCGATTTCTTTAAGATTATTAACATACCTATAAAACAAAGCCATTACCTAGACCAGAACTCTCAAAAAAGTGCCAGCAGAGCATACAAGAAGAGTCATGATGCACAATTTTCAAACTTATTATCATACGCCATGAAAAAAATTCCAGCTGCTAGAACTCTGATGTCAGAGGCTAGAACTCCTCGATTTCTTAAATATTATTAACAAAGCTATAAAATGAAGCCATCAATTAAACCAGAACTCTCAAAAAAGTACCAGCAGAGCATACAAGAAGAGTCATAAACGATAAATTTTCAAAATTAAAAATCACAAGTTACTAAAAAATTTCCAGCTGCTAGAACTCTCATCTCAGGGGCTAGAACTCCTCGATTTCTTTAAGATTATTAACATACCTATTGAACAAAGCCATTAACTAGACCAGAACTTTCAAAAAAGTGCCAGCAGAGCATACAAGAAGAGTCATGATGCACTAATTTTCAAACTTATTATCATACGCCATGAATAAAATTCCAGCTGCTAGAACTCTCATCTCAGGGGCTAGAACTCCTCGATTTCTTTAAGATTATTAACATACCTATAAAACAAAGCCATTAACTAGACCAGAACTCTCAAAAAAGTGCCAGCAGAGCATACAAGAAGAGTCATGATGCACAATTTTCAAACTTATTATCATACGCCATGAAAAAAATTCCAGCTGCTAGAACTCTGATGTCAGAGGCTAGAACTCCTCGATTTCTTAGATATTATTGACAAAGCTATAAAACGAAGCCATCAACTAAACCAGAACTCTCAAAAAAGTGGCAGCAGAGCATATAAGAAGAGTCATAAACGATAAATTTTCAAACTTAAAAGTCACAAGTTACTAAAAAAAATTCCAGCTGCTAGAACTCTCATCTCAGGGGCTAGAACTCCTCGATTTCTTAAAGATTATTAACATACCTATTGAACAAAGCCATTAACTAGACAAGAACTCTCAAAAAAGTGCCAGCAGAGCATACAAGAAGAGTCATGATGCACTAATTTTCAAACTTATTATCATACGCCATGAAAAAAATTCCAGCTGCTAGAACTCCGATCTCAGAGGCTAGAACTTCTCGATTTCTTAAATATTATTGACAGAGCTATAAAACGAAGCCATCAACTAAACCAGAACTCTCAAAAAAGTGCCAGCAGAGCATACAAGAAGAGTCATAAACGATAAATTTTCAAACTTAAAAATCACAAGTTACTAAAAAAATTCCAGCTGCTAGAACTCTCATCTCAGGGGCTAGAACTCCTCGATTTCTTTAAGATTATTAACATACCTATTGAACAAAGCCATTAACTAGACCAGAACTCTCAAAAAAGTGCCAGCAGAGCATACGAGAAGAGTCATGATGCACTAATTCATCAGAGTTCTAGCAGCTGGAATTTTTTCATGGCGTATGATAATAAGTTTGAAAATTGTGCATCATGACTCTTCTTGTATGCTCTGCTGGCACTTTTTTGAGAGTTCTGGTCTAGTTAATGGCTTTGTTTTATAGGTATGTTAATAATCTTAAAGAAATCGAGGAGTTCTAGCCCCTGAGATGAGAGTTCTAGCAGCTGGAATTTTATTCATGGCGTATGGATAATAAGTTTGGAAATTAGTGCATCATGACTCTTCTTGTATGCTCTGCTGGCACTTTTTTGAGAGTTCTGGTCTAGTTAATGGCTTTGTTCAATAGGTATGTTAATAATCTTTAAGAAATCGAGGAGTTCTAGCCCCTGAGATGAGAGTTCTAGCAGCTGGAAATTTTTTAGTAACTTGTGATTTTTAAGTTTGAAAATTTATCGTTTATGACTCTTCTTGTATGCTCTGCTGGCACTTTTTTGAGAGTTCTGGTTTAGTTGATGGCTTCGTTTAATAGCTTTGTTAATAATATTTAAGAAATCGAGGAGTTCTAGCCTCTGAGATCAGAGTTCTAGCAGCTGGAAATTTTTTAGTAACTTGTGATTTTTAAGTTTGAAAATTTATCGTTTATGACTCTTCTTGTATGCTCTGCTGGCACTTTTTTGAGAGTTCTGGTTTAGTTGATGGCTTCGTTTAATAGCTTTGTTAATAATATTTAAGAAATCGAGGAGTTCTAGCCTCTGAGATCAGAGTTCTAGCAGCTATAATTTTTTTCATGGCGTATGATAATAAGTTTGGAAATTAGTGCATCATGACTCTTCTTGTATGCTCTGCTGGCACTTTTTTGAGAGTTCTGGTCTAGTTAATGGCTTTGTTCAATAGGTATGTTAATAATCTTAAAGAAATCGAGGAGTTCTAGCCCCTGAGATGAGAGTTCTAGCAGCTGGAAATTTTTTAGTAACTTGTGATTTTTAAGTTTGAAAATTTATCGTTTATGACTCTTCTTGTATGCTCTGCTGGCACTTTTTTGAGAGTTCTGGGCTAGTTAATGGCTTTGTTTTATAGCTTTGTCAATAATATTTAAGAAATCGAGGAGTTCTAGCCTCTGAGATGAGAGTTCTAGCAGCTAGAATTTTTTTCATGGCTTTTGATAATAAGTTTGAGAATTAGTGTATCATGACTCTTCTTGTATGCTCTGCTGGCACTTTTTTGAGAGTTCTGGGCTAGTTTATGCCTTTGTTTCTTAGCTTTGTTTATAATCTTTAACAAATCGAGGAGTTCTAGCCCCTGAGAAGAGAGTTCTAGCAGCTGGAAATTTTTTAGTAACTTGTGATTTTTAAGTTTGAAAATTTATCGTTTATGACTCTTCTTGTATGCTCTGCTGGCACTTTTTTGAGAGTTCTGGTTTAGTTGATGGCTTCGTTTAATAGCTTTGTTAATAATATTTAAGAAATCGAGGAGTTCTAGCCTCTGAGATCAGAGTTCTAGCAGCTATAATTTTTTTCATGGCGTATGGATAATAAGTTTGGAAATTAGTGCATCATGACTCTTCTTGTATGCTCTGCTGGCACTTTTTTGAGAGTTCTGGTCTAGTAAATGGCTTCGTTTTATAGCTTTGTCAATAATATTTAAGAAATCGAGGAGTTCTAGCCTCTGACATCAGAGTTCTAGCAGCTGGAATTTTTTTCATGGCGTATGATAATAAGTTTGAAAATTAGTGCATCATGACTCTTCTTGTATGCTCTGCTGGCACTTTTTTGAGAGTTCTGGTCTAGTTAATGGCTTTGTTCAATAGGTATGTTAATAATCTTTAAGAAATCGAGGAGTTCTAGCCCCTGAGATGAGAGTTCTAGCAGCTGGAATTTTATTCATGGCGTATGATAATAAGTTTGAAAATTAGTGCATCATGACTCTTCTTGTATGCTCTGCTGGCACTTTTTTGAAAGTTCTGGTCTAGTTAATGGCTTTGTTCAATAGGTATGTTAATAATCTTTAAGAAATCGAGGAGTTCTAGCCCCTGAGATGAGAGTTCTAGCAGCTGGAAATTTTTTAATAACTTGTGATTTTTAAGTTTGAAAATTTATCGTTTATGACTCTTCTTGTATGCTCTGCTGGCACTTTTTTGAGAGTTCTGGTCTAGTAAATGGCTTCGTTTTATAGCTTTGTCAATAATATTTAAGAAATCGAGGAGTTCTAGCCTCTGACATCAGAGTTCTAGCAGCTGGAATTTTTTTCATGGCGTATGATAATAAGTTTGAAAATTAGTGCATCATGACTCTTCTTGTATGCTCTGCTGGCACTTTTTTGAGAGTTCTGGTCTAGTTAATGGCTTTGTTCAATAGGTATGTTAATAATCTTTAAGAAATCGAGGAGTTCTAGCCCCTGAGATGAGAGTTCTAGCAGCTGGAAATTTTTTAGTAACTTGTGATTTTTAAGTTTGAAAATTTATCGTTTATGACTCTTCTTGTATGCTCTGCTGGCACTTTTTTGAGAGTTCTGGTTTAGTTGATGGCTTCGTTTAATAGCTTTGTTAATAATATTTAAGAAATCGAGGAGTTCTAGCCTCTGAGATGAGAGTTCTAGCAGCTAGAATTTTTTTCATGGCTTTTGATAATAAGTTTGAGAATTAGTGTATCATGACTCTTCTTGTATGCTCTGCTGGCACTTTTTTGAGAGTTCTGGGCTAGTTTATGCCTTTGTTTCTTAGCTTTGTTTATAATCTTTAACAAATCGAGGAGTTCTAGCCCCTGAGAAGAGAGTTCTAGCAGCTGGAAATTTTTTAGTAACTTGTGATTTTTAAGTTTGAAAATTTATCGTTTATGACTCTTCTTGTATGCTCTGCTGGCACTTTTTTGAGAGTTCTGGTTTAGTTGATGGCTTCGTTTAATAGCTTTGTTAATAATATTTAAGAAATCGAGGAGTTCTAGCCTCTGAGATCAGAGTTCTAGCAGCTATAATTTTTTTCATGGCGTATGGATAATAAGTTTGGAAATTAGTGCATCATGACTCTTCTTGTATGCTCTGCTGGCACTTTTTTGAGAGTTCTGGTCTAGTAAATGGCTTCGTTTTATAGCTTTGTCAATAATATTTAAGAAATCGAGGAGTTCTAGCCTCTGACATCAGAGTTCTAGCAGCTGGAATTTTTTTCATGGCGTATGATAATAAGTTTGAAAATTAGTGCATCATGACTCTTCTTGTATGCTCTGCTGGCACTTTTTTGAGAGTTCTGGTCTAGTTAATGGCTTTGTTCAATAGGTATGTTAATAATCTTTAAGAAATCGAGGAGTTCTAGCCCCTGAGATGAGAGTTCTAGCAGCTGGAATTTTATTCATGGCGTATGATAATAAGTTTGAAAATTAGTGCATCATGACTCTTCTTGTATGCTCTGCTGGCACTTTTTTGAAAGTTCTGGTCTAGTTAATGGCTTTGTTCAATAGGTATGTTAATAATCTTTAAGAAATCGAGGAGTTCTAGCCCCTGAGATGAGAGTTCTAGCAGCTGGAAATTTTTTAATAACTTGTGATTTTTAAGTTTGAAAATTTATCGTTTATGACTCTTCTTGTATGCTCTGCTGGCACTTTTTTGAGAGTTCTGGTCTAGTAAATGGCTTCGTTTTATAGCTTTGTCAATAATATTTAAGAAATCGAGGAGTTCTAGCCTCTGACATCAGAGTTCTAGCAGCTGGAATTTTTTTCATGGCGTATGATAATAAGTTTGAAAATTAGTGCATCATGACTCTTCTTGTATGCTCTGCTGGCACTTTTTTGAGAGTTCTGGTCTAGTTAATGGCTTTGTTCAATAGGTATGTTAATAATCTTTAAGAAATCGAGGAGTTCTAGCCCCTGAGATGAGAGTTCTAGCAGCTGGAAATTTTTTAGTAACTTGTGATTTTTAAGTTTGAAAATTTATCGTTTATGACTCTTCTTGTATGCTCTGCTGGCACTTTTTTGAGAGTTCTGGTTTAGTTGATGGCTTCGTTTAATAGCTTTGTTAATAATATTTAAGAAATCGAGGAGTTCTAGCCTCTGAGATCAGAGTTCTAGCAGCTATAATTTTTTTCATGGCGTATGGATAATAAGTTTGGAAATTAGTGCATCATGACTCTTCTTGTATGCTCTGCTGGCACTTTTTTGAGAATTCTGGTCTAGTAAATGGCTTCGTTTTATAGCTTTGTCAATAATATTTAAGAAATCGAGGAGTTCTAGCCTCTGACATCAAAGTTCTAGCAGCTGGAATTTTTTTCATGGCGTATGATAATAAGTTTGAAAATTAGTGCATCATGACTCTTCTTGTATGCTCTGCTGGCACTTTTTTGAGAGTTCTGGTCTAGTTAATGGCTTTGTTCAATAGGTATGTTAATAATCTTAAAGAAATCGAGAAGTTCTAGCCCCTGAGATGAGAGTTCTAGCAGCTGGAATTTTTTTAGTAACTTGTGATTTTTAAGTTTGAAAATTTATCGTTTATGACTCTTCTTGTATGCTCTGCTGGCACTTTTTTGAGAGTTCTGGTTTAGTTGATGGCTTCGTTTTATAGCTTTGTCAATAATATTTAAGAAATCGAGGAGTTCTAGCCTCTGACATCTGAGTTCTAGCAGCTGGAATTTTTTTCATGGCGTATGATAATAAGTTTGAAAATTAGTGCATCATGACTCTTCTTGTATGCTCTGCTGGCACTTTTTTGAGAGTTCTTGTCTAGTTAATGGCTTTGTTCAATAGGTATGTTAATAATCTTTAAGAAATCGAGGAGTTCTAGCCTCTGAGATCAGAGTTCTAGTAGCTAGATTTTTTTTATGGCGTATGATAATAAGTTTGAAAATTTGTGTATCATGACTCTTCTTGTATGCTCTGCTGGCACTTTTTTGAGAGTTCTGGGCTAGTTAATGGCTTTTTTTCATAGCTATGTTAATAATTTTTAAGAGATCGAGGAGTTCTAGCCTCTGAGAAGAGAGTTCTAGCAGCTGGAAATTTTTTAGTAACTTGTGATTTTT
This sequence comes from Maniola jurtina, assembly GCF_905333055.1. Classification (NCBI taxonomy): domain Eukaryota; kingdom Metazoa; phylum Arthropoda; class Insecta; order Lepidoptera; family Nymphalidae; genus Maniola; species Maniola jurtina. The sequence goes on along the minus strand of NC_060057.1, from coordinate 7,195,201 downwards.
AAGTTTGAAAATTTATCGTTTATGACTCTTCTTGTATGCTCTGCTGGCACTTTTTTGAGAGTTCTGGGCAAGTTAATGGCTTTCTTTTATAGCTTTGTCAATAATATTTATAAAATCGAGGAGTTCTAGCCTCTGAGATCAGAGTTCTCTCAGCTGGAATTTTTTTCATGGCTTATGATAATAAGTTTGAAAATTAGTGTATCATGACTCTTCTTGTATGCTCTGCTGGCACTTTTTTGAGAGTTCTGGGCTAGTTTATAGCTTTATTTTATAGCTATGTTAATAATCTTTAATAAATCGAGGAGTTCTAGCCCCTGAGATGAGAGTTCTAGCAGCTGGAAATTTTTTAACAACTTTTGGTGTGAAGTTTGAAAATTTATTGTTTATAACTATTCTTCTATGCTCTGCTGGGACTTCTTTGTGAGTTCTGGGCTAATTAATAGCTTTATTTTATAGCTTAGTTAATGAGCTATAAGAAATCGTAGAGTTCTAGGGTCTGAGATTAGAGTTCTAGCTGCTAGAACTTTTTTAAATTACTTATGATGACTAAATTTGAAAATTTATTGATTTTTTCATTTGACTTTTTTTAGGTTTATATGCCAGAACTATCATTATAAAGTATGAGGAACTATAGAACTGAGATACGTGCGTACAGAGAACTCTTTTTTTTTCGCTTTGCTCGAAAATGATCTGCTACCGGAAGTTAGCAGAGCATTATTTCAACTGCGATTTTTTTAGCAAAAACGCCAGAACTATCTTTAAAAAGTATCAGGAACTATAGAACTCTTCTGCATGCGAAGGGAACTCCTTTTTATTTTTGATCTGCTGGCATATGCTCTGCTAAGTTCACGGGCACAGTGGTAGCGCGGTGGATTTGTATGACGAGGGTCCCGGGTTCGATTCCCGGCTGGGCCGATTGAGATTTTCTTAATTGGTTTAGGTCGGCTGGTGGGAGGCCTTTGGCCGTGGCTACTTACCACTCTACCGCCAAGCGATTTAACGTCCCGGTACGATGCCATATAGAAACATCTATAACGGGTATGGATTTTACCCCACCCCTACAAGTTAGCCCGCTACTACCGTAGACTGTATCATCACTTTCCACCAGGTGTGATTGCAATCTAGGGCTTTTAATTTTTTTTTAATATAAATCATCCCACGTAAAACCGTATACATATAACTAGTAGGGCGCGTGAGTTCGCGGCCCGCAAGCGGACCGCAATTTTTCTGCTCCAAACCAATCGATATAAGATATCTTTATTTCTTTAATAAATGTAATGACTTGGCAATTGCACAGCAACATAACCACGTAAGAATAATTTTAATCAAATATTTTCATAGTCCTAGTTGAACATAGCGCTAGCTGGGCGCATATTTACACAAACATAAAAAGTGCTTACAGCGCTAACATTAAGCAGATTTAGTTGTATGTAGTTTCCATCGCCGTGTGCAATTGCCAAGTCATTATATTTATTAAAGAAATAAAAATATCTTATATCGATACGGTCACTATGAAATGTTTTAATTAACTAATTAGGTAATGATTTGTGACAAATTTGTAGGATGGCTGTTCTCATATTACGGGTACTGAATAAATTAACCGACTTGGTTTTATGTTAGATCTCAAAACTTTTTGCGGTAGAAGAACTAGGTACGTTGCCAGACTTGGATTTTTGTACATGTTATGTTTTTGATGGGATCTCATTTCTTTTTGTAGGTAGGTAACCATCCTTTTTTCTTTTCGGGTACCATATTTTCTTGTGCGTCAGTTACGGATTCTAATAATAGTGTTGTATATTTTGAAGGGTCAAAAGTCCTAATTGCGTGAGAATGAAATTCAACCTAAGGACTTCTTGCTTGTGGGATAAGTCAGGATTTCTATCTCAAATAAATCAGGTCGCATGTACCTGTGTAAACTAACAATATTCTTGTGTTACTAAATGACATGAACTATTCTCAATAATTTTAATCATTCCAACACTCACTTATGGCACATTGAACACACTAGCTTAACGTAACGAAATAAACCTAACCTACCCTACCTAGGCCGCCTCCAACCACCCCTTATAGCGACACCCATACCAACCATCTAACCTAGTTACTTTAACCTCAATACTTCATCATATGATTAAGTCGCAATTGCTATTGCAACCTCTAAATCAAATCATGAGAGATTTCGTTATCTAAACATCTAAAACTAATCTACCACTGGTTCGGAATGCCACAGCCTAGCGAGAAGTACCAGCAAGAAACTTGGTGGCGTTTAAAATCAATCATATCTCAACTTCATGAACACTCTTCAAAGAATCACTCCACTGACATTTACAATCTTAACCACAGCATATTATTACCTAAAGGGCCCCACAGATTAACAGTTCGCCTGCAGTATTTAGTCCTATCGGGCGGCCTGCCGACATAAAACTGCATAGCCCACTCACTAAAGCGATATTTGCTTGCCGGCAATGGTCGGGTACTGGCTTTAAGTCCACACACTAGCAGGCGGTAGACGACAGTTACAAACCGCCGCCGCAACGCTTGCCGGCAAAGGTCGTACCGGCTCGGGATCTACACACTAGCAGACGACGGTCGACAGTTAAATACTCAGTAATAAAGTAATAGTGATGTTACGTAAAAAAACCGGGCTAAGTGCGAGTCAGACTCACGCACTGAGGGTTCCGTACTCGGGTATTTTTTCCAACATTTTGCGATAACGATAGGCGGAAGTACCCTATAGGTTTCTTGACAGACAGATAGGCAGGCAGGTAGGCAGGCAGGCAGGCAGGTAGACAGGCAGACAGGCAGACAGGCAGGCAGGCAGGCCTTCACCTTTCATAAACACGGGAAGCTCTCTATAAACCTAGATACAAATTGAGGTATGTTGTCCATTTTGGAAAAAATATTGCAATGTTGAAAATTATAGATCTGAAGGCGATCAACTGGCATAAGACGACTGTTGAAAGGCCGCCGGCCGGCTACCTGCAAGTGTCTGTTTAAATAAAACTGGAGATTACGGACTGTCAGGCCGACATCGGTCAACGCGCCGACTGACAGGCCCGTATCGAAAAGTGCCACAGACTTGAAGTTTTTAACAAACCACAGTCACAGACCCTTAGATAGACTGTTAATATGTGGTCTCTTGCGACTAACTGACAGATTAATATCTGCCGGCGAACTGTTAGTCAGTGGGCCCCTTAAGGTTCATCCAAATATAATTTGATCTATCCTCAATTACAATCATTCCAACCCTCACTTATCGCACATTGAAAATAATAATAATATAATAATAATAATAATCTTTATTCCAGATATTACATCCATTTTGTTAGTAAGTAATACAAATAATTGCTTATGACTATGTTAGAAAGTAGGTATGTTTATTTATTATAATATAATTTTATTTGACTAGATACCCACCCATGAGACACTAAGAGTGCATGTGCAAACCAATCCAGTCTCTCATAAATGGATTATCTAGCTTTTCAGCCAATGTCTTCAGAATGCCGTTGGAACTACCGCGGATACTGCTCATCACCGATGAGCTACTATAACCTAAAATACTAGCGTAGCCTAACTATCAGATTCCGTTGCATCATTCATTTTAACAGTAAATTAAATACGTTGTTTGTTTTACTATAACTAACTATTCGCTACAAATGGTAACATTAGATAAAATGGTTTTGAGTGAAGGAATACGATAGGCATTTACTTAAAATGAGTTTAAGAGCGTTGAAGCATGAGCCTGATTCACAAGTTTAGGTATTTACCCGAGGTTGTTTGTTTGTTTCCGTGAACGGACGTACTCAGTGCAGTTTAGTTTATAACAAACCGTTTTGATCCTAGACGATTTTCAAACGGATTATTTTTTCAATATTTTTAAGTATGTGGTGTTAGTTTGTCGTTTTTTTCAAAACAGTGATGTTTTTAAAACAGTGTACTGTCTTTATAGATTAAGTACGAGTGAATAAAACTTATAATTGTAGTCAGTACTTAATACTAATCTTTTATATACTTGTGTAAGTATAAGAGAGTCAAGAAATTATACAAAATTCAACTTTCCTTATACATATTTACGAAAATATGGTTCCCTTATCATGCACAGTATAAATAGTTACACCTACTATAATAATTTTCACATATATATTTATAAAGGCTAAAATAAATGTGAAATCCGTCTAAAATTTAAACAGTCCTAAATATTTAATTTGCAATATTATCAAAAATATAATGCAATGCTAATACTCATTAAGAGATTGAGCATTTTTTATTTATTTATGGTCCTTTACAATCTTTTCAAATTTTATTGTTAGTACTAAATCGTACTTACCGTAAGCGCAAAACAATGGACAGTACAATGAAAGGGATTAACAGGTACAAAAATTTAGATGTTACACTTGAGTAGGTATTTATTCATCAAAAATAAGTGCATTGCTACACGAGTAAGCTAGGGATACAAAAACAAAATAAGATAAAGTTCAAAACTAAAAGTACAAAAACCCACCTACTACTTTTAAACACTTCACCGCAGATGATTGATTTATATTTGAATATGTATAAATCATTATATACATGTATTCGAAATTTTCATAGTAACTGCTATGATTTGATATCAAACTCGATCCATCTATTTCAAGTTTATTTTTTCTCGATATACATTTCTTTTTCATGTCATGTGTAGGTAAACCAATTTCAATATACTTTTTGGATTTTGTAGGTTATATCTCTTACATTCGTTTTGATTATGATAAGTTCTTTTATGACATATCGGAAAATTTTATGACATATGACAATATAGCCTCTAACACACGGAATGGTAAAGCGAAGCCAAAGAGAAATCTCATTTATCAAAATTTAATGTGCAGTTTGGCAGTAATAAGTGAATCGATGAACCAATAAACAAACACGCAACACAACACGTGACAGGTTGTGATGGCAATCAGGGTGGGGACGCCCCGCACACCCACACAATCCCTGGGCTAATCCGGTGCGGGATAGCGCGGGTGACGTGCGGGTGTGCAGAACGTCCCCCGCCTCATACCTCGATTGCCAACTCGACCTGTCACGTGCGAAAGTGTGTCTGTCTGTCTGTCTGTCTGTCTGCTACGCTTTCACGGCTCAACCGCTGAACCGATTTTAATGAAATTTGGTACCAACTTAGGATATTTTCCGGGAAAGGACATAGGCTACTTTTTATCCCGGAAAAACAAACAGTTCCCCCGGGATAGCACGCTATGTTTCACGCATTTGTCGTTCAATAACGCCGCAACAGAGCTACGGTTTGACGGCATTTTTTGCACAGACATAATTGAAGATATAACAAGTGATACAGATTACTTTTTTTCCAAAATAAACAAACAGTTCCCGAGGGACAGCACGCTATCTTTCACACATTTGTTGTTCAATAACTCCGCAACAGAGCTACGGATTGACGCTTTTTTTTGCAAAGACATAGCTGAGAACCTAATAAGTAATAAATGATACTTTTTCTCCCGAAAAATATGGACACTTCTCGCGGGATAGCATACTATTTTTCACGCATTTGTCGTACAATAACGCCCTAACAGAGCTACGGATTGACGGCATTTTTTGCACAGACATAGTGGAGAATCTAAAAAGTGAAATAAGCTACTTTTCTCTCTAAAACCCAAACAGTTCCTGCAGGATAGCATGCTATCGTTCAGGCATTCATCATTCAATAACGCCGCAACAGAGTTACGGGTGGACGCTTTTTTTTTGCAAAGACATAGCTGAGAAACTAATAAGTAATAAATGCAACTTTTTCTCCCGAAAAATATTATATGAACACTTCTCGCGGGATAGCATACTGTTTTTCACGCATTTGTCACTCAATAACGCCACAACAGAGCTATGAATTGACGTCATTTTTTTAGGGTTCAAGCAAAAACGGAACCCTTATAGGATCACTTTGTTGTCTGTCTGTCTGTCTTTCCGTCGTGTCTGTCAGGAAACCTATAGGGTACTTCCCGTTGACCTAGAATCATGAAATTTGGCAGGTAGGTAGGTCTTACAGCACAAGTACAGGAATAAATCTGAAAACTGCGAATTAAAAAAAAATGTTTCAATTTTCAAACTAAGGTAACTATACCAAGTGCGGGTATAGTTATGAATCATATGAAAGGGCTTTACCTGTACATTCTAAAACAGGTTTTTATTTATTTTTATGCATTATTATGCATAAAAATAAAGGTTTTTGATTTATCGTGCAAAATATTGGAAAAAATAGCCGAGTACGGAACTCTTAGCGCGCGAGTGTGACTCGCACTTGGCCGGTTGTTTTGCATAGGCATGGTCGAGGAAAAAGTATTATAGACTTTTCCTTTCAAAAAAACAAATAGTTCCCGCAGGATAGCATGCTAAAACACATGATAAAATAACTTAGGCATTGCATAAAATATTGTCACAAACCTCAATTATTATTAAAACCTTGAATCACGCGAGCGAAGCCGCGGGTGACAGCTAGTTCAAAAATAAAACCATCACAAAGATCCACGAGGGATGACCACGTGCAAATGATAGTAATTATCCTATTGTTTCAGGTGTTATGGTAGAGTGTACAATGTATACAACCAAAATCTTAATACAAAATACCGTACTAATGCTGTAAAAGACAATAAACTAATGCTATTATGCAAATGAAAAAAAAAGAAATCATAATGGAATACAAGAAACCGCGCTAATGCCATAAAAGGACGATGAATCATCAAAATTTTATTTAGCGGCTAGGACAAATGGTAAGGCTATTGGGATATAGCATTGTCAGCCGGTTATAACTTTATAAGCCTTTAAGAATATTTAATTCTGAAAAATTATAATTCTAGTCAATAACTAATTATACAAAATTCAACTTTCCGTTTATTTAAAAAACATGGTTTTCCTTATCACAAACGGTATAATGAAACCTTGAGTATTGAGTTTTACATATTTATAAAAGCTCTTGAAATAAATGTGAAACCCATGTAAAATTTAAACAGTTAAAAATTTATTTTTTAGAAATTATTAAAAATATAGATCAATGCCACTGCTCTGATAGGCATTGATCTATTCACTATCGAAATCGCGTTTTACAATCTTTTCAAATTTTGAAAATTAAATTGTTCCCTTTTAATGAAAGGGAACAATAGATATTTAGGTTTCTAAAAATCCCGTGGGAACTTTTGATTTTCCAGGACAAAAGTAGCCTATCCGTAACAGCCCGTCCCCGGGATGCAACGCATTTCTGTACCACGTAAGAAACATCTAAACGGATGATCCTTTAAAAATCCCGAGGGATCACCAGGATTTAGGAATGCAATTCCTTACAGCATCATATAAACACAATTTAAAAATATATAAAAAGTTTTAATCTATCTTTAAGAAAAAATAGCGAGTATTAAAAATACCTAGTATTGAGAAGTGATAGTCGCACTACAATTTCAGGTAAATCATAAATAATCCGATAACAATTGCTAAGCAAACAAGCGTTACGTCCGTTCTCGGAGAGGCCTCGGCCGATACTAATTTCCTAGTTCAATTTACTATTGCTTGTTGCACGGTTTTGTAGTGTGTTTCAAGATTATTTTTTGGAAACAAATATTAATTAAATTTAAGTTTTTTTTTCTGTTTATATTGCAAATATGTTCTTCTTTAATGAGTACTTAGTTTTATTTATAAATGAAGAAAAATAACCTACCTAAATGACAGTTTTATGTGTCTGTAGTTTTATGAAATTATGACTTTTTTGTTTGAATTTTTATAATGTAAAAAATGCCAAACGAAAGATTTGGTTCTGTCATCTTATTAGTTCAGGACCTTTTCTTTGGTAAATATATCTCTTTGTGAGAATCGACCAAGTAACTTTTGATGTAGTGAACGTCAAAGATGACCCGAAATCCAAAATTCAGTAATAGTCTTTTGGTATTTTAGGCAATAAAAGATAAACTATGAATAAATTGCAAAATGTTGTCTGTCAATTTAATAAATCAGGAAATATTCTACAAAGTAGTATATACATGTTTTACATAAATGCAGTGTTTAATAAAATATAGGGGGGCAAAATGGCTTAAAAATAGCTCATGCCGGTTCAACACTCCTAAGTAGTAGGTATGTACGGTTAATTTAACGGTTATTTTAAATTCAACTGTGAAGATTTAGGAAATGTTAATCCCATTAATGTGAAAAGTTTATATTAAAAAAATAAGGGATAGTAAGCTTCGCCGATAAAAGCATAAAGGTACAATACAATATAACTTATAGGTAAAACTATGTATGTATAGTTTATCGTATAAGCTTAATATCTAATACTTCCCAACGTGCAGCTACTGGAACACAGGATATCACTCTATTACGTCACAGAATTTAGACTATCGGGGTTTTAAAATCTTGACGCACAGTAGTGTATCAGTCATTTAATTTAACGATTATTGAGTATAGTCCATTTTAAAAACACCAAAATAATAAAACTTCGCAACACGAACTTTTTGGTATTGATTTCACAATTATTTTACTACAGTATTATATTATAAGATAACACCACAATCAGGGAAAATAATACAACGCAAGCTCTTTCGTAGAGTTCACAAACTCATCTATTTTACTTAAAACTTGGTACTACTAACTAACAATTGAATTATATTTTATGAGTACCAAATGTTCATCAGAGGTAGCCCATAAATGGACCTCGACGTTTAGGGCTGCCAACCATACTTTATAATAACGTATGTTACTTTATTTCGGGCAAACGTAACGTAGGTATGAGAGCAATAAATTTTTTTTGCTTATTTTGGCTTTCCACCAGTTGTTGATTGTTGCAGTAAATTTTTCTGCTATACTTTTTCAAATTAAATCCAAATAAATGCTATATAATAAGTGGCGGGATGAAATTAAGTTTAATCTTAAACTCAACAAGAACAGATTGTTTACATATCTAGGAATTTAAAGATGCTGTTAATGAGGTCCCGATTATTAATAACGTCATTTCTAATGTGCCGTGGTTTATATTAACAATATTCCAAAGTACTTTGTTTTGAAACCATTGTATTGTCATTTAAATATTGCTTTTTTAGTTCAGCCACATAGCTTTATGCCATAAGGCCATAATATTGGCATCAGGACTTGGTAATATAATAAAAAATTTGACTGTGTATTGGCAAACAAGACCATCTACCAAGTAATCACAATACATCATAAATAAAATAAATAAACACTTCTTATTCTTATTCTTATTATATTTTTCTAAGTTCACTACTAACGTGAGTTTTTCCCCTTAGTATTTTGTATCCTTATATGAAATCGGGTGATATTTAAGAAAAGAAAATAGGTGGCAACTGGCAACCCTACTGACATATCACATCTGGCAAAATTGACAAATAACTCTAAACGACTGAGTCTGTAAAAACAATGCATAGCATTGATTGAAAAAAAAACAAGCTTTTTTTCCGAAGACCGAATCCAACGAGTGCTAACAGGACCCTATTACTAAGCTCCCGCCGTCCGTCTGTCTGTCAGTGGGCTGTATCTCATGAAATGTAGAAGGTAGATAATTGAAATTTTGAAAGATTGTGTATTTATATTGCCGCTATAACAGTAAATAATGAAAATAAAATAAATAAAGGGGGCCTCTATACAAGAAATGTGATATTTTTAAAGCGTCTTTGTTTTTTAAACCAAAATACCTATTTAAAAAGTACATAATTTTCAATTTTGTGCGATGGTATGGAACCCTTTGTGTGCGACTCCGACTCGCGCTTTCTATTGTATATTTCTATTGAAGCGTATAAGTTGCTTTCGAAGTAAATATACCATATTCTGTACCATATTAGTACTCTGTAATAGGGTTCATTATTGTCTATTTCAAATATGCCATACCTACTCCCACTGCCTACCTGCTCTGTAAAAGGGTCTATCTGGAGGCACGGTAGTGCCTCCGGCCAAGTCGAGCTAGAGGTACACCGTAACATCCTTTTCTCGAACCCATTCGTGTCACTTTCGACCCCCCTGTAACTTCGTTGCAGATAAAGCTAGAAGTCTGAATTTTCAGTGACCAAGAGGACATAGTAAAACCAGGTATATGCCCAAATTACATTTAATTTGAACTAGTAGTTTATGAACTATTACAAGTCAAAGTTCCTTGATTCTGTAAGTGACACACTCACCGATCATCAAAATTCTAAGGTACTTCTAGCAGACCTACAAGTTTCAAATTTTGCACACAGTAAGTGTTTAGAGTATAAAGCGAGGAAAAATTTAAAAATACCTGAATTTCAGTCCCGTTTTCAAGATATACTTATTTTTAATTATTACTGCATAAGTAACTTTGTAAACCTATATAAAAAGATTGCAAACTTGCGTGATTACAAAATTACATTTGCAGTGAATTTCGAATAACTTAAGCGCCTATCTTACTTGAAAATAGACAATAATGAACCCTACTACAAAGTAATAAAAAGGTATATTTGAAAATAGACAATAATGAACCCTATTACCCAGTACTAATATGGTGTATTTAAAAATAGAAAATAATAATAGACCCTTTTACAGAGCAGGTAGGCAGTGGGAGTAGGTATGGCATATTTGAAATAGACAATAATGAACCCTATTACCGAGTACTAATATGGTACAGAATATGGTATATTTACTTCGAAAGCAACTTATACGCTACAATAGAAATATACAATAGAAAGCGCGAGTCGGAGTCGCACACAAAGGGTTCCATACCATCGAACAAAATTGAAAATTATGTACTTTTTAAATAGGTATTTTGGTTTAAAAAACAAAGACGCTTTAAAAATATCACATTTCTTGTATAGAGGCCCCCTTTATTTATTTTATTTTCATTATTTACTGTTATAGCGGCAATATAAATACACAATCTTTCAAAATTTCAATTATCTACCTTCTACATTTCATGAGATACAGCCCACTGACATACAGACGGACAGGCGGACGGCGGGAGCTTAGTAATAGGGTCCTGTTAGCACTCGTTGGATTCGGTCTTCGGAAAAAAAGCTTGTTTTTTTTTCAATCAATGCTATGCATTGTTTTTACAGACTCAGTCGTTTAGAGTTATTTGTCAATTTTGCCAGATGTGATATGTCAGTAGGGTTGCCAGTTGCCACCTATTAAATATATTTTCTTTTCTTAAATATCACCCGATTTCATATAAGGATACAAAATACTAAGGGGAAAAACTCACGTTAGTAGTGAACTTAGAAAAATATAATAAGAATAAGAATAAGAAGTGTTTATTTATTTTATTTATGATGTATTGTGATTACTTGGTAGATGGTCTTGTTTGCCAATACACAGTCAAATTTTTTATTAGATTACCAAGTCCTGATGCCAATATTATGGCCTTATGGCATAAAGCTATGTGGCTGAACTAAAAAAGCAATATTTAAATGACAATACAATGGTTTCAAAACAAAGTACTTTGAAATATTGTTAATATAAACCACGGCACATTAGAAATGACGTTATTAATAATCGGGACCTCATTAACAGCATCTTTAAATTCCAAGATATGTAAACAATCTGTTCTTGTTGAGTTTAAGATTAAACTTAATTTCATCCCGCCACTAATTATATAGCATTTATTTGGATTTAATTTGGAAAAGTATAGCAGAAAAATTTACTGCAACAATCAACAACTGGTGGAAAGCCAAAATAAGCAAAAAAAATTTATTGCTCTCATACCTACGTTACGTTTGCCCGAAATAAAGTAACATACGTTATTATAAAGTATGGTTGGCAGCCCTAAACGTCGAGGTCCATTTATGGGCTACCTCTGATGAACATTTGGTACTCATAAAATATAATTCAATTGTTAGTTAGTAGTACCAAGTTTTAAGTAAAATAGACGAGTTTGTGAACTCTACGAAAGAGCTTGCGTTGTATTATTTTCCCTGATTGTGGTGTTATCTTATAATATAATACTGTAGTAAAATAATTGTGAAATCAATAGCAAAAAGTTCGTGTAGCGAAGTTTTATTATTTTGGTGTTTTTAAAATGGACTATACTCAATAATCGTTAAATTAAATGACTGATACACTACTGTGCGTCAAGATTTTAAAACCCCGATAGTCTAAATTCTGTGACGTAATAGAGTGATATCCTGTGTTCCAGTAGCTGCACGTTGGGAAGTATTAGATATTAAGCTTATACGATAAATTATACATACATAGTTTTACCTATAAGTTATATTGTATTGAACCTTTATGCTTTTATCGGCGAAGCTTACTATCCCTTAATTTTTTTAATATAAACTTTTCACATTAATGGGATTAACATTTCCTAAATCTTCACAGTTGAATTTAAAATAACCGTTAAATTAACCGTACATACCTACTACTTACGCTGCACAAATATATGTAAATGTAGTTAAACTCATTTTAAGTAAATGCCTATCGTATTCCTTCACTCAAAACCATTTTATCTAATGTTACCATTTGTAGCGAATAGTTAGTTATAGTAAAACAAACAACGTATTTAATTTACTGTTAAAATGAATGATGCAACGGAATCTAATAGTTAGGCTACGCTAGTATTTTAGGTTATAGTAGCTCATCGGTGATGAGCAGTATCCGCGGTAGTTCCAACGGCATTCTGAAGACATTGGCTGAAAAGCTAGATAATCCATTTATGAGAGACTGGATTGGTTTGCACATGCACTCTTAGTGTCTCATGGGTGGGTATCTAGTCAAATAAAATTATATTATAATAAATAAACATACCTACTTACTAACATAGTCATAAGCAATTATTTGTATTACTAACAAAATGGATGTAATATCTGGAATAAAGATTATTATTATTATTTTCAATGTGCGCTAAGTGAGGGTTGGAATGATTGTAATTGAGGATAGATCAAATTATATTTGAATGATCCTTAAGGGGCCCACTGACTAACAGTTCGCCGGCAGATATTAATCTGTCAGTTAGTCGCAAGAGACCACATATTAACAGTCTATCTAAGGGTCTGTGACTGTGGTTTGTTAAAAACTTCAGGTCTGTGGCACTTTTCGATACGGGCCTGTCAGTCGGCGCGTTGACCGATGTCGGCCTGACAGTCCGTAACACGGAACAGAAAAAACAGTGGAAGTGCTAAGTAGGCGTGGCACGCGTGCCACAATTAAGCATCGTTATGCTTAACGGATCCCAGTCGCGTTCTCTAACATCGCGTAGAGTTGGTAGTCTCGCGACAAATTCATATTGCCCTAGCAATGCCGTACTGTTCCGTTTTGGAGTGTAAAAATGATAGTAGGACAAAAAATCTTAAAAATGGAGGTATTTCGTATCATCGGTAAGTAGGATTTTCATTGTTTTCTAATAAATCTTAATTTATTTCAATTTACTAATATTTAATAGAACGGTTAGTCAAAATCAACCTTAAACCATTAAGATAAAGTTTATTTTGGATTGATTCTATTCAATAGCGCTCGTTCGCTACTCGAGTAGTGATGTGGCCAAGTCGAATATTGAATTTATCGATTATATCGGTACAAGGAAATAAATAGTAAAGTAATAATTATAATTTATTAATGAGTGAGACGTTGCATTGATCACTAAATAGACATCAGTAGTTCCTTTAACCTTCATTTTAAATATTTTTAGGTTTCCCAAAGATGCAAGCATCAAAGAGAAATGGATAGATGCAACGAGTAGAGTTAATTGGATACCAACCGAACTGTTCGTCAGCTGTTGAAAGGATAAACAGAGTCTCAAGATATGTCACAATACGATCAAATTGAGGACGATTCAGAAATTGAAGAACTAGGAGGGCACTTTTCTGATTTCAGTAATAAAGCAATAGCCCATATTGCTGGTTACATTGCCCGAATGTTAATGAAAAAAATAAACTGTGATGTCTGTGTTGACGCATTAGTGACACATCATTTTCAACCAGAGATTTTCGAAAAGAAGTAGCGATAACTCAAATAATGCGAAAGTTCATAGGAACTCTTTTATTTAACGATATTGCCTCCCATCAAATTGGCGAATTTCTTGCGTCCAATCACGTTACCGATTTGATGAAGGCAATAGTCGAAAAATATATAAATGTTCGCATACATCATTTATTAAAATTAAAAATAAGACTTTCGAAACGCCAGTTTCTTAACAAATATGTTTTATTTCAAGGGCAATAAATAAAATTTTACTATTTTCATACGTTGCAGTATTTATAGTGCATACTTGTAAAAGGCATGCACACTTACCAGCACTTTTATTCAATTTTATATTTACCTTTTTCTAATTTTATTTTAGCGAATGAACAAAATAACGCGTATCTATCGATATCGATAGATAATTCAATGAGCTACGTGGTGCGGCCTTGGCTGAGTAGCATTAGAAATCGACCGATCACGAAAATGTCAACCATATGTTCAACGCTATTAAGTTTATAATTGCTACCACTTAGAATACCGCCATCTATGGTCAAGTAGGGGAATTAACTGGACAATCGAATCTAGTGTGACTATAGCTCGTAAGTACGTTCTTCCGCTAAAGCAAAATAAATCTTATTTCTAGAACGTCAGGGTTTGTTTCCAAATCTGTGACGTAGGCTAGTTTTGACTAAACTTAAAACGACAAATCAAACGGTTTGTTTCTTTGTAGTGCAATATATGTTTAACGGTATATTTGTATGAGTTTGGCGACAGCGGTTCCTATAGTAATTTTGGTGCATTGCACTTCCACTGTTTACGTAATCTCCAGTTTTATTTAAACACACACTTGCAGGTAGCCGGCCGGCGGCCTTTCGACAGTCGTCTTATGCCAGTTGATCGCCTTCAGATCTATAATTTTCAACATTGCAATATTTTTTCCAAAATGGACAACATACCTCAATTTGTATCTAGGTTTATAGAGAGCTTCCCCCGTGTTTATGAAAGGTGAAGGCCTGCCTGCCTGCCTGTCTGCCTGTCTGCCTGTCTACCTGCCTGCCTGCCTGCCTACCTGCCTGCCTATCTGTCTGTCAAGAAACCTATAGGGTACTTCCGCCTATCGTTATCGCAAAATGTTGGAAAAAATACCCGAGTACGGAACCCTCAGTGCGTGAGTCTGACTCGCACTTAGCCCGGTTTTTTTACGTAACATCACTATTACTTTATTACTGAGTATTTAACTGTCGACCGTCGTCTGCTAGTGTGTAGATCCCGAGCCGGTACGACCTTTGCCGGCAAGCGTTGCGGCGGCGGTTTGTAACTGTCGTCTACCGCCTGCTAGTGTGTGGACTCAAAGCCAGTACCCGACCATTGCCGGCAGGCAAATATCGCTTTAGAGCCACCGCAGACCTACAATTTCAAGTTGAACGACTATCGAACAACGAAATCGCAAACTTTCACAATTTAATCGGCCAACTATATCGTATCGGTTGTTAGACGCAGACTAACGCAGACTAAATTGATTTAGTCGGTGAGAGTGTTGCTAGCGCGGTGACGTGTGCGTGAAAATGCGGAAAAAAACGCTCTCATTGCCATATTAATAAAAACAAGACGAAAACAGAAGAGAACTTTTTGGGTTCACCCTGTATTAAGTGATAGATTAGAACATGGACAACATCATATCTTGCATTCTAAACTGAGATGTTACCCAGATAAATTTTTTTCATACTACAGAATGAGTACTCCTTCTTTTGATGAGCTTGTATATTTAATTGGTCCAGCGATATTCAAACAGGACACAACTTTTGCCGTTTGTTTTGCCCGTCGTCGATGGTCCGGGCGCGGGGAAATCACGTGCACACGTGCTGTCCTCATGCATCTTGCCGTGCGACTGACCAACTAAGTTGGATAGTCCGCGAGCTTGTATAGGGTCCCTGTGCTAATAAGCTGTCGGCCAATAGTTGGCCAACTTTTTAGTTGTACGTAATCGGAAGGGAATTTCGATTCTGATACAATCGATGTCCAATTATTTAGTTGAACAATTTAGTTGGATAAGATGTGCGGGATGTCATAAGTCACTGTGCTTATTTGTATACTCTGCGATTTAGTTGCCCAACTTGCAATTGTAAGTCTGCGGGGGCTCTTACTGAGTGGGCTATGTAGTTTTTTGTCGGCAGGCCACCTGATAGGACTAAATACTGCAGGCGAACTGTTAATCTGTGGGGCCCAGGTAATAATATGCTGTGGTTAAGATTGTAAATGTCAGTGGAGTGATTCTTTGAAGAGTGTTCATGAAGTTAAGATATGATTGATTTTAAACGCCACCAAGTTTCTTGCTGGTACTTCTCGCTAGGCTGTGGCATTCCGAACCAGTGGTAGATTAGTTTTAGATGTTTAGATAACGAAATCTCTCATGATTTGATTTAGAGGTTGCAATAGCAATTGCGACTTAATCATATGATGAAGTATTGAGGTTAAAGTAACTAGGTTAGATGGTTGGTATGGGTGTCGCTATAAGGGGTGGTTGGAGGCGGCCTAGGTAGGGTAGGTTAGGTTTATTTAGTTACATTAAGCTAGTGTGTTCAATGTGCCATAAGTGAGTGTTGGAATGATTAAAATTATTGAGAATAGTTCATGTCATTTAGTAACACAAGAATATTGTTAGTTTACACAGGTACATGCGACCTGATTTATTTGAGATAGAAATCCTGACTTATCCCACAAGCAAGAAGTCCTTAGGTTGAATTTCATTCTCACGCAATTAGGACTTTTGACCCTTCAAAATATACAACACTATTATTAGAATCCGTAACTGACGCACAAGAAAATATGGTACCCGAAAAGAAAAAAGGATGGTTACCTACCTACAAAAAGAAATGAGATCCCATCAAAAACATAACATGTACAAAAATCCAAGTCTCGCAACGTACCTAGTTCTTCTACCGCAAAAAGTTATGAGATCTAACATAAAACCAAGTCGGTTAATTTATTCAGTACCCGTAATATGAGAACAGCCATCCTACAAATTTGTCACAAATCATTACCTAATTAGTTAATTAAAACATTTCATAGTGACCGTATCGATATAAGATATTTTTATTTCTTTAATAAATATAATGACTTGGCAATTGCACACGGCGATGGAAACTACATACAACTAAATCTGCTTAATGTTAGCGCTGTAAGCACTTTTATGTTTGTGTAAATATGCGCCCAGCTAGCGCTATGTTCAACTAGGACTATGAAAATATTTGATTAAAATTATTCTTACGTGTGTTAGATATTCATAAATAAACGCAAGTATTATAAAATACCTAATGTATACAATTTGTAGTGTTAGAAACGTGGCAACCCTTCGCGATGGTAACATTGAGCTGTCAACAGCGATGACGGTTAGGATAGTCGAGTGAATCATTAGAAAAGCGATTGGGGAAAAGCTATATTGTGTAAAATGCATATAGAATGATATCATTGTGAATCTTAGAATAAGTACGCAGTTGTGAATATCTAAGTAATGATGATGAGCTTAATGTCTTGAATATACAATATATATAAACCGAAGCACTGTGTTTGATTAGCAACAGTGTCAAGATGTTCCGAGGGACGTAGAAGGGAAGGCTCTGTTATTATCAGAAGCCGGGATGTTATTCCACGCCAAGAGCAACGGATTTATCCTGAAAAACGTGTATACACTAAGATGTTGAAAGCACCTATATAGAGTTGGGTCACCAACTCAACTTCTCAAGAAACGATGATTATATCAGAGTGAACAGCAAGATTGATATTGGATTGGTACCTACCTCTAGAATGGAATAAGTAGAAGTCATAATTAATAGTAACTGGATAATTATTATGAGTTAATTGAAAGTCCAAAATAAGGATGTTCTGATTGCCACAATGGACTGTAGTATGTAGTGACATATCTATCCCTGAGACTGAGTCTAGAAGGTTATATCTAGTTATGTAGTAGGTATTAATTCTAAGACTGGATTGCATGCACAATAATCAGGTACCTACATCAGCAAATAACAATAAAAGAAGAAAATGAACATATCACATGAATGAAATCTAGTTGAAAGGGTAGTGCCTTTAAAGTATTAAGTAGGTACCTATATAAAGTAGAATCAAGAAAACAAGTAGGAAGTTATGTACCTAAATACTTAATTGTTACACCACAAATCCACAGGAGGCACGTATCCTTGAAGTTTCCAATCAATCAATCTATCTTTTTTTAGTGTGAATTTGTGTAACATATCAACTTACATATAAAGAGGCCTGGCATAACCATAATCAGTTATTCTGCCATAATAGTATGGTAAAGGTAGATTCTGGTACTTTGCTGTTGAGTAGGGTTGTTGATGGGTTAAATAAGCCTAATACTGACAGACTGTTGAAAGAGGAGGTGGTAAAAGATTATTTTAATTTATGTAGAGGGTTCTATAATTATTCATTAAGTATGTAAATGTGGTTATTAACGGGTGTTACTTAAACACAATAAGTCTGAGTGTATTTTATGTTTACTATTTTTCATGTCGGACAACTTCCATGTATTTGATGTGATGGTACAACCTGATGACGGAGCGGTCTGCTATCATGAGATGAACAAATGTTTCCGGGTTGCATCTGTGGTGGAGAATTCAGTACACATGGTCCTCAAAATAGTACGATGTTTGGTAAAAGTCATATACACTGGTAGGTAAAGATAAACACTTGGATTATGTGGGTAAGTTGATAGAGTAAGTGATGAATAATACTAATTATACTAAGTGTGCTTTATGGTTGATTAGAACAGCACTCTGGTGAGGTCAAGGGACAGCTGGTATATAATGTTATAAGTTAGTTTAATATGGCCGAGAAATAGTTATTTTGGGTGGTTGTATTGTGCTTAGGTAGGTATCTAGAGTAACACCAAATGAATGGCAGAAGTTACCTAGGTCAACTTATTGACTAGCCACTAGCTTTGCCTGTGAATATGACTAGGTACATAAAAGTTATAGTTTGTAATTGATAGCACTGGGATAATGTAGTTTTAAATATACCTCCTTATCAGTGAAGGAAGTTACAGAATAGAGATTAATTTCTAACTTCCTACAGGCAGTGACAAATTTTGCCATGGACCCACCTAATTATTATCGATATTATAATCAGTATTACTCAGATTCCTGCAAGTAGGCACCTACCTGCTAAGAGGGGCAAGTGCCTACCTACTCAAATGTTGCATTTCAAATAGGAGGAATGTTGGCAAAACAAGTTGTAATTTGTATGTGTGATGAAGTGTAGACATATTTTCAGTTATTTTAGTAAGTTTTACTAATTTCTCTACTCTTATTTTGAGGAGAACAGTGCAGAAATAGAAATAGAAAGATATAAAGTCTAAGATTTGGGTAGCTGCAAGTGTGCATTGACTACAAGTGGTAACTGATTGAAACAGATAGTTCAAGTAGAGATTAGGTTGTTGGTAATACCGATTGTTTAAGCTGTACCAAGCTCTCAAATTTTATGAAACTCTAAGGATGTGTTGACTACAGTCACATTATAACATACAGTTAAGATGGGAATACTGGTGACATATAGATGGCTGACAGGTTGCTAAGGTGTAGTCGGTCCTGCACGGACACTGCAAGAGTATCTATAAAGTATAAGGATATACAGTCTTGCTAGGGTTGTTTTATATAATAACTAGCTGATGCCCGCAGCTTCGCCCGCGTGGATTTAGGGTCTGAAATCCCGTGGGAAAGTTGTCACAAAGTTCCTCTATCGATTAAAAAAAAAAAATTACGGAAATCGGTTCAGAAATCTCGGAGATTTCGGTGTGCATAGGAAGAAAAATACAACTCCCTTTTTGAAAGTCGGTTAAAAAAGTAGCCTATGTTACTCCCTGATCAATCCTCTACTTGTCTGTGAAAACCCCGTCGAAATCGGTCCAGCCGTTCCGAAGATTAGCCTTTTCAAACAGACAGACACTCCAATTTTATTTATTAGTAAGTATAGATATACCTGTAAACGAAAGGGAAAATACAGAATGTATGAGTTTGGCTTGCCTGGAGCGTGATGTATCTTTGGGAAATTCAATCAGCCTCATCAACCTATCAAGGGCTCAGGTCTAAGCACAGGTTCCAGCTCAGAGTAGGAAAAATTGGATATGGTCCTCTATGTTAGCTATAAAATACAGTAGATATACATAATCATACAATATTACATTTGAAGGTGACCACTTCTTTTTAAGTTTTCAGCTCTCAATATAAAGAAAGGATTGCAGAAACTTTATGTGATGAGATATGTGTTGGGTGTGGGTGTGTGGGTGTTTCATTACCCCCCACCTTACATCAAATTTTGAGTTCGACTCTGTGGTGAACATGGGCTTACAGATTCTCTACTGGACTAATACTGAACACAAAGGAGAGGGGAAGAGATTTCACCTTGGGTGGATCGCCAGATGATACCACACTACTAATAAATAGGTCCACTTTGCAAATCAAGAGTATGTTGGGGCAACAGTGAACCCATTCTGAATCTGGAAGTACCTACCAAATTAGTTTACTTAGAGAATTATTAGTTTACTTCGAATACCTAGGGGATGAAAACATTTCAGGTTTCATATCTGACTAAGTATGTACATACCAGAAACAAAAAGACATAAAACACACATGTTCGCAGAAGTACATAGGTATGAGAATTATTGTATCTTATCTTGTAAGTAATCTTTGTGTATATTATAAATTAAATTTGCTACGACCAACTTTGAAGTGCATTATGAAAGTCAAAATAACCAAATAGAATTGAATTAGTTATTTACTTATCAGCGTAGACATAACGGTGGCACTCACACATGTTCTACCCTATTTAGGCAGTGAGAATGTTGGCTGCCATAATATAATAAATAATTTGTATTAAGAGATTTCCTGTTTAAGTGAGTAGGTTATGAATATCATATCTTGTGATCTATACCCATAACCATCTACCGTCACACAGTTATGCAATGAACTTTTCACCTTTTAGATGTTATTTATTTAAATTATTAGTAAACAAAAGTTATTATGATGTTGATTGGATGTGTTTGAAAATATTCGTTTAAACTCTGAATTATCTCTAGCAAATCACAGTAAAAATCAAGGAATTGAAACCCTCTTACACTAATAAATTATGTGCATTTGTGATTATCAGAATTAAAAAAAAAAAAAAAAAGGGAAATAAAATTGATATAAGTACAAAAAGAGAAATTTATTATATCACAGTCTTTAGGTATTTACGACTTAGTAAAATATGCTCACTGAACTACCAGGGGTGTACGTCATAGTTGCTATAACTATTATTGGTATAACAACTTAATAGGTGATACTGCTTACTATAAGTAGAGGTTATCAGAGCTGAATGAAACTTACACAGAACTTTATCTATACAAGTACCTAATAGAGGCCACCACATCTATGTGATCTATTGAATGAATGAGAAAATAACCATACTATATATTTACCCAATACATACTTATAACTTGCAATGAAAATAATAATATTCAAACATTCGGTACCTATGTTGATCTTGGAGCATCACATGGAACACAATCTCGAGTAATCAAAGTGATTCTGAAAAGATGAGACCGGCTCGATAAAAGAGTCCATTTATTTGTAAGTAATAGTAGTAATTTATTCAGACCATGATTTAAGTGATTAAATTTGATTTCAGTATTAACTACGATTACGATACTATATTTGATGTTTAGATATTTCTGTGTGATGATAGTGGACGTTATATGACTAAACGATTACTTTGATTTTGATATTTTGATACTATATTATGAATGAAATGTTTTGATATTTTGTGCCTTTTATTTGATGAATAACGATTACTTTGATTTCAGTACTAGGATTGTGATACTATATTATGATGCTTAGATATTTGTAAGAAAGATGATTTAATATTTCATAAAATGATAACACTATTACTTTGATTTCAGTACTACGATTGTGATGGTATATTAGGGTGCTTAGATGTTTCTAGACGATTTGATATTTGATGAAATGATTAACGATTACCTACTATGGTTTCAGTAATACAATTATGATACTATATCATGATATTTTGATAAAGCGTAGGGTATTGGATGTATACTTATGATAAATGTGTGATGCTATTATTTTTTTTATGTGATGTTCACAGTGAAATTATCTTGGAGTCTATTGTGTCTGTGGGCGCATGGCCATACGAGTGTACAATAAGCTACCGGAACGCTTTAAAAAAACTCAATTTATGCCATTTTAAATCTAAACTTTTCAAAACCTTGTTGAGTAGGTGCTATTACTCGGTAAATGAGTTTTTTTAAGGATGATATCAATAGCATAGTATAATATTTTGTCACTTTGTTTTGTCTCTTTCTATTGTAATATCTATTTCCTGATTTTTATGGAATTTGAAGTAATGCAATTGATTCCCAATTTTGTTGACATTAATTTAATTTAATTTATTTTGTTATCTTAAATATTTGCACACTAATAATTTAGTAGAAAGTTAAGGCCTCTAATCATAAATTTCAATCTTACTGTACCAACTTTCTTGCAAATAAATTATCTTATCTTATCTTGTGGGCTCTTGACTTGGCGGTGAGGGGTGCGGTGCAGATGTGTAGTGGAGTCGTTAGGTACGTCTGGAAGTCGTAGACGGCCGTGAAGTCTTGTGGCAGATGAGCTCTTGACTTGGCGGTGAGGGGTGCGGTGCAGATGTGTAGTGGAGTCGTTAGGTACGTCTGGAAGTCGTAGACGGCCGTGAAGTCTTGTGGCAATTGGGCTCTTGACTTGGCGGTGAGGGGTGCGGTGCAGATGTGTAGTGGAGTCGTTAGGTACGTCTGGAAGTCGTAGACGGCCGTGAAGTCTTGTGGCAGATGAGCTCTTGACTTGGCGGTGAGGGGTGCGGTGCAGATGTGTAGTGGAGTCGTTAGGTACGTCTGGAAGTCGTAGACGGCCGTGAAGTCTTGTGGCAGGTGGGCTCTTGACTTGGCGGTGAGGGGTGCGGTGCAGATGTGTAGTGGAGTCGTTAGGTACGTCTGGAAGTCGTAGACGGCCGTGAAGTCTTGTGGCAGATGAGCTCTTGACTTGGCGGTGAGGGGTGCGGTGCAGATGTGTAGTGGAGTCGTTAGGTACGTCTGGAAGTCGTAGACGGCCGTGAAGTCTTGTGGCAATTGGGCTCTTGACTTGGCGGTGAGGGGTGCGGTGCAGATGTGTAGTGGAGTCGTTAGGTACGTCTGGAAGTCGTAGACGGCCGTGAAGTCTTGTGGCAATTGGGCTCTTGACTTGGCGGTGAGGGGTGCGGTGCAGATGTGTAGTGGAGTCGTTAGGTACGTCTGGAAGTCGTAGACGGCCGTGAAGTCTTGTGGCAATTGGGCTCTTGACTTGGCGGTGAGGGGTGCGGTGCAGATGTGTAGTGGAGTCGTTAGGTACGTCTGGAAGTCGTAGACGGCCGTGAAGTCTTGTGGCAGATGAGCTCTTGACTTGGCGGTGAGGGGTGCGGTGCAGATGTGTAGTGGAGTCGTTAGGTACGTCTGGAAGTCGTAGACGGCCGTGAAGTCTTGTGGCAATTGGGCTCTTGACTTGGCGGTGAGGGGTGCGGTGCAGATGTGTAGTGGAGTCGTTAGGTACGTCTGGAAGTCGTAGACGGCCGTGAAGTCTTGTGGCAATTGGGCTCTTGACTTGGCGGTGAGGGGTGCGGTGCAGATGTGTAGTGGAGTCGTTAGGTACGTCTGGAAGTCGTAGACGGCCGTGAAGTCTTGTGGCAATTGGGCTCTTGACTTGGCGGTGAGGGGTGCGGTGCAGATGTGTAGTGGAGTCGTTAGGTACGTCTGGAAGTCGTAGACGGCCGTGAAGTCTTGTGGCAATTGGGCTCTTGACTTGGCGGTGAGGGGTGCGGTGCAGATGTGTAGTGGAGTCGTTAGGTACGTCTGGAAGTCGTAGACGGCCGTGAAGTCTTGTGGCAATTGGGCTCTTGACTTGGCGGTGAGGGGTGCGGTGCAGATGTGTAGTGGAGTCGTTAGGTACGTCTGGAAGTCGTAGACGGCCGTGAAGTCTTGTGGCAATTGGGCTCTTGACTTGGCGGTGAGGGGTGCGGTGCAGATGTGTAGTGGAGTCGTTAGGTACGTCTGGAAGTCGTAGACGGCCGTGAAGTCTTGTGGCAATTGGGCTCTTGACTTGGCGGTGAGGGGTGCGGTGCAGATGTGTAGTGGAGTCGTTAGGTACGTCTGGAAGTCGTAGACGGCCGTGAAGTCTTGTGGCAATTGGGCTCTTGACTTGGCGGTGAGGGGTGCGGTGCAGATGTGTAGTGGAGTCGTTAGGTACGTCTGGAAGTCGTAGACGGCCGTGAAGTCTTGTGGCAATTGGGCTCTTGACTTGGCGGTGAGGGGTGCGGTGCAGATGTGTAGTGGAGTCGTTAGGTACGTCTGGAAGTCGTAGACGGCCGTGAAGTCTTGTGGCAATTGGGCTCTTGACTTGGCGGTGAGGGGTGCGGTGCAGATGTGTAGTGGAGTCGTTAGGTACGTCTGGAAGTCGTAGACGGCCGTGAAGTCTTGTGGCAGATGAGCTCTTGACTTGGCGGTGAGGGGTGCGGTGCAGATGTGTAGTGGAGTCGTTAGGTACGTCTGGAAGTCGTAGACGGCCGTGAAGTCTTGTGGCAATTGGGCTCTTGACTTGGCGGTGAGGGGTGCGGTGCAGATGTGTAGTGGAGTCGTTAGGTACGTCTGGAAGTCGTAGACGGCCGTGAAGTCTTGTGGCAATTGGGCTCTTGACTTGGCGGTGAGGGGTGCGGTGCAGATGTGTAGTGGAGTCGTTAGGTACGTCTGGAAGTCGTAGACGGCCGTGAAGTCTTGTGGCAATTGGGCTCTTGACTTGGCGGTGAGGGGTGCGGTGCAGATGTGTAGTGGAGTCGTTAGGTACGTCTGGAAGTCGTAGACGGCCGTGAAGTCTTGTGGCAATTGGGCTCTTGACTTGGCGGTGAGGGGTGCGGTGCAGATGTGTAGTGGAGTCGTTAGGTACGTCTGGAAGTCGTAGACGGCCGTGAAGTCTTGTGGCAATTGGGCTCTTGACTTGGCGGTGAGGGGTGCGGTGCAGATGTGTAGTGGAGTCGTTAGGTACGTCTGGAAGTCGTAGACGGCCGTGAAGTCTTGTGGCAATTGGGCTCTTGACTTGGCGGTGAGGGGTGCGGTGCAGATGTGTAGTGGAGTCGTTAGGTACGTCTGGAAGTCGTAGACGGCCGTGAAGTCTTGTGGCAATTGGGCTCTTGACTTGGCGGTGAGGGGTGCGGTGCAGATGTGTAGTGGAGTCGTTAGGTACGTCTGGAAGTCGTAGACGGCCGTGAAGTCTTGTGGCAGATGAGCTCTTGACTTGGCGGTGAGGGGTGCGGTGCAGATGTGTAGTGGAGTCGTTAGGTACGTCTGGAAGTCGTAGACGGCCGTGAAGTCTTGTGGCAATTGGGCTCTTGACTTGGCGGTGAGGGGTGCGGTGCAGATGTGTAGTGGAGTCGTTAGGTACGTCTGGAAGTCGTAGACGGCCGTGAAGTCTTGTGGCAATTGGGCTCTTGACTTGGCGGTGAGGGGTGCGGTGCAGATGTGTAGTGGAGTCGTTAGGTACGTCTGGAAGTCGTAGACGGCCGTGAAGTCTTGTGGCAATTGGGCTCTTGACTTGGCGGTGAGGGGTGCGGTGCAGATGTGTAGTGGAGTCGTTAGGTACGTCTGGAAGTCGTAGACGGCCGTGAAGTCTTGTGGCAATTGGGCTCTTGACTTGGCGGTGAGGGGTGCGGTGCAGATGTGTAGTGGAGTCGTTAGGTACGTCTGGAAGTCGTAGACGGCCGTGAAGTCTTGTGGCAATTGGGCTCTTGACTTGGCGGTGAGGGGTGCGGTGCAGATGTGTAGTGGAGTCGTTAGGTACGTCTGGAAGTCGTAGACGGCCGTGAAGTCTTGTGGCAATTGGGCTCTTGACTTGGCGGTGAGGGGTGCGGTGCAGATGTGTAGTGGAGTCGTTAGGTACGTCTGGAAGTCGTAGACGGCCGTGAAGTCTTGTGGCAGATGAGCTCTTGACTTGGCGGTGAGGGGTGCGGTGCAGATGTGTAGTGGAGTCGTTAGGTACGTCTGGAAGTCGTAGACGGCCGTGAAGTCTTGTGGCAATTGGGCTCTTGACTTGGCGGTGAGGGGTGCGGTGCAGATGTGGAGTGGAGTCGTTAGGTACGTCTGGAAGTCGTAGACGGCCGTGAAGTCTGGTGGCAATTGGGCTCTTGACTTGGCGGTGAGGGGTGCGGTGCAGATGTGTAGTGGAGTCGTTAGGTACGTCTGGAAGTCGTAGACGGCCGTGAAGTCTTGTGGCAGATGAGCTCTTGACTTGGCGGTGAGGGGTGCGGTGCAGATGTGTAGTGGAGTCGTTAGGTACGTCTGGAAGTCGTAGACGGCCGTGAAGTCTTGTGGCAATTGGGCTCTTGACTTGGCGGTGAGGGGTGCGGTGCAGATGTGTAGTGGAGTCGTTAGGTACGTCTGGAAGTCGTAGACGGCCGTGAAGTCTTGTGGCAATTGGGCTCTTGACTTGGCGGTGAGGGGTGCGGTGCAGATGTGTAGTGGAGTCGTTAGGTACGTCTGGAAGTCGTAGACGGCCGTGAAGTCTTGTGGCAATTGGGCTCTTGACTTGGCGGTGAGGGGTGCGGTGCAGATGTGTAGTGGAGTCGTTAGGTACGTCTGGAAGTCGTAGACGGCCGTGAAGTCTTGTGGCAATTGGGCTCTTGACTTGGCGGTGAGGGGTGCGGTGCAGATGTGTAGTGGAGTCGTTAGGTACGTCTGGAAGTCGTAGACGGCCGTGAAGTCTTGTGGCAATTGGGCTCTTGACTTGGCGGTGAGGGGTGCGGTGCAGATGTGTAGTGGAGTCGTTAGGTACGTCTGGAAGTCGTAGACGGCCGTGAAGTCTTGTGGCAATTGGGCTCTTGACTTGGCGGTGAGGGGTGCGGTGCAGATGTGTAGTGGAGTCGTTAGGTACGTCTGGAAGTCGTAGACGGCCGTGAAGTCTTGTGGCAATTGGGCTCTTGACTTGGCGGTGAGGGGTGCGGTGCAGATGTGTAGTGGAGTCGTTAGGTACGTCTGGAAGTCGTAGACGGCCGTGAAGTCTTGTGGCAAATGGGCTCTTGACTTGGCGGTGAGGGGTGCGGTGCAGATGTGTAGTGGAGTCGTTAGGTACGTCTGGAAGTCGTAGACGGCCGTGAAGTCTTGTGGCAATTGGGCTCTTGACTTGGCGGTGAGGGGTGCGGTGCAGATGTGTAGTGGAGTCGTTAGGTACGTCTGGAAGTCGTAGACGGCCGTGAAGTCTTGTGGCAATTGGGCTCTTGACTTGGCGGTGAGGGGTGCGGTGCAGATGTGTAGTGGAGTCGTTAGGTACGTCTGGAAGTCGTAGACGGCCGTGAAGTCTTGTGGCAATTGGGCTCTTGACTTGGCGGTGAGGGGTGCGGTGCAGATGTGTAGTGGAGTCGTTAGGTACGTCTGGAAGTCGTAGACGGCCGTGAAGTCTTGTGGCAGGTGGGCTCTTGACTTGGCGGTGAGGGGTGCGGTGCAGATGTGTAGTGGAGTCGTTAGGTACGTCTGGAAGTCGTAGACGGCCGTGAAGTCTTGTGGCAATTGGGCTCTTGACTTGGCGGTGAGGGGTGCGGTGCAGATGTGTAGTGGAGTCGTTAGGTACGTCTGGAAGTCGTAGACGGCCGTGAAGTCTTGTGGCAGATGAGCTCTTGACTTGGCGGTGAGGGGTGCGGTGCAGATGTGTAGTGGAGTCGTTAGGTACGTCTGGAAGTCGTAGACGGCCGTGAAGTCTTGTGGCAATTGGGCTCTTGACTTGGCGGTGAGGGGTGCGGTGCAGATGTGTAGTGGAGTCGTTAGGTACGTCTGGAAGTCGTAGACGGCCGTGAAGTCTTGTGGCAGATGAGCTCTTGACTTGGCGGTGAGGGGTGCGGTGCAGATGTGTAGTGGAGTCGTTAGGTACGTCTGGAAGTCGTAGACGGCCGTGAAGTCTTGTGGCAATTGGGCTCTTGACTTGGCGGTGAGGGGTGCGGTGCAGATGTGTAGTGGAGTCGTTAGGTACGTCTGGAAGTCGTAGACGGCCGTGAAGTCTTGTGGCAGATGAGCTCTTGACTTGGCGGTGAGGGGTGCGGTGCAGATGTACAGTGAAGTCTTGTGGCAAATGAGCTCTTGATTTGGCGGCAAGGAAAGCGGCTGGTTATTGATTTGAAGCAGAAAAGATTGGAATTTATGAATATGTTTTCAAGTAGTTAGTAGTTTAGAGTTAAAGTTAAAGTTTATCATGCATTGTATAGCTGAGGAATAAAGTCAGTTCTTATGAGTTGAGGATAGTTCTATTAATATGAATTACTCGAAAATTATAATCTATTGCTGAAAATCTTGATGTTTAGGTATTATAATGACAATAGGTAGAAACTGTTGCGTATAAAATATAAAAATTTAATAAGTTTGAGGACAAACTTAATGTAGTGAGGACGGCCGACTGTTAGATATTCATAAATAAACGCAAGTATTATAAAATACCTAATGTATACAATTTGTAGTGTTAGAAACGTGGCAACCCTTCGCGATGGTAACATTGAGCTGTCAACAGCGATGACGGTTAGGATAGTCGAGTGAATCATTAGAAAAGCGATTGGGGAAAAGCTATATTGTGTAAAATGCATATAGAATGATATCATTGTGAATCTTAGAATAAGTACGCAGTTGTGAATATCTAAGTAATGATGATGAGCTTAATGTCTTGAATATACAATATATATAAACCGAAGCACTGTGTTTGATTAGCAACAGTGTCAAGATGTTCCGAGGGACGTAGAAGGGAAGGCTCTGTTATTACGTGGTTATGTTGCTGTGCAATTGCCAAGTCATTAAATTTATTAAAGAAATAAAGATATCTTATATCGATACGGTCACTATGAAATGTTTTAATTAACTAATTAGGTAATGATTTGTGACAAATTTGTAGGATGGCTGTTCTCATATTACGGGTACTGAATAAATTAACCGACTTGGTTTTATGTTAGATCTCATAACTTTTTGCGGTAGAAGAACTAGGTACGTTGCGAGACTTGGATTTTTGTACATGTTATGTTTTTGATGGGATTATTATTTTCTATTTTCAAATACACCATATTAGTACTGTGTAATAGGGTTCATTATTGTCTATTTTCAAATATACCTTTTTATTACTTTGTAGTAGGGTTCATGATTGTCTATTTTCAAGTAAGATAGGCGCTTAAGTTATTCGAAATTCACTGCAAATGTAACTTTGTAATCACGCAAGTTTGCAATCTTTTTATATAGGTTTACAAAGTTACTTATGCAGTAATAATTAAAAATAAGTATATCTTGAAAACGGGACTGAAATTAAGGTATTTTTAAATTTTTCCTCGCTTTATACTCTAAACACTTACTGTGTGCAAAATTTGAAACTTGTAGGTCTGCTAGAAGTACCTTAGAATTTTGATGATCGGTGAGTGTGTCACTTACAGAATCAAGGAGCTTTGACTTGTAATAGTTCATAAACTACTGGTTCAAATTAAATGTAATTTGGGCATATACCTGGTTTTACTATGTCCTCTTGGTCACTGAAAATTCAGACTTCTAGCTTTATCTGCAACGAAGTTACAGGGGGGTCGAAAGTGACACGAATGGGTTCGAGAAAAGGATGTTACGGTGTACCTCTAGCTAGACTTGGCCGGAGGCACTACCGTGCCTCCAGATAAAATTTAGACAAGATACTTAGTAGGTTAAAGTGTTGTTTTATTTGGTGTTATATTAATCTCACTGTTTGGTTTTTAGTGGATCACCGAAAATCGTTGGGTGTCGCGCCACGAAGAAGAAGGTAATTTAACATCTAGACCGCGAAGTGGCCACCCGCGTTATATATTGATTCACAGCGGAGATCTATGGTCGAACAATATGAAAATGGTGTCCCAAACATGGAATCTGGACGCATATCTGTCAATATGTGGGGTTGGATGAGTGCCGCTGCACCTGGTGAACTAGTGTCAATTGCAGGGCGCCCCACAGCTGCACATCATATGGAAGTGTTACGTGACAGCATGTTGCCGACTGTGTGGTGTGTGTATCCAGTTGTTGATAGCCACAACTATTATTTGTGCATGATAACTCTCCTGTGCATCGAGCACATATAGTGCGTGATTGGCTTAATGAAAACCCAGACATAACTATTATTCCTTGGCCAGCAAGATCACCAGACGGGATATGCGAAATGAGAGGACTGCAGAGGAATTAGAGGCTCACTATATGGAACTGTGGGAGAATATTAGAAGACCGGATATCTGTTTCATTATAGTCGGATCCATGCGGTGGCGCTTGCTTGCTGTTATTGAAAATAGTGGAGGTTATATTAAATACTAAAACAATTTACTTATAAAGTTATATCCATTTTACTTTTAGTAATTAAGTCTTTAAACATAGAACATAAAGTATTTTCTTTTCTTAACTTATATTATGTTAATAATATATCTTACTAAAATTAACAGACAACAAAAGCAGCGCCGCCGAATGATTACTAGTTTTTGTAAGGTTTAGCTTCAATTTTCTTTTCTTTATGAAAACGATTACTTAAGCTATAACCTTTAAAATAGATTGAAAAAAAATAGCTAATACTATCTATTTATTACTTTTTAGCAAATGTAAAAAGATAACAATGAAAAAATTACATTAAATAACTTGACCGTAACTGGAAGCTTTATATTGAGAGTAGCATTTCCGTTTCCGTCGATTTCATGCCAGTTTTCGTACTTTTATTGATGTCATATCCGGTTTTGTGGCGCCACCTGGCGGGGTCGCGCTCAAAGTTTTCGTAAATTGCTCAGCGCGGCCATGGCTTCATTGGCGTTTTGTTTGCCGTCGAAGCAACTTGCAATCAGTCAACACGAAACGATGCAAGATATTTTATTTTATTTTATTGTGTGGTACTTTATAAAGTGAATTTGGTGAATAATTCGCAGTAAGTACTTATTTTTAATTTATATTACATTATGTAAAATGTAAAATATAATAATATGTACGTGATCAATATTTTTAACGGTTTGTCCGTTCGGATCACAGTACTTTATATTTATTTGCCAGAAGGTAGTTATTAAAAACTTTTCGTACTTGAGACGATGTAACAATTAGAAACCGATTATTAGAAATGAATTTCAAATATTTGAAATTAATATTATTAGCTAAAATTTACCTTTTAAGTCTGTTACAATATGCTCATTTTATTGAGAGGGTACATGACGATAGTTATGACCCCGATTGCATTTTGAAATGAATCCTCTCGGATTTATACGAGAAATTCTTTTAAGATTATGATATGTCTTTTCTAGTTATTGTTATTGTTAATTCAAATTGTTACATCGAATAGTAATGAAATTACAGGTAACTTTTATAAAAATAAAAATATCACACCTGACGATCCTCAGGATGAAATCGAATAACAAAGTTCGTGTTTAGATTTTGCTTTCAACAGGTTCTAACCATTAATTAACCAGGTTCCAGGTTTTTCAGGTTTAGCTAGCGCATCTTGGTTTTTACGTGTACCTACACAGTACATTAAAAAGTCTTTGATAAAACTCAAGGTTCATAGACCTAGAAACAAACAAAGAGGTAAAAAAGTATGATACCTTGCAATTTCTAGCAGATAAAGCTTATGCAGCTATCACATACTGCATAAACAAAAATAAGCCTAGATTTTCCTAAAAATTGTGCTTTCTTGACTTTATTTTTATTCGTATATAAATTAACTGAAAATCAATATTAACTTAAATAATAATATTAAATTAACTAAAATATTGACTGAAATCAATAATCAGACTTCGTCGGGTCTTTCCACAATTAGTGGGTAGCTACAGCATAGAAGGTATTGCGATGCGCTGCGAAATTATCACGAGCCAGGTGGGTCTTTTGGTTACATCCATATGGGAAAAAACGAGTGGAGTTTGTTAATATTTTTTGGGTCGAAAAGAACACATTTATTCAGTCAAAAGCTAAGCAATTATTATTAGTCCGCTGCCTCTCGCGGGGGCAAGGCATTGAAAATGTTACCGTTCCATCGCGTGGAACTATTTTGCATACACTATGGTAAATTATTTTGACGATTCAAAAGCAATTGCAAAAGTGTATTTGAATAAAGATAAGATAAATTTATTTGACCCAGCAATAAATAGAAAACACATTGAACGCGTTCGCCGCTTCACAAGCACAGAAAATTATAATTGTTGCCGTTCCATCGCGTGTAACTACTCGACATGCACATTGCTTTTCTGAAAAATGGTCACCCGCCTCTCGTAGGGGCCATGCATTTCAAATGTTACCATTTCAATAGATAGAGCTGCCATGACTACCTTTGCCGTGCATTGAGCCTATTCAATGATCAATATCCACTGATCCACTTATCCACTCTCGTGGGTTGGATACCAGTATGATCAATATCATTCAACCTTCGCAGGGTTGATCCTAACATGAGCAATATTATAACACCCTCGCGGGGTGGATACCAGTATGCTCAATATCATCCACCCTCGCGGGGTGGATGCCAACATGATCTATATCATACACCCTCGCGGGGTGGAAACGAACATACCGGTAATATCTACAAAGGTCATCTAAAAAGTTCTTATCGTTCCTCAATCAGGACTGGCGGTCCAAAAAGGTAAGTAAGCCACCCAGTAATCAGAGAAACTAAACCGACCTCGTTCCAAGCAGGTTATTTAGTGCACTGTCTTTCGCAATGAAAGAATATAGGGGCACCAGAGGTTATACAAAGGTTATTTCAATGGTATCGCATACCAACATTTAAAAAGCCACCTATTGTTTTTCCCAATGAACTGTATGCAATAGTGCGTAAAATGAATCATGAAGCTTGCACCGCACGCCAAGCTTCCTTTTCACCTTGTTTCTGGTACCGAACTCCGAAGTGTCATCCCGACCAAGATCACATCTTAGAGTACGAAACAACTATGTATGTTATGGCAGAACATTTCATTTTGATAAACATGCAAAGTCTGTTTTCATGTAGTGAAACAGTCTTGTGTCAGTGCTTCTTATTGAGGCCATACGGGAAAGTTAGACAGATTAGATGATAACCTACCTGCCGTTCGGACTAACCACGGTGTCTATGGGTGATATTAAGAGAATGGTGAAATATGAGTCCTATTTTACTTAATCGACTTGTCATAGCAAGTTAAGGCAAGTACATGCTAAATGTACAAGAGACTTAATACATGTACATTTTTTACATGCATTAAGTTAATATCTACTACAGTCAAACTTACTGTTTTTGGTATATAAAATTTGAGAATTGGTTCTTTGGCCACGAAAGAGTGAGTCTAACTATTTAGAAATACTATGGAGACCCTAGAAAATGCCTCCAAAGAGGGCTGTTGGATGTAAGAACAGTTAGAAACGCTAGTTAACAAACCAATGACCGCTGGATAATCCAAGATCTATCCAATACTGGTAGATCACTATTATCATTCGTTAGACGTCCACAGCTGGACATAGGTCTCATAAAGAGACTACCACATGCCACGTGATTACACTGCATGAATCCAGCGGATCCCTGCGACTCGTTAAATGTCGTCTATCCATCAAGTGGCGATCTCCACGCTGCACTCCAAGCTGGCAGATGCGATAAATAAATTATAAGGGCTAAAGGAGAAATATTAGCTACCTCCACTAGTTCATGTTCTAGTAACGGATGCTTTGGATCAGGCTTGGGAGCATTAATAAACAATCTTTATCTATCATGCTCTTTGACAGAAAAGGAAAAAATGCTTTACTCTTATCAAAATGATAGTCTAATTTACCCTTCAGAAGCTTCAAGAAGGCTCACTTCTTACGCCTTAGTTCAAGTCTCATTCAAAGTAACGACGAGACGTTACTCTCTCATTTACTAAGAAAAAGAGGAATGATGTTCATTCTTTCATTCATTCATTTGTTAATAAAGCATATTTACAAGGTTAAAGGATGTTGTTATCCTTATTGAATAAAACATTCCAGATACTGGAATTATGGCTTGACAAATACACCATAGCATACAATATTATATCCGGTATGTATAGTAATCATGTAAATAATTTGTATCTAATATCATAGCCAACCTCCCAGAGTGGCAATACGAGCTTGTGTGAAAATAATATTTGCAAAGTGGGTAATCCTGGAGGTCGATCTATTCACCTCGGAGAAAGCATTCGAAGTACACAACTATGCACTCTTAGATTTGATGGACCATCAAGTCCTGTTTCACGATGCTGTATCTCATGAAAGTTTCCATTGGCATAGTTGGTTTACGCCATTATTTTCAATTCTTCGTCTTGACTCTTGACCCATCTCAATTGGTCAAAAGAAATATTTTTTGAATAGTTGATTTAGTTTATATAATTTAGTCCGATCGAAAGTGTTTGGCGGGCCTCGACCGTTTATATAAAACACAGCCTCATTGACTCGCAATGGGTCTGTCATTGTCTTAAGAAGTCTAGAAATAATGAGTGGTCCTATACATTAGACACATAAACCTAAACAGTAAATCACTGCTTAATTTCAAGCGGAAATCTATCTTGAAACTATTGAATAAGCTTGAAAACGTTGATCTTCATGGTCTTTAAAGAAAAATATTGATACGAACCTAAAGTATCACAATTAGCACCAGTTTTGGCACATAATATAAATGACAAAATTTAGAATTTTCATTCCTCTTACACGAATCTGTAATTGGATCTGTTATTGGATATATGAAATAAAAGTCAAGTAATGTTTGTTAATGCGCGTGTTTTATATGTGCTATATTAATGAATAAAAGCAAATTCACTCAATTATGTATTCATGTCCAAGC
The DNA here is from genome assembly GCF_905333055.1 of Maniola jurtina. Taxonomy (NCBI): domain Eukaryota; kingdom Metazoa; phylum Arthropoda; class Insecta; order Lepidoptera; family Nymphalidae; genus Maniola; species Maniola jurtina. The sequence continues at coordinate 7,160,450 of NC_060057.1, read as the reverse complement.
ATGTTTTAAAATCGATTTCTTCAGAAAGATTTGAAATCCACCCGTTTGGGGTGCTAATAATAACTTATTACTTAACTAATCATTTGTAATATCTGCGTTTTTATTACTGCTTACTATTCAGATAACTTCATATTGCATCAAAATCATACCTTAGAACGAATGATGTGTATTTAATAAAACTTGATGATTATAAAATTAAAATCTGACATTTGCCCTAAATTCGGCTCAAAATCTGAAATAATAGACAACCAATCAGAAATTGCTTGTAATAAGAATCGTCATAACGGGTATCTTTACCCTCTTTTTGGATTTATATGTGTAATTGGTAATTAATTATATTGAACGACAGAGTATGATATGCTACAAAATATAATGCTCTATATTTTATAATGGTTAACGGATTAAACGTGCCTCTCGTACAGTAGGTATAGCAGACTGGGTAAAAACCTTTTTGAAAGAAACAAGCATATCTGCTACTTCTAGTAGCATAGGTACACTCAACTCAGGGAAAATCATTCTTATGATGAGATGGCCCATGAAAATTAGCAATCAGCTAATACAATTCAAAAATTTTCTAAATGTAAAGTGATTGAAGGCAATGTACTTAGTCCAGGTGGTATCGCTCAACTAACTATTCTTCAGTTCTATGACTGATAGTTAAAATTCTTTTCTTTATTGATTTGTATTCAAATAAACAAAATTTTGTTTATGAAAAAGAACATAATATCATATAAGTACTCATTATGGTACAAATGATATCACATTGGCGTAGAATTCTAATATCTATTATGTGGCGTCACCAGGCGAAAACAAACAGGGTCTCAATATAAAGCTTCCAGTTACGGTCAAGTTATTTAATAGTAGCGTTTTACCTGAAAATAAAACGCATATTAAAATACTTACCTCACTGGAAGCTTTCAGTAATTCCTGCCTGGTGATATTGAGCCAATGAAGCCATGGCCGCGCTGAGCAATTTACGAAAACTTTGAGCGCGACCCCGCCAGGTGGCGCCACAAAACCGGATATGACATCAATAAAAGTACGAAAACTGGCATGAAATCGACGGAAACGGAAATGCTACTCTCAATATAAAGCTTCCAGTGAGGTAAGTATTTTAATATGCGTTTTATTTTCAGGTAAAACGCTACTAATAAAGTCGATTATCTAGTAAAAAGTGTTTTTTTCTTATTTACTCTTTTTATAATATCAATAAACAATAATTATATAAACAAAAAGTCATTTTATTAAAAATTTTTTTCTTTTCCAGGATCCTGGGTATAGTCTTCCTCATATTCGGTGTTTCGTCCGCGGTTCGCGGAGCTCCCCAGTAACCCCAAAATTCCTAATCAATCGGAATCGGTATATAGTGAGTAGGGCATGCAGGTACCTCGTGCAGTGCTCTTCGTTGCCGGCGAATATCGGGCCCGATTCTTCTTGCTTCTTGCTTGAGGCACTTTAGTGTGTTTAGTGGGTGTGGTGGAATGTGGTATTTATTGCACTCTAACCGAAATTAAATTAACAATTATGCCGAGAGAAGGCGGCGAGTCGCGGCCGCTCCAACCGAAAACCGATGAATGAATTTGACAGTGACACTGTCACCTGTCAGACGACAAACGACAGCTGGAGTTGCCGCTTAAATAATAATTACCAAACATTCGGCTTCATCACCTCTTCATCATCGGCAGCCTCATCTACTGCGTGGTTCTCTGCCGGGAGAACCCCTACCCTCGACATCCCGAGGACTTCTACTGGTCCAAGACCATCGGCCCTTCGGAAATACACTACAGTGCTAGTGAGAAACCGTATCGCCAAAATGGACATAATGGACATAGATACGACAAATACAATGGAAACGGAAAGTATTCCGATAGAGAAAGTGCTAAGGGTTACTCGGATAGAGAGAGTAAGTTAAGTAGGTACTGAATGTTTGATTAATAAAGCTGCAGACACATTGTTGTGGTACCTACGTCGGGTTACGGGATAGTACAAGGCGATCAGAATCGAACATTTTCAAGACACGCGACAGCGTGTCTCGCCAAGTTCGATTCTAATAAGAACGGCGGCACGCTGACAAGTGTATATTACACGAACCATTTCGAGCTACTTTTGACCCCCCATAACTCAGAAACTATTGAACCTACACATTTGTAATTTTGCATATCTATTAAGACCCCTTTAAACGCTTAGAATCCAAAATTTCGTGAAAAAATCTTTTATCGATATTAAGTTATTAAGGTCTGAAAAGTGCCATTTTTAACACTCACTCACTCATCACTCACTCATCAAAAACCTAACCTACTTCCAGGTGACTTAGAAACTTCAAATTTGGTATAGTGATAGGTAATTAGGTGTATACAAAGGAAAAAATCAGAAAATATCAAATTATGTTTTAATATGTCATATATTATATGACAAAGTTATTGGTGTGGCTAGTAGAACAGCAAGTATGGATCGAGGTGCACATTTTAAGTTTGTAAAACTGTGTAACGTTGGTTCGTTGATCCGTTGCTCCATTGCGACGTGATTGAAGAACAAACAAATACTTGCTCTTTAATATGGGTAGTAATGGGTGATTTACTTCCAAAGCAAGGAACATAACATTCTATCTTCATATATACTAGTGACCTGCCTCGGTTTTGCTTGGTTTCACACGGACAGGTAGTACAATACAAACTATTCACAGAGTTGATTTTCCGTTGTATGTTTTAAGTGGTCTAATTGTGTATTTTTTTTGTAAGGGGATAAAAGAAGATAAAAGTTAAATTATGTACCTAAAGGTTAGGTATACCTACTATATCTGACATACTGTACTTATTAGTTAGGTACTATTGTACTCGTATTGAAAGTGAAATCACACCTGGTGTCTTGTCAAGGGAATCAAAACCTAACGGACCTAGAACATTATGAAAAGCAGGTAGCAATCACACTATAATATTATAAAGGAGAAAGTTTGTATGTGTGTGTGTGTGTGTGTGTGTATGTTTGTTACTCCTTCACGCAAAAACTACTGGACGGATTGGGCTGAAATTTAGAATGGAGATAGGTTATACCCTGGATTAGCACATAGGCTACTTTTTATCCCGGAAAATCAAAGAGTTCCCACGGGAATTTTTTACAAAACCTACATCCAAGTGAACGAAGTCGCGGGTATCAGCTAGTATTATCATAAAAACCAAGTAAAGGAAAAAATCTTAAAACTGTTAATTTGTGGTTAGGCTTACATCACAAAAAAAGTGTTATTTCTTGTACGATGACGCAGAACCCATCGTGTGCGAGGTGCTTGACTGGTTTATAATTTGTAAGGGGTAATCTTAGATGATAATATAAGTTATGTATGTATATCTAAAGGTTAGATATATATACCTAATAATTACTAGTTACTATAATTTTCGTAAAAATATTCGTAAAATTATTCTCGGTTATGCACAATGAAACGCATAAAAAAGCAGGAACCTTTGAAACAATAACAAACAATTATAGTGCATGTAGGATAAATACCTGGATTTAGGCAGGTTAGGTCACCGGTGGTTTGGAGTCTTCCCTTTCTCGTATTCCGTGGATAGTTTCTTCGAAGCACAGATTCGCAGAACACTTCACTTAATTTTAAAGTTTATGTGGTTTTAACTTATGTACTTAGCGTAGCGTTTTTAAAGTTTAATAGCGGGTTTTTGCGTGATTAATTTAGCGTTATATGAGTTTTTTACACAAGCGGCGCGTGGCGTTTGTACAGCGGGCGTCACGCAGTTAGCGGGTTTCAGACTCGACGTGCGTAAACGCCGGTTCAAAGGTAACTGACAGGTGCGGGGTGTAGGAGCGGGTAATAGGATGGAATTTTATGTGTGCGTGAGTGTTTGTGTGTGTGTATGTATGATAGCGTACTTAAATATATAATAATAACTTAAGTAACTAGAGGGCGCTTACAACTTCCCCCGCCTAGAGGTAATCCTCTAAACAGAACGAATTGCAAGACAGAGAGATAAAAATTATAGCGTTTAAAGCGGTTAAATAGAAGTTAATAGCGTTAATAGCAGCCTATTGAGAAGGTAGAGGGCATATCCGAACTACAGGTCTGACGTAGCTTCCGGAACGCGTTCTAACTTTGACTGCTCGAATTATACTGTCTTTCCCTGGATAGAGTTCTTCTATAACTCCTAGAGGCCAGCAAAGAGGATGAACGTTGGAGTCTTTGATTACAACAACAGCTCCAAGACTCACAGGGTTGGATGGAGTATTCCACTTTTGTCTGTGTTGTAAAGAAGTCAAATATTCTTGGCTCCAGCGTTTCCAGAAAGAACAAGTAATTTTAGTTAACAATTGATAGCGGGATAAGCGGCTGTCGGGAATATCCGTTAAATCCTCGACAGGTAAATATTTTGCGGGAGTGAGATTAAGAAAATGATTGGGCGTAAGTGCGGAAAGATCTGACGGATCAGAGCTTAAAATACATAATGGTCTACTATTTAATAAGTTTTCGATTTGAATTATAATTGTATTTAATTCTTCATAAGTAAGGATTTGTGTCCCTACTACCTTGTATAAATGCGTTTTTACACAGCGAACGTTAATTTCGCTAAGACCATTAAAATGCGGGCCGTAAGGCGGGCTATGTTTAAATTGAATACGATGTTCTGCGAGGCGATTTTCAATGAAATTTTTATGAGCATTGGACTGTATGAGAGTGTAAAGTTCATCTAATTTGCGTTTAGCTCCAAAAAATGTAGTAGCTCCATCGCTGTATATTAGACTTACAGGGCCTTTGCGTGCGCTTAGTCTCAAAAAAGCTGCAAGAAATAAGTCAGAACTAAGATCTGAGACTAATTCTAGGTGTACTGCCTTGGTAGTCATGCATGTAAATATGCAGACGTAGGTACGCTTTATGACTTTTAATACCTCGGCGGCGAATGTGAGTTACAAAGAAAGGTCCCATGTAGTCCACAGCGGTGTGAACGAAGGCTTTAACTTGCGCTACTCTAAAAGCGGGTAACTCTCCCATTTGTGGAAAAGTAGATTGAGGGTTGGTGCGAAAACAAATATTGCATTTGTGTACACGTTGTCGAACCAAGTTTCTGGCAGCAATGATCCAGAACTTCTGTCTGAGTAAAGCGAGTAATAACGCGGGTCCTGTATGCAAATTAGTGATATGATAATAATCAACTATTAGTTGAGTGATGCGGTCTTTAGAAGGTAAGATTATTGGATGTTTTTGACCAAAATTTAATTGCGAATTGCTTAAACGACCACCAACTCTGATGATGTCGTCTGCGAGAAATGGGTTAAGTTTTAAGATCGATTTCGAGCAAGGTTTATTATTTTTGAGAGCGTGAATATCTTGAGAAAAATGTTTATTTTGAACATAGCGAATTATATAAGTTTCTGCAAAATCTAGATCTGAAACTGTAATAGAACCGCGTGATTTTAAGCGTTTGGAGAATCTTAACATGTAAACAATGGTGCGCAATAATTTAGACCAGCTAGAAGAGCGTTCGGCTAAGATATCAATCGGATGTTGAGTGTCGGAAACAGAAGTTTCAACTGCTAGAACAGTAATTTTTGCTTCTTCAAAATTTTCATTATGAGCGTTTACTTGAAAAGGCGTTATAGGCCATCGCGATATAGGATGCGTTGTCCACTGAGGAGCGTTAAACCAAAGTTTGCGTTCTAATAATTCTTTCGGCGTGACTGGACGAGATATAATGTCCGCAGGATTTTCGCGTCCTTTTATATGATACCAATGTTCAGCAGATAACTTTGAATTAATTTCGGTAATCCTATTGGCAACGAATGTATGGTATTTATATGCGGGAGAGTGAAGCCATGAAAGGGCTACTGTTGCGTCCGAAAATGCGTAAATATTATTTATTTTGCAGCGCTTACTAAGAGTTTCACGTATCAAATCAATTAAACTGGCTAATAGAAGAGATGCGCAAAGCTCGAGTCGAGCGAGTGATGTTTTCTTAAGCGGTGCGACTCTAGATTTTGAAGCGAGCAAATGAACAGAGCCAGAAGAATGTTCATCTGAACTTACGCGTATGTAAACGGCGGCTTCATAGCATTTTTCACTAGCGTCAGAAAAACCTATGAGCGTTACATGGGATTCAGAGTTCATCCCTACGTAGCGTGGAATTTTGATTTGTTCTAAATGTGGTAGTTCATTACAAAATTGTTCAAACTGTTGAGCGATTGAGCTGGGTACTGAAGTATCCCAGTCGAGATTTAATTTCCAACATTCTTGGACGAGAAGTTTCATAAAAGCGGTAACAGGACCTATTAGACCGATTGGATCGAACAGGCGCGCGGTAATCGAAAGAATTAAGCGTTTTGTATAATCGCGTGGACTCTCATTAGCGTTGATTTTAAAAGTAAAAGTATCGAGTTTAGGATGCCACTGCATTCCTACTATTTTTGTAACGTCTTGAGCATCTGAATCAAAATTAATTACGTGCGGATTTTTATGAGAGCTAGGAACTTCATTTAGAAATTTAGTGTCATTGGAGATCCATTTGGTTAAATTGAAACCACCTGAGTTGAACATATCAACCATTTCATGATAAGTTTCTTTGGCTTTCTCAAAACCATCGATTGAGTTTATGTAATCGTCCATGTACATGTGATGAGTAGCTTCATTAGCTGCGAGCGGGTACCTGTCAATGCTGTCTTCAGCTAGCTGACGCACGACTCTCATAGCGAGATAAGGTGAACTAGATACTCCAAATGATACTACGGTGAAGTTATAAGTGTCAATAGATTGCTCAGTGTCAAATCTAAAAAGAATTCTTTGAAAAGCGTGATGCGCGGGCGTTAAATTTAATTGAAAATAATGTTTTTCAATATCTGCGGTTACTGCGATTGAGAATAAGCGTAAATTTATTAAGAGTTCAAATATGTTATTTTGTAAGTTAGGACCTACATATAATAAATTGTTAAGCGATTTTCCGGAGGTAGTTCGACTTGAAGCGTTTAGAACGATACGAGTTTTTGAAGTCTGCTTATCAGGGCGATAAACAGCTCTGTGCGGAATATAATAACAATTTATATCGCGTGAAGGGTTGTCTACTTTCGTAAGATAACCTTTGTCTATGTATGACTGAATGGTTGCGTTATAATCTTTACGAAGAGCGGGATTAGCGTTTAATTTCTTCTCTAATTGAAGAAAGCGGAGTTTGGCGATCGAGTATGAGTCACCGAGTTTAGCGGGATCATCTTTAAAGGGTAAGTGAACAGTATATCGGCCTGTTTCATCGCGTGAGTAAGTATCTTTAAAGATGCGTTCACATGCTTCATCATCAGGGCTTATGTGAATTTTATTAGGTACATTTTCTAATGACCAAAAGCGTTCAGTAATTTCATCAAGTGACGGAGAGTCTGTGTGACATAAAAAAGTTTTAAAATCGTTTGAGCGGTGAGTCGAGTTGTGAGCTGCGCAGTCTGCTCTCCCCATCAGTATGTAGCCTAGCGTGCTTTGAACCGCGACTACAGACGAACGAGGCGAGACCACTCTGTCACACCCAAGCAAGAAGGGGAACAGTTCATTACCGATTAGGCAATCGATCGGCCCTGGAGTATGATAATCGTCGTCAGCCAATGGCAATGCGTGTAAATGAGTTAACTGGGAAACATCGATACGAGCGTTTGGTAAGTGGTCGGTAATTGTGTCTATCACCCTAGCGGTAATAGTATAAGAACAGCGTGAGTCAAAGCGAGAGTAAATTTTAAATGTTACGAATCCCAGGGATGTGCTTTCTGTTTGACCAATGCCTTTTACAACTGACGGAGCGAATTTAATTTTCATATTTAAGCGTTGGCAACATTCTTTTGAAATAAAATTAGTCATTGAACCTGTATCTAAAAATAAACGGATAGCGTATTGCGTATTGTTACTACATACATTTACTTTCGCGGTAGGTAAAAGTACAGTTGTATCTTTCGAGTAATTGCGTGAAGAGGTAGTCACTGAAAGTGCTAATTCTGTAGGATTGGTTGGCGGAGCGTGAGGTGCGGGAGGTGGTGCTGTAATCTTTGGCAAATCACTAGATTTATCATTCTGCGGTGGCATCTGTATCGGAGTGTTACTGTCGTTAGCACCATAGCGGTTCAGTGAGTAAGCGGTGGCATGTGACTGTGAGGTCCCGGGTTCATACCTAGGCTTAGAAAAAGAGCTACATAACAGACTGTGATGTGAACTAGATGCACAATTCCCACATCGACCTTGGCTCTTACAGCGGAATTTTAAATGAAATCCTAGACAGAACTCACAAAATCTATTTTTTCTCACTATGTCTAGCTTAGTTTTAGCGTCTTGGTTTTTAAAAACCTCACACTTGTAAAGCGGATGAGCGTCTTGATTTTTACAGATTAAGCACTTACGTTGAGTATTTTGAGAATTTAAATTATAATTATTGTTGTTGCTGACTGTACTAGTATAAGTCTGAGTTTGCGATTTAGGTTTATATGAATTAGGTTTTTTATTTGGAGTGTGAGTATTAACTTGAGCGGAGCGTAAAGTTTGTATTTTTAATTGTTCTTTTAAGAAATTATTTAAATCGGAAAAGGTAGGTATTTTAATGTGTTTGTGATTTTGTTCAAATAATGAGACAACATCTTTACTTAACTTTGAGAGTGCAATGTGTATAATCATAAAGTCTGATAAATCTGATATTTCTAGGCGTTGCAGTGCCGCTTGCGCGGAACAAAATTGATCAACAAAAGATTCGAGCGGTTGATTTTGTTTGCAATTTAAAATCGTATCTATGTATTGAGTAGCTTGCACTCTAGTATCTTGATATTTCTCTAATAATGCGTTCCATATAATAAGATAATTCTCAGAGGTGGGTGGTATACCAGAACAAACCAAAAGCGCCTTATCAGTTAAGCAACTAACTAAGTATTGGACTTTCTGTACATCCGTGAGTCTATTGTTGTTATGTATTAAGTTTAAAAAGTTTTCATAGAAGACAGTCCATTTTGACGGACAGCCGTCAAATGTTTTTAAATTCAGCGGAGGTAATTTTTTATTTAACAAACTGTATTGGTTGTCAAACTGTGACACAGCTGATTCACTTTTAATTTCATTTAGAGTATATTGAATTTGACAGTATAATGTGTCAAATGCGCCTAGCGGGGCATAGTTCGGCGTATAAAGAGGGTCATGTTTCAAATAGGCTGAAATTAAATCGTCTATGACTATCGCGAAATCTTGACGTAATTTTTCTAAACTTTGAACGCGAGACAAGAAATTCGTTCTGTTCACAGAATCACTCACCTTCAGACTTAAATCATATATTTGTTGAATTGATAAAAACAAGAATTCTTTCTTAGCCTCTAATCTAACAATAGTTTCGTTAGATTTCGACATTCTGATTTCTGATATGCGATAATAAACGTTATTTCAAGCGAATAAGACTCAATACGGGCGAATAATTATTTCGATATAATTTTTATAATGAGTTAGTTGTAGGTAGATATAAAAAAGTTTTAATCTTTAAATATTGAAAAATATACATAAATAATTATATATAATGCGTTAATATAATGTAATGCGTGGATCTAAACATAAATATGCGTAATTATATAAGATTTTTGTATATTTTTGTTAGCGGCGGTACCTATGTTCCGAACGTAATTCTATTGCAATGAATATTGAAATATACAATAAATAGCGTGTTTAGTGTAAAATTGTATATGGGATACGCTTGTAGGAAGAGAAATAGGATCCGGTGCGATAGGACCAGAGAAATTGTAGGATAAATACCTGGATTTAGGCAGGTTAGGTCACCGGTGGTTTGGAGTCTTCCCTTTCTCGTATTCCGTGGATAGTTTCTTCGAAGCACAGATTCGCAGAACACTTCACTTAATTTTAAAGTTTATGTGGTTTTAACTTATGTACTTAGAGTAGCGTTTTTAAAGTTTAATAGCGGGTTTTTGCGTGATTAATTTAGCGTTATATGAGTTTTTTACACAAGCGGCGCGTGGCGTTTGTACAGCGGGCGTCACGCAGTTAGCGGGTTTCAGACTCGACGTGCGTAAACGCCGGTTCAAAGGTAACTGACAGGTGCGGGGTGTAGGAGCGGGTAATAGGATGGAATTTTATGTGTGCGTGAGTGTTTGTGTGTGTGTATGTATGATAGCGTACTTAAATATATAATAATAACTTAAGTAACTAGAGGGCGCTTACAGTGCACATGTTGAAGTCCCATGCAGCCGTTACTGGTCAGCTAAAGTGACTCGACATAACATTTTGCTTTGCTTGCATAAATTATTATGTTTTAAAATTGTATCCTGAAGCTCAAAAACAATTACTGATTAATATTATCTATACTTAGGTACTATTTGATGGCGTTTTGTAAGGGAGGAACAAAAAGTCGTTTTTTTTTTAATATAATATATTTATTTAATCAAAGTATATACCATTGCTGTCTATGCACTTTTGCCATGTCATAAAATCATTCGGAAGGGAACCAATAAAATCTTTGAAGGCGCTTTGGACTGCCCCATTGGAGTTGAATTTTTTCCATATATAAGAAGTTATCCAAACTAAAAAAATGGTAATCTATTGGAGCAAGGTCGGGGAGTAGGTACGGTGGATATCTTAGACATTCCAATTGAAGCTCCTCTAATTTATATATAATGTATACTAGTATACATAGAAGTCATTGTCTAATTTGGTAGCCGTCTGTTGTGTGGTCTAGCGTTGTCCTGAAGCAGCAGTGGCCTAGAGCGATCGACCAGCCTCAGTTGTGTGGCAGCTAGCTTTTCCATCATGGTTTGCAGTTGCTGACAATAGACCTCCATCGTAATCGTCTGGCCAGTTTAAGAAAGCTCTAGTGAACGACACCGGTACTAGTCCACCAAACCCTTCAATTCTTCATTATCAACTTTGGTCTCCGGTCGTCACCGGGGCTTGTTCTGCAGGTCAAAATTCCCAGATCAAAAACGTTGGAATGAAAAACGCACTATGTTTTCCTTTGCGAAACCGCCGCCATAGAGCCGTTTCTGCAGCACTGGTGCCACGAAGCAACTCGTACTCGTAAATAACGTGATATTTCAAGTTTTCCACCTGTTGTTAGTGACCTTTTTAGAAATCACATGGTTTGTTGCTGGACAGCGAAACGTTAAAAATTAAAAACAGGTATAGTCGTACCGGCCGGTTAAGAGCTAATAGCAATAAAACTTTTTAACAATAGTAGTTTTATATTATGAACGGTCATAGTTAAGTCCTAATGCGGTCGAGTAAAACTCAACCTAACGACTACTTGTTAAAGCTAAAAATTTATTACCTTTCCCACAAACAAAGAAATTCTACGATTGCATAGGGTTGTCAAATAGATGTATTTTTCAAATTGCCACTATCATAACTGCACATAAGGCACATAACTTATAATAATAATGAAACAAATAACAAGATAAACATAATAATTTTTAATTGAAGTTTAGGTAGATGTAAACAGGTGGTTATTTTATCACTTCTAAAGAAGGACTGATCGGGATTTCCGGACTTTTGAGTTCCGTCACTTGTTGCAACCCTGTTGTAAAATATTTAGTAAATCTGTTGTAATTATTCATGACGGCATTTGACTTTAAATCTTACCGTAAACAGTTAAGTTAGCGTTTGGAATGGGTACGTACCGACTTATGATCTTTTGGAATATTTTACCTAATTAGTTAACTTTTATGGCTTTTAGCTCCGAACCGGCCGGTACTACCTAGTTTTGAAACAAAATCGCACCACTTCTCGCTAAGAAATTACAAATTAGGCACCATTATTCTGTATCGAAAACAAAGATCTTCAATGGGGCAAAACGATGAAAAAAAGCAGGTAGCTTAGAAACAATAGTGCACATGGGCCACTCTCTTGCAGCATGGTGGTATGTCAGCTGACTCGACACCAAAATATTTGCAATATTATGTTGTTTTAATAATAAAAATTGTATCCCATGAACTTCAAAAACATTTACTGATTAGTACTTAGGTAGGTACTGTACACATTATTATTTTAATTTTAATAAATAAATATTAATTAACTTTACAAAGTGGTAGTAGTGGTTGAGATGTTGGCCTGCTATTTAGGTCTGGGGTCTAGGGTTTGATCCCGGACATACACCTCTAACTTTCCGAAGTTATGCATATTTTAAGCAATTAAATATCGCTCTCTTTAACGGCGAAGAGAATCAACTTCTAATGTATAACTAGTAAGTGGACACTTGTGTTGAAAAATAGTTTATGTAAACTACTTTCATGTAATTTTAGATTCTAAGTGTTTAAAAAGTTTTATCTGATATGCAAAGTTGTACGTGTTTAGGTTTAAGTATTTCTGTGTTATCAGGGGGTCGAAAATAGCTTTAAATGATTCGTATAGTGATATATTAAGTATACACATTACGCATTACCATGCCAATACATCGCCTTATTAGAATTTGGCTGAATAGTGAATACTAATATGTATTTCTCGGATAGTAGATATTAACCGGTTTTATTATTCTAATAAGAAAACTAGAAAAGAGTCGCTAATCTTCAAACGGCTGAACACATTTTCTTAGATTATAGCTATGAACACTCTTGATAAGTGACTAAGCGAAGTTGCATAGCTGCAAGCTTTTTCAATCACGCAAAAATTTACAGTTATAGGATAATCCTAATAAATGAAGAGAAATTAACTTAACAAAAATTGATGATATCCCATCAAAAACATAAATGTGAAAAAATGGCCAAGTTCGATAGAGAAAATGAGAGATTGTAAGCTTCGCCGATAAAAGCATTGATATCTAAATAGGTGCCAAGTTCTTATAGGTCTTTATATAATTCCTACAAGAATGTACAAGAAACTTTGATCGTTTTAAAATATTATTTTATGTTATTGAGTACATATAACTTGGCAAGTTTTGATATTTGCCAATACATTCTTAAGCTTAAACTAAATTTTATGTTAAACATAAAATTTGATTTACTGACTTTTAAAACTTGCCAAGTTATATGCACTCAATAACATAAAGTAATATTTTAAAACGATCAAAGTTTCTTGTACATTCTTGTAGGAATGATATAAAGACCTGTGGGGGACTAAAAGGGCTGATGTAAGTAAAATGGAATGAGCCGCCTGCGCGCGGCAGAGTCGGGCAGTTGGTTGGTGCCTACCAACTCGGTTGGTCATGTACATAGTTTATAAGTAGATAAGCTCTGTTGTTGCTATGTAAATTAAATACATGATCTACGGTGAAGTCTGAGTTTAATTGAACCAGAATAATGTGGCTATTGAACAGACCGTGTCGAATAACGGAAACTTAGAATCAAAAATTAACTTGCTGTTTGCATTGCTGGGCACTGTAACGATATTTTTATGTATAATCTACTGCTATGGTGTAAGGAACCAAATCAGAAAAAGATTGGGAAGTGGCTACGTAAAGAGGCTGCTAGTGTCGGATTGGAGGTCCCGACAGTAAGGATCCAATCCACCCTACCGGGTGTCACGCAGAACCAAACGTATTAGTGGAATATGTGTAATAAGCGGAGCTCGTATTTCGTAATGTGTTGTAGATGTAGGAATGTGTCGTAAAATATAAAACCCTAGCATGGCCCTTACAGGTATCTAGGAAATAAAAGAACGTTACAAGTTTTGAAGAAAATTTATTGTTATGTGTTAATAGTGTTGAGTACCACTTATTTTGCCAAGTCGGTTAGGTGCGTGTAACTTTTAGTCCCACATCAAGTGACCGTAATGTGAAGCCTTTGTTTACAATTATAGCGATCTACATTCCAAGTGGCGCGTAGTCAGCAACAAAGCGACCTGTGAGCTCAGTAGTAATGTTTGAAATCACTATATAAAAATTTTTTTGTGTGTTGTAGAAACAAAAATTTTTTTTAAAAGGGGGGAATATTGTGGGGGACTAAAAGGGCTGATGTAAGTAAAATGGAATGAGCCGCCTGCGCGCGGCAGAGTCGGGCAGTTGGTTGGTGCCTACCAACTCGGTTGGTCATGTACATAGTTTATAAGTAGATAAGCTCTGTTGTTGCTATGTAAATTAAATACATGATCTACGGTGAAGTCTGAGTTTAATTGAATCCGTAATAAGTGACCCAATAGACCTATAAGAACTTGGCACCTATTTAGATATCAATGCTTTTATCGGCGAAGCTTACCTTGTATCGGCGAAGCTTACAATCTCTCATTTTCTCTATCGAACTTGGCCATTTTTTCACATTTATGTTTTTGATGGGATAAGTATACTTACCTATAATTATTCTTATAATTGAGGTGTAACCAGAATGCTAGCAAAAACTTAGCGTGTCCTATTTACGGAACGGTCATTGATCTCTAGCGACAGTTAGATGTTTTATTTGCAATATACTGTGAACTATTAAATAATACAGGATTTTCCAAAAAAAAATCGTGGTTTTTTTATATCTTATCAGTAGGTAGGTTACTATTACCTGTCTTTTGCTAACGTTCTGGTTACAGTCTGTATGTAGAAGTGCACACTAGTCTTCGTGACGTTGATCATCACGCCCGATTACATTACAACAACAAAGTAATGTGTTGCGGCTTTTAGGGTGCGTTTCCACTGAAGCGTAGCGGAGCGATTCACTAATCTGATTGGTCGAAACCTCACATCATTATTACCTAGGACTAAGTTCTTCTTCTAGAAACCTCCGCCTTTTCTGGATACTAATTTACCAAATTACATTAGATCCTATTTATAACGATTTTTATGGGCCATTTATTCCCAGACTTCGAAAGGAATATTGATAAAATACTTATTTAAATTCGTTAAGTCTTTAAAAAACGTGTATCACCAGATGAGATTGCAGTCAAGGGCTAACTTGTATCTGAAAAAAAAAGTAAAAATCTTTTCCTAACTCCATATTTCCACTTTATCGGATACTAGGTCTTTTACAAGTAGTTAGCTATTCTATATACATGATGAGTTTATATATTTTAACAGAATTACCAATGTATAATAATACAAATTTGTACATGTTTTATCTGATTTATAGTTAGGAAAATAAAATAAATGTTTACTAACTTTCAATTAATATTAAAACAATTGTATTGTTTAGTAAGTTTAATTTATAACATTTATTGTAAATAATTTATACATTGATGTTTCGAAAATGCCATATTAATTTACCTGTTATATTAAAATGTAAGTAATAAAGAAATGTCATAATTATAATAAAATGACGTAGTTGGATGAATTCCGGAAAAGTAAATTCAGAGTTTATTTTATTATTTATTAATAAATGTAATAAATAAAATAAATAAATGACAAAGTATTTTTAATATTTATGATTTTCATTTCATATTTACTTGTACCTACCTACTAACTAGGTCTACGCAGACGATGGCCTACTAAATTATAACGTGTGGCGGTGTGGGTTTGTAATAAAGGAAAGAGTCGGGTGAGATAACGAGTATGTATAATCACTTAAAACCAGAGCACAGGAAAAACGGCGGAACGACTAGGCGTGGCACGCGTATGCATCCGTAAGCTCCCGGCTTCCGACTGACTGACGCGCTCCAGCGGACACGCTCGAGCGCATCTCAGGCCCCTCTCGCCCCGCGACCTACTACGCCCGCTGACACCCTCGTACCCGCACGCTATCAAGGTCACCCATGTACCTACGGGGCCCTATATCCCCCCTCGAGGCCATGAAAAACGCCCTCGCTCATGGGCTCGCTCACAAGCAACCGAACAAACAGGGCAAACATGCTTGCGAGGACGCCCTCTTTGACGCTTAGGAAGTAGAGGACGAGGAGGCGAACAATCCCGGCTATGAAATCTCGTGAGCTCCGAGACATGGAATTTACCTATAACCTCATTAGCAGCGTCTAAGTTAGCAACAATATAAGCTGTAGGGCTAACTCGTTCTTTGACCACGTATGGGCCATCTCTTTTGGGAATAAACTTAGCTGTAACATTTTTCGCGGCGTTGCTGAGCACGTGTGACTTTAAAAGAACTTTATCACCAACCTCGTAAACTTCGCCAGTACTTCGGGAACAATCGGCTAACTCCTTTCGCCGATCCTGTTGGGTCTCTACCCGTTCCCTAACAGCAATTAAAGTATTTATGAAATTCTTCAAATAAGGTGTGATCTGAGGAACAAAATTATCCTTGTTAAGAACAGACCTGATATCATTATGTACATCGACTGGAGAACGCAGCTCTCTAGCATAAGTGAGATACGCTGGAGTAACCCCAGTAGTCTGGCAAACCGCAGTATTCATCGCGAACCTTATCGCTGGAAGATGACTTGGCCAAGACGAGTGATTCGTGTCAACGAGTCGGGAAATCTGAAATTTGAGATCTCTGTTCTTGCGTTCGGCTGGATTAGCGGATGGATGATACAAAGGAACCAGATCTTGGCGAATCCCTAAGATGTACATGCATTGCTGCATAACAGCCGAGATAAATTGCACACCGTTGTCCGAGACGATCCTCCGCGGTAAACCTTGGCGCAGAAAGTACTCCTCTATCAGAGTCCGAGCGCAGACCTCCGCTGTAGCATCCTTAAGTGCATAAATTTCTACCCAACGAGTTGCGGTGTCCTCCACTAAGAGGATCCACCTTTCACCGGACTCGCCTTTAGGCAAGGGGCCAAACAAATCTATCGCCAAGACTTCACCTCGCTGGTTAAGCACGGGTGTTTGAAGAAGTCCCTGCGGCTTTTCATTAGAAGGTTTGTATCTTTGGCAGGTGACACATGACTTGACATAATCAGCGATGATCCTGCGCATTCCTGGAAAATAAAACCGTTGAGCGATTCTATGGTAAGTCCTATCCACTCCATGATGACCGGCCAAGGCCGTGTCATGACACTCCTTTACAATTTCTAAACGTAAAGAAGCAGGAACCACGAGTTGAGGCTCTTCACTTTCCACGTCAGGGTTGTATCTGTAAAGAACGCCTTGCTGAATAAAATATCCTCTTTCAGACCAACGTTTAACGCCTATTGCCTGCGGATCAGAAGTATCCTCCAACTCATTAATAATTTTTTTAAGTTCCAGGTCCTCCAACTGCGCGCGCCTGAGTTCATCCGGACTGCGAGCAGGTAAGTCAATGATGACGGAACAAACAATACACTTATCTTTGTCCCCCTCTTCACAGGTGGGACGACTGAGTGTATCAGCAACTACGTTGGCTTTTCCAGGTGTGTACTGGAACTGAATATTAAAGGCTTGCAGCTTTAGTGCCCATCGAACCAACCTACCCGACGGCGACTTCAGTGTGAGCAACCATTTGAGTGGTTGATGGTCACTGCCTACTATGATCTCGTGACCCTCGATGTACCCTCTAAAACGTTCTACTGCCCAAACGACGGCAAGAGCCTCACGCTCCGTCGTACTGTAGTTGCGTTCCGCCGGTATAAGTAACCGGCTGGCATACTCTATCGGTCGCTCATCCTTGCCTTCGCCTTGAAGCAACACTGCACCTATGGCGTAGGCGCTAGCATCGGTTCTTAGTACGAAAGGTTTACTATAATCTGCCTGAATGAGAATGGGGGCAGACGAAAGACGATTCTTTAGCTCTTCAAACGCGCGAGCTTGGTCTGGGCCCCATACCCACGGCTGGTTCTTTTTCGTTAAACGCGTCAGAGGTTCTGCAAGACCTGAAAAGTTTGGTATGAACTTTCGAAACCAAGAACACGTTTGTATAAAAGTGCGAAGATGTCGCAAAGACGACGGTGCCTTCATCTCTAAGACTGCACGAACCTTGTCCTTGTCGGGAGATATACCATCCTGAGTAATGACATGACCAAGGTATTTGACCTCGTCACGTGCAAAGACACACTTATCTCTATTAGCGCGCAACTTAAACAAACGTAGCCTTTCAAAAACCACGCGTAAATCCGAGATATGATTTTCAAAGCCTCCTTCCGATATGACAAGTAAATCATCTTGGTAGGCTAACAACGTAACATTCTTCAACGACGCACCAGAACGGAGCCTATCGATCAACCGCTGAAAGGTCGACGGCGCGTTCTTCAGTCCGAAAGGCATCCTGTTAAAACGAAATGTTCCGAACGGCGTCGCGAAGGCAGTTTTGTCTCTGTCTTGCTCGCGTACGCTAACCTGCCAAAATCCACTGCGCATATCTAAACTAGTCATAAAGCAATTTTTTTTTGTTGATTGGACTAGCTCGTCTATCAAGGGCATTGGATAAACATCGGTCTTCGTGACCGCATTGAGCTTCCTATAGTCCACACAAAACCTTACCTTGCCATTCGCTTTAGGCACCAACAGCGCTGGAGACATCCAAGCTGATTCACATTCTTCGATGATACCGTCCGCCAGCATCTTGTCAAGCTCAGTCCGCATTACGTCCTTTTTGGCCGGTGTTAACCTGTAAGGCGGAACAGCGATGGGAAGATGATCGCCGGTATCAATAACGTGCTCAGCAAAAGGAGTTGGCGTCCCCCCTGGCTCGAAGATGTCCTCATTCTCCACGAGGAGACGCGCAAGAATCTCTCTTTGCTCCGCGGAAAGCGAAGTCGCCTCGTCGTCCCGCAGTACGTCAAGCGAAGCACACGAAGATAGAGGTGACACTGTTTCGAACTGCATGTCGAACTTTTGCGAACTATTGTCTGCAAAGTGCCACTTCCGGTTACCAAAATCGAAAACAAGGTTAAACAAGGTTAAAAAATTAATACCTAATAAACTTTCGTTATTATTAGAATCCGGAAAAATCAAAAACGGAACTATTTTAGTTCTATTGTGTAGTGTCACCCCTAACTCCGTCGTAAGTACATTCATCTCCCTACTAACACCGTCCGCCAACCTAACAATCTGTGTTGAGGCCTTTAACGGGTGTCCAACTTCGCGTAAGAGGGAGTGTAGAGTGTGCCCTGCTATACAGCTTTTCGCGGCAGAATCGACCAACGCAGTGCCACACCTTTGCAATATACTTATATTTAACACAGGACGACGGCTAGGTCCATAAGACACATTATTTACACAATTATTACTTACAACATTACAATTATTAAGACAAGTATCATTAAAATAACCATTCGTAACGTTAAAACAATCTTTTGAAGTCACGTTTGACTGCGAAACATAATCCTTAAAATAGTTATCATTAAGGTTTACAAAACTATAATTACTATTTACACAAGAACAATTTGAATTGTCATTGGAACACAAACCAGAATCGCAACAAAAGTCAATTACGTTTGGGCACAATTTTCCGTCACCGCGCGACGGGTTAACTCGCTCCATAGAACCGGTTGGTAGGTGCGCTGACGTCACGCAATGCCCCGACGCGCGCTTAGCGCCAAAATTCCGGCCGGGGCCCGCCACTTCAACTTGCGCGAACGCCCCGTCTCGACCGGCCACGCCTCCTTCGTTGCCGCCGGCTCGCGGCGCTATTACGGAGCGCGATCGCTTATCGATTGACTTTACCGAATAAAATGTTTGGGTGTTACAGTTTTTACAGTTCGCTTTCATAACGTTATGTGCACCACAACCGTAGCATTTTAATTCACTTTTATTATTTAACGCATCACTGGATTTGTTTTTGTTATTTAACCGAAAGCACTCACTTTTATCATGCTTATTGCTTTTACAATAAACGCAAAACACACGCGTTCGCGGCTTTGAGGTCGTCGACTCCTTCGCCGGCGAACCCGCCGTTGTATCAGCTGTTTTGCTGTAATCGCCTCGCTGAACGTTAGCCGCTGGCACAGGCGTGCTGGACGAAGGAACTGTAGTGGGAATTTTCTTACTTTTTAATTCCTGAGACCCTTTGCTTGGGACAAGCTCGCTTTCTTTTAGCGAGTCTTCGATGGACCGCGCTTTACGCAATAGGTCATCAAAAGACTTGATTTCGTCGCGATCTAATCTTTTCCTGATTCTGCGGTCTAGTAAGGAATAAGTCATGTCCAACTCCACACGTTCACATAAATCCTCCTCCGGAAGCTTTGCAAACAGTGATCGAACTTTTGATATGAAAATATCTGTGTTTTCATCTTTTTGTGCAAGAGCAAATAACTCCCTGTAGATAACAAACGGTGGCCGACGGGCGCCGAATGCAGATTGCAAGCGAAGAATCGCATCATCCCAGTCCGCAACTGACTTCCTTACGCCTTGCCACCACAACGCAGCCTTGTCCGATAAGAGCATAGACAGCCCTTTCACAGCGTTGTCATCCGTTATTTGTAGGCAACTCTTATACACTTGTATAGCGTCTATGAAGCCTTCCACGCATTCATTTGACGCGCCGCTGTACCGCGATGAACACTTAGAAAAGTTTCCATTGTTCCCAGCTTGTACAGGCGATGAAGCTCCCCCCGCCAGGGGGGTTGATGAACGTACTTCGCGTATCAACCGCTCACACATGTCGGCATTCTGTTTTTGGAGCGACGTCATTAACGTAGAAAAATGCTCGGCTGACATCGTAACGTTGCTTGACTCTCCGTCTTGGGTATCACGCAAACTAACCCTTTTTCGCGGCATTGTTCACAAAAACCGTTAACGGAAAGACGCGAATGACCGTTTATGAAACCCTTAAAACCCTGAATCACGTTGGGCAGCCAGTGTGGCGGTGTGGGTTTGTAATAAAGGAAAGAGTCGGGTGAGATAACGAGTATGTATAATCACTTAAAACCAGAGCACAGGAAAAACGGCGGAACGACTAGGCGTGGCACGCGTATGCATCCGTAAGCTCCCGGCTTCCGACTGACTGACGCGCTCCAGCGGACACGCTCGAGCGCATCTCAGGCCCCTCTCGCCCCGCGACCTACTACGCCCGCTGACACCCTCGTACCCGCACGCTATCAAGGTCACCCATGTACCTACGGGGCCCTATAAACGATTATTAGGACAAAAGTTCCTAAAAATAAAAAATAAATTTAATTTCTTGGTTGATGGTACGGAACCCTTCATGTGCGAGTTGGGCTCGCACTTGGCCCATTTTTTTATTTTTCCAGTGCGTGGTAAAACTTTTCATACACGAATTGTGATATTGTGTATCGACTGCGACCACATTATAACCATACTCGAGATGCCTAAAAATCAGTTAAGTGTGAGTCCGAATCACACAGAAAGGGTTCCGTACCATAATACAAGAAATAAAGCTTTTATATTTTTTCATGGCGGCCATTTTGAATTTTTTTATTATTTGTTGTTATAACGGCAATATTAATACATATTCTGTGAAAATTTCAACTCTCTACCTATTACGGTCCACGATATACAGCCCGCTGACAGACAGACGGACGGACGCATGACAGAGGAGGCTTAGTAATAAGGTTCCGTTGGCATCATTCGAGTTCGAAACTCAAAAAGAGTACCATTATGCAAATGAGATTAAAACTGCAAATCAGAATATTTACTTTTATCTTTAGAAGAGTTCAGAAGAGTGCTAGTTTTCTCTGGACGAAGTGATGGCTAAAAACCGCGGCACTCACACTACCACATGGTGGTGTGGAAATGAGTTATTTGGCCAAAACGAGTGTTAGAGTGGGCTTTGTGGCGCTCGTACGCTAAAACTATTGAGTGTAGAACAAAAAAGTTACTTCATAAATTGTTTCTAGTTTAATTCATCCCCAACCATTTTCATCGTAAAATGAGTCTTAAAGAAGTTATCGTCTAAAAACTGTTTTTGGACGCCATTTTTCCATCATTTTGCACGATAAATCAAAAACTATTTATACATAAAAATAAATAAAAATCTGTTTTAGGATGTACAGGTAAAGCCCTTTCATAATACCCCATATACCCCACTTGATATAGTTATCTTATTTTGAAAATTGAAACATTTTAATTTTTTTAAATGATGTAATCACAAATTCGCGGTTTTCAGATTTATTCCTGTACTTGTGCTATAAGACCTACCTAACTACCTTTCATGATTGTAGGTCAACGGGAAGTACCCTATAGGTTGACAGACAGACAGACAGACAGACGACAAAGTGATCCTATAAGGGTTCCGTTTTTCCTTTTGAGGCGTATCTCAAAAGCGTTGATGTGCTGCGTCTTTTTTTAGGGTCCCGCAGGACCCTAAAAAAAGACGCAGCACATCAGCTCCATTCCACTCAATCTAACGTCTTCTATCGCTAGCCTACTTTTAGGTATGGTAAGTATGTAGTAAAATAATAAATAAAACATTCACATTTACAAAAAAACTTATTTATTGGTTTATTTACAAATTACATTAAATATAAACAGATCTGGATTTGTATTTGCTATCATATTCAAATAGTACCTAGAAGGAGATATCTTGCTGATTTTATGTGCGACGTAAAAATGACAATTTTCGTATGAAGTTTTGAACATTGTCTTTATAAAATCCATTTCATTGTAGCATAGTTACAATTTCAATATCATAGGGAATCTAGACCCAGAACTGGAAAAGATGTCGTACAAAATAATAAATATGTTTTTACACGTAGGCGTAGTTCACTCACACAGGGTGAAATAACGCGGCAAGTCACAGAGTAAAAAACAGACAGAGAGAGACAGAAGGACAACGACGTGATCCCTTTTTTTCTTTTGAGGTACGGAACCATAAAAAATCTTTAATAAGTACTATTAAAAAATATAGATAGGGCAGTGACCAGGTACACGACAACGAAGTATAAAAATAAACTTCAGTTGCGCTATTTTGACCTGCATGTGAAAAAATGGCTTTTTAGTAAATATGAAAGTTGCATTACGCTTTTATATTGGTATTTTTGATTGATTTCAATAATTTTAATGACAAACGCCGCGTCACTTCCCTTCATATATGTACAATATGATGCACCTCATAATAATATTATATTGATCAATATAATATTATTATTATAATACATTATCACTATGATATCTCTATGGCGCACCGACACGAAGTTTACTACACACCTGTCTTTTCGACATTCTAGTAATTGACAACATAAATAATATATTATCGTTTTTGAATATTTTTACTAACATGGAATGAGATTTCTTACATTGAATTTATCATAAAAAGTAATATTTTATAAATACTGCCGTTGGTGGAATTCCCACGCAGTTGTAAGCGCAAAATTCTTCGACTATAGAAAAATAAGAGGAAATGAAGTGTATAACGCATACATTTTGAGAAAGGACTCGCTATATTTGCTCTGTTTTAACTGTCATGTCAAAAGTATGGTTTACCCTTAGATTAAGGTGATTACTCGAAAGATTCCTATTTAAACACTAAACTTGTGACAACTTTGTGCGTAAATAGATAAGATTAGACAGATTAGAACAATTTACCTTTAGACATTATTAACTACAAGTGTAAATTAAAAATTTATAACACCCCCGACAATTGCAGGTTACAGTAACTAGAAAAAGAGCTGATAACTTTCAAACGGCTGAACCGATTTTCTTGGATTATGGCTAAGAACACTCTCGATCAAGCCACCTTTCAAACAAAAAAAAAAAACTAAATTAAAATCGGTTCATTAGTTTAGGCGCTACGGTGCCACAGACAGATACACAGACACACAGATACACACGTCAAACTTATAACACCCCTCTTTTGGGTCGGGGGTTAAAAAGACATAATTAAAAATATTTCCTACAATCGACGTGTTTACGAGGCCCTAGAGCTCGCAGCATTTGACCGTTCGTGTCCGGTATCGCCTGGGCTGAAGGAAGGACACAAAGCAAACATGGAGAGTCTTTTCTCAAAAACTATGCACTTTTTGTACTTTGATCGTGCCAAAATTGAAACAAACATGGCGCTAACTCCGCCCATCGGACATTTACAAATAAAATCCTATCCACAAAACGACATTTCACAACAACAAGCGCAAGTGATGTTTTATGAGCTAGAGTAGACGCACTGGCAACCTCTTTAGGCTCTTAAGACTTAAATCCAATTGAATCGGTCATTTCCAAAAACCGCTTAAGTCACTAAATTATATTTTTAAGCACTCAATAAAAACTGTTTCATTCAAAAGTAAACGAATTTCGAAGGACTTTTAGGCTGAATACAGTATTCGGACTTCATAAGGAATGTACAGAATAACATTGCTTTTCCAGGTTTTACGTCTATCTTTGAGGAAACATTCAAAGCATAAAAAGCATGTTTGAGAAAAACTTGACTTATGCTGCTTTTGAAATGACCGATTCAATTCTTATATCACGTATCCTATATAAATAAAATTTTACTAGCTATCACCTGTGACTTCATCCGCATGAAAAGTATGTGTCTAATTTCATTGTACATTTTTTGTTTTAAATTTTCTAACAAGACAGATACTTTTTGGAAAAGTAGCCTATATGCATCCCCAGGATGTAAATAGTTTGCTCTGCGAAAAATTTCACGGTTTAGACTTTAGCTGATATAACAGACCAGATATCAAAGATGTCAATGTCTGTCTGTTCGTGCGAGAAATCTTCAAAACGGCTGAACCGGCTTTAACGCGACTTTTGCAAACAACTGCGCAAGGAATATACAGAGTATCTATTATTACGAGATACAGTAATTATTCTATTTTTTCAAAAAAATCTTTAGAAAAAACTAAGGTTCCTACAGGATATATACAAAACACTAAAACCTGCCCGATGAAGTCATGGAAAAACAAATAATAAACTTTACACATTTGCTAGGCAAAAAATGTTTGCCAAAAACCTAGCAGCCGCAAACATTTCTCTTAGTCCGGTGTTAGAACTTAAAAATCAGATACAAAACTATTATTACATTCTTAATTTATGCGTAATCTGAGTACGAGTTTTATAGTATTCACACAGCGAAAATATTGTAATGAACTATCAAAACTCACAAAAACCGTCCAAGTTTTCGTGTAAACTCATACTAGGAGTACAGGTTTTAAATTAATCAATCAATCGAGTCAATCGATTTTTTATTATTATATAACTAATTTTATTTACTTAGAACAAAACTATGTTTAAATTAGGTTTAGTCTTGTTATTATAAAATAAATACTAACCAGTAAACACAATTAAAACAAAGTGAATTAGATCAACAGAGAAAACAAAACAACTATAATATTACTGAATGAAAAAAAATTAATTAATTAATTAAGAGAACACAAAATATAATTATATAAATATATAAAAAAAAAATATATAAATTACCATTAACTTTGCACATTGTCTTCATTCTGTACTACAGAATTGCCCAAGGAAGTCTGAACTTCACGATCTGTTTTAGTTTTATACTGCACTTCGTTTTCTTTTTTCTGTATACAAATATTCGTCAAAGTGTTACCTATTTTAATAATAATTTCAATGTCACCTGTACCAACTCTATCAGTGTTTTTATTTTTAACATTGGGATTATCTACATTAATAACGTGTGTTTTGCTTGTATCTATGTATGTGGTTTGCAAAGAGGTCTGGTTTAAAAGAGGCCCCTTCCTAAAAAAACTTACTTTAGAAGCTGTAAGATTCTTCAAATCTGTATTTTTAGTTACGACCTCACCAATAGCAGCAATATCAGGTGTGTTTTCATCAATAGTATAAGACACTTGCTGTGAGTTAGATAAAGCTCCTTTATTTACAGCAAGTTTTGCTTTCTTACACATTTCAATAGATATGTTTAATTTGTTTTTGTTCTTCTTGTTCAATTTGCTGAACTCTTTTCTCATTCTTTTAACATTTTTCCAACTTTGACCGATTTTGCTATCTGAATTAATATTGAAATTTTTCCCATTTTCTTTATCTGAGGAAACATCATTTGTTATAGGTGGTTTGCTACTTTGCAACTCTTTAATTCTCGAACTCCTACGAGGGTTATTTGCACTATAGTCTTCATCATCAATTAAAAAATTAAATGTTTCTATATCCATAGGGCCTACAGCATTTTCAAGACTTTTATTTGTTTCTATTTCTGGCATTTCTTCAATTTTGTCCCAATCATCTTGTTGAATAGTCAATTTTATGGGTTGTCTTGCTGGTACTTTTACCTTTTGATTTATAGTATGTACTTGAATTTCACTTGTGATCAGGTGTTTCTGTGGTGCTGGCTTGACTGTTTCTTCAGTGCATTGTTGAGAACTAGTTGCTGGAGCTGAAAACTGATTTTCAGAACTTGCTAAACACTCTTTGACACGTTGTTGTTCATCAGTATCCATGGTAAAATAATCCACTGAAATACAAAACACTAAAATTAAAAAATGTAATGATATTGTGTCAACATAGTAAACTGGCAAGTATATAAACAGTGTTTTTTAATATTATATTACATTTTATTACATTGTAGGTACTTTTTGAAGGTTTCAGAAGAAAAAACCATCAACATAATATAAAATAACTAGCTGATACCCGCGACTACGTTCGCGTGGATGTAGGTTTTTAAAATTCCCATGGGAACTCTTTGATTTTCCGGGATAAAAAGTAGCCTATGTGCTAATGCAGGGTATCTACATTCTAAATTTCAGCCCAATCCGTCCAGTAGTTTTTGCGTGAAGGAGTAACAAACATACATACACACACACACACACACACACATACAAACTTTCTCCTTTATAATATTAGTGTGAAGTGTGATGGAAAAAAGAAAAAGTCATTCCATGCTGTGTTTTAGCTAGAAAAGTTAGTAAAAAAAAAACTTGTGAACTCACACTGTATGTCAAATAGAGATTCGAAGGTATGTCTCAATTTAATAACATGTGATGCACATGAAGGACAGGAGCGTCGTATCTGCCAACAAGTATGGCATAATGTATGTCCATATTGATATGTAAATTTTATCTGTGTACATTTATTTGTCTATGCCCTATGCTCTCTTGTGCCCCTTGTCTCGAACTGTCAAAGTGGTGAAATATAGTTGCTCGTTTTTAATTAGAATTCTCGTTTTAATTCAAGTACCGAAACCTGCGACTCTGCCTGTTACAACAGTCCACATGTCGCTGTAGTTGGAACTAGATAGAATTTACAACTAAAAACAGAATAAACAGTGGCTTCAATATATCAATTAGTTTTTTACCTGTTCATTCTAAAACAAGTTTCTGAGTAAAGTATATTCTATTCTACCTATATCATCAGCATTATCATTAACTAATGGGCAACTCACTACTGATAATGGGACTCCTCTCAGAATGAGAAGCATTTGGCCATAGCCCACCACTCTGTCCAAGTGTGAATCTGCAGGTTTCACACACTTTTGAGAACATTATCAAGAATTCTCAAGCCTGCAGGTTTCTTCAATGACTTTCTAAGCAAGGACATCGCACTGGCGCGCATAACAAGGGACCAAGTAAGTGTGCTTATACTCGGTGTAAGCACACTTTCTTCATTAGTCGCATGTTGACTGCAAAGCTGTCAAGACGCCTAAATGCGCGATCAAAAAATGCCGAAATAATACGTTAACGACGCAGAAATGAGATGGTGTGACTTACCACCGGTAAGTTAATTTTATTTACGTAAGATAACATGCGAAAAAGTGTAAAATACTTAGTAAAACCATTGAAAACACTAGAAATATCTAAAATTATTTACAATGTTTCCATTCCTTTCTCTCACGCACATCGGAAAGAGACAGATGGAAGGGCGCGTCACGAATGTCGGAAAAACAAAACTATGGAGTAGCTTTTTTTTGTTCAATGTAAAGTCTATTGGCCATTATTGTATCACATTTATTTTATTACTAGCTGTGCCCGCGACTTCGTTCGCGTGGAATAGCTCTCAGCGCGCTTTATATAGCCACGGACACTCAGGCGCGAGGCGTGTATCTGTACGTTAAAAATGTTCGCCGTGATTTTTAAATTGACATAACTTTTTTATTTATGAACCGATTGACATGAATTAAACACTAAATGTTAAGTGAAGCTTATTACAATATATTAGTGACAACCGTATCTAAATCGAATAAGCCGTTTCTGATATTAGCGTGCACAAACACACAGACAAACAGACAAAAAAAAAATTAATTACAATTTCGGGTTTGGCATCGATATAATAACAACCCCTGCTACTTTTTTTTATATATTTCCATTGTACAGACACCACTTTTCTACAATTTTATTATATGTATAGATCTTTTGACGACCTCCGGTGCGCAGTGGTAGCGCGGTGGATTTGTATGACGAGGGTCCCGGGTTCGATGCCCGGCTGGGCCGATTGAGATTTTCTTAATTGGTTTAGGTCGGCTGGTGGGAGGCCTTTGGCCATCTTGATTCCAGGCCCATCTTGAATCCGCCATTTTGGTTTTATTTTTCAGCTCCCTGTCAATTAGATGAAGTTCTGAGTGACATTTGTTCGAGCACCCCCCACCTATCTTCAATACCCTGGCCGTGCTCCTCACCGAAATCCTCAATCATCAGCTCTATCCATATTTTTCCTCCGAATCATTTTTTGTCCTCTATACGAAACCATCGGTAAAAAAAAACATACAAAATTTTACGGAAGAGGTGATCAAATGAGTCAGTCAGTCAGTCAGTCAGTCAGTGAATCAGCACGAGCAGAATAGTATATAGTATAGATATAGTATAATAGTTTCATATTTACAAAAACGAAAAATCTCTCAAAGAAATAACAAAAGTTAATAGTGCTACACTACTCCATTCCATTTTTTGTTCAAGTTTGCTTCTAAAATCACCTTATTCAGCTTCGAGTGCAATAATCGATTTACATTGCGGCTTAATCACTGAGGTTAGTTTACAGGACTTGAATGTTAGCGGGAATGTATAAATGCAGCAGTTGAAGCAAATAGGGTGAATTTAGAAACGTGTGCCATGTTTGGGCTCTTGTGTTGTATGCCACGATGTGTCCATGCTTAGAAAGTCATTGGGTTTCTTCATGATGTTCTCCTTCACAGATAAAGTGATATTTAATTGTTTAAAATGCACATGACTCCAAAAATTTTGAAGAACATGCCCGGGTCAAACTCCTGAATAGGAGGCCAACTAGGTTATCAACTCTTAAACCTATACATTAAGTAGAGAAACCGACTGACTATATGTCAAGAAAAAGTGAATTCTTAAGTGTAAATGTTAAGTTATTTAGTTAAAAATAACTATTATACAATATATACAGATGCATCAAAATCCAAAGAGCCATACCACTTCAGCATTTTATGATTCACAAAAAAAAATAGTTAAAACTTTTAAAATTGACAATGTATGTTTTACTTTTAAATCTGAGTGTTGAGGAATCTATTTATTTCTATTGTACATACATAATATTAAGAATTCACAGTTTCTAATTGTTACCGATTCAAAAAGCGTTATCCTGAGTTTAGAATCCAAACAAACTATACTTAAAAACAAACAAACTATTACTATAATAAAATTACATTGTCAAAATGGAAGTTTTCTTTTGACAATAGAATTAGAATTATTAGATTAGTTATATAATTATAAGTTGTTAATAGTCAAATTCACAATGATTGGGAAACTACTTAAATTTTATATTATAGCTGGTGGGTATGTACATACATTAATTATTAAGGGTAAGTAATAAAAGCAATGTCTGCCAGTATCACAGATTACAATTTAGATAATGGTCTGAATACATAATATGTAAAAATAAATTGTGCAGGTACCTAAATTATAGGTCTTGCATTACAATTTCTTTACTGTAAAATAGCCTGTTGATATTTATGTGTAATCTAAAATTGTATCAGTACTTTAGCTTTAAATAACTTACCAATTAATACAAGTTACACTGTCTAACTGATCTGTTACATATTTTCTTAACTTTATTATGTCCAAGTCCTTTAAATTCATAGCTGCAAGTTCCGTAGCATTGAAATTAAGCCAGAAGTCTGAAGAATAGAGATACTATTTGCGAGATTTTTCAAACACAATCATACGTAGTGTCTTAGTATCCTCTATCAATCTGTAAGCACCAGGGAACACTAGTAAATGTTTTTTCCACCTGTTATATTTGAAATATTAGGTATAGAAATCAAAATGATCAAAAAATACATTTTTCGCGGCATCTTTTTAACACCCAATGAGGTTGAATTACTCATTCCGAAAAAGTTGAAATGCTACTCCCATTATTTCACCAAGCAGCCAAACCTTTGTTTTCAATAATAAAATAGTTGAATTTGATATAGAACACAACATATGGACAAAACAAACAATCTTATTTTTGACCGTTACCTATCAATACAAATGCCGCCAAGATGAGCCCTTACCATTATATCAGGAATTTGTCTTGAAAACAAGACGGCTAGTAGTTTACTGC
Source organism: Maniola jurtina (assembly GCF_905333055.1). Lineage (NCBI taxonomy): Eukaryota > Metazoa > Arthropoda > Insecta > Lepidoptera > Nymphalidae > Maniola > Maniola jurtina. Next base: position 7,130,349 of record NC_060057.1, on the reverse strand, counting down.
TATTAGCTTTTGCAAAACAACATTTTTCTTGATGTAAATGTAATTTACTATAATTACGATTTGCAAAGAAAAAACGATCTTGACAAACAAAAGACGCCGTGAACGATCATAGACCACAAAATTTCCACCTTTTTGACTTAATTATTTAGTAGTCTATGATTATTAGACCCCAATCTACACTATCAACTGACATTTTACTCTTCGAGTCTTCAGTTCAGTTCAGCAGTGCGATTGTGTAAGGTTTAGACCATCATGATTATTTAAAACGATTGGTCATGTGATCGCTAACGTCAATTCGAATTGTATAAAAATGGCCATCAAAAAAAGACCGAAAAGTGACCGGTGGCTTAAAAACGTATCATAGAATTGCGTTTTATTATTACAAATAGCATTTTGTGAAACTCAATTTTTATGTTGTTAAGAATTAAGATGTATAATAAAACAATGCAACTTTTTAGGCTAACTTATCATATTTTATCATAAAAATTTACTTTCATAGCTTACAACATTGAATTCTAACGTTAATATCAGTTATGCAAAATCAATAACTAAACGCAGCGAATGAATTATAATCGAGTTTACTAATTCTCAACAGTAGTTGGCGTTAGTGGACTTATTTTTATTATCTGTCTAATGGTAAATGCGATGTCATGTGTCAATGTAAGTGTCAATATCAATGTATTTACTCATATTTACTGGTATTTACGACGTGATTTATTGAAATTTGAATATTTAAAACAAAATTGAATTGAAAAGTAAGTAAGTTTTACCATAATTCAAATCTTTCCTACACAAATTAAATAAAAACATACCCAAATTTTATTATCTTCATAACAACCATCCCTTATTTCAGTGCCCAAGGCAAGAGTTGTATCATTGGCCCAAGTGGAGGCACTATTATGCCTCCTTGAAACCCACGTTGATATAGCCCGAGGGCGCATGATAGGGGGCGCTTTGGCTAGCCTAAGAGTTGATGAGTTTTGGGCCAATGTCGCCTCAAATCTCAATAGTCTTGGGGATGGGGCCACCAAGTCACCAAAAGCTTGGAAAACGGTAAGCAGTGAGGCATTTGATAAGTGAAATGGACTAAAAACGTAAAAAAACACACTAACAAATTAAATTTTATCATATTATCCAGTACTGGTATGAACTGAAATATAAGGCGCGCAAGCGCGAAACTGCGCTACGGCAGCATGCCCGCGGGACGGGTGGCGGGCCACCAAAAAAACCTCTGTCTCTAACGGAGGTCCGTATTTTGCAGATAGTCGGAGAGGTATCGTACGCAGGACATCCGCAGGTGCAGATACCTCTTCCTAATGTAAGTAGTAGTCTTTGAACAATGTATGTTATATACAACCTATGGATCTGAGACATGGTCGCTAACTATGGGCTTCATGAGAAAGCTCAGAGTCACTCAGCGGGTGATGGTGAGAGCTTTTTTTGAAGCCTCTCTACATGATCAAATCAAAAATGAAGAGATCACTGACATACCAAGATTGTGGCATGTGGAACTGAGAGATGACAAATATAGGCTGATATAACCACACTAATATTATAAATGCGAAAGTGTGTCTGTCTGTCTGCTACCTTTTCACGGCCCAACAGTTTAACCGATTCTGACAAAATTTGGTACAGGGTTAGCTTATATCCCGGGGACGGACATAGGCCACTTTTTATCCAGGAAAATCAAATAGTTCCCACAGGATTCCTAAAAACCCATCCACTTAACCGATTTGTATAAAACTTGGTACCGAGGTAGCTTGCGTCCCTGTTATTGGCATAGGCAACTGTTTATCCCAGAAAATCAAAGTTCCCATGGGATCTTTAAAAACCTAAATCCACGCGGACAAAGTCGCGAAGTCGCGTAGGCATCCTCTAGTAATAAAATATAGTAGAACCTGCAACTCTATGCAGTTGTATTCAGAAATTATTTATGTATAAAGTTTTAAATTTTCAGCTGCAAAATACGGAGTTATTCGATACACAGGTGACACCTCAACCACCGTTAACTCAATTGGCTGACCCTTCCCGCGTAAGTAAAGAAAACAAACAATATGTATGAAAAAATCAGAGATTATTATAACTAACTATGGGCCTCATAAGAAAGCTCAAAGTACTCAGCGGGCGGTGGTGAGAGCTTTGCTTGAAGTCTGTCTACATGATCAAATCACAAGTGTAAATTAAAAATTTTCAACACCCCCGACCAGTGAAGGTTACAGTAACTAGAAAAGAGCTGATAACTTTCAAACGGCTGAACCGATTTTCTTGGACTATTCCGCGCCTACGATCCAAAGTATTTGAGTTTTCCAAAACATCATTTTCAAATAAATAATTATGTATATCTAGGCAACGTCCATCTTGACAGCTTGACATTTGTCAATTGACACTTGAATATTATGAACCTAAGGGTTATCTAACCTTCTTTTCTACAAGAAAACTAGAAAGGAGCTGATAACTTTTAAACGGCTGAACCAATTTTTTTGGATTATAGCTAAGAACACTCTCGATCAAGCCACCTTTCCAACAAAAAAAAACTAAATTAAAATCGGTTCATTCGTTTAGGCGCTACGATGCCACAGACAGATACACAGATACACAGATACACACGTCAAACTTATAACACCCCTCTTTTTGGGTCGGGGGTTAAAAAATGAAGTGATCACTGACATAGCAAGACTGTGGCATGTGGAAATCTCTACAAGAAACCTATTTACACCAGTAGATGTCTATTGGTAAACGATGATGATGATGAGGGCTGCAACAAAAGAATAAATTAATGAGAATATATTATTATTATATAATTGAGAATAAATAAATTAAGAAACGAGATGAATAAATTAATTTTCTTTCTTTCTTAAAAGAGATGACAAATATAGGCTGGTACATGATAAAATATAGTAGAACCTGCAACTCTATGCAGTTGTATTAAGAAATTATTTATGTATAAAGTTTTAAATTTTCAGCTGCAAAATACAGAGGCATTCAATATACAGGTGACACCTCAACCACCTTCAACTCAATCTGCTGTCCCTTCCCGCGTAAGTAAAGAAAACAAACAAAATGTATAAAAAAATCATAGAGATTATTTGTAATGAAAACTAAGTTCATTATTGTTTATACTAAACTATATTATGCTTGCAACTTCATCGGTGTGGACAATGCAGATTTCAAATTCCTTTTTTATCCCCTTAGGAGATAATATTTCAAAATCTGTCGCCCACTCCACCTCCACCTCTGACCCCACCGCCTGAGTCTTCTACAGATGATTCTGTAGAAGTTGGTCCAAGGAGTGGTCGCACAGCAGAGCAAGCCAGGGCCCCTCGACGACCTTGTAAGTACCAATACTATATTATACATAAAAAATATTATACATGTTTAAATATATAGTTTGGATGTATTCCTATTGCTAGGAGACTAGTAGAGGATACTATTGCAGTGGTCACCACTGGTGTAGGTTTCGTCAAAATATTTTCGTTACAAATAAGAGACTATTAGTACCATTCACATAGAATTATCATCTTAATTTTCAATAATTTCAGATCGGAGGCGTCGTTATGAGGACCCACCTGTGTGGGCGCAGAGATATGAAGAGCAGCGCCTCGAAATCGACCGCGATCGGGCACGCAATCTAGGGCGCTTAGCGGACATCGCTGAACAGGGGCTGCAAATCGAGAGAGATGCAGCGCGCTATCTAGGACGCTTGGCTGACGTCGCAGAGCAAGGGCTGGAATTTGAGAGAAATCGGGCGCAGCAACTAAGCCACTTAATAGACATCGCTGGACAGGCAATGCAAATATTAAATAGGTTTGCTGGAAGTGATGATGCAGCTTAAGGTGGAATGTGCTTGCCTAGAAGGTACCTATTCACTCTTCTTTTGTAAGTCCCGATGCAGCTGATGGTGGAACGCGCTTGCCTAGAAGGTACCTATTCACTCTTCTTCTGAAAGCCCCGATGCAGCTGATGGTGGAACACGCTTGCCTAGAAGGTACCTATTCACTCTTCTTTTGAAAGCCCCGATGCAGCTTATGGTGGAACGCGCTTGCCTAGAAGGTACCTATTCACTCTTCTTTTGAAAGCCCCGATGCAGCTTATGGTGGAACGCGCTTGCCTAGAAGGTACCTATTCACTCTTCTTTTGAAAGCCCCGATGCAGCTGATGGTGGATCGTGCTTGCCTAGAAGGTACCTATTCACTCTTCTTCTGAAAGCCCCGATGCAGCTTATGGTGGAACGCGCTTGCCTAGAAGGTACCTATTCACTCTTCTTTTGAAAGCCCCGATGCAGCTGATGGTGGATCGTGCTTGCCTAGAAGGTACCTATTCACTCTTCTTTTGTAAGTCCCGATGCAGCTGATGGTGGAACGCGCTTACCTAGAAGGTACCTATTCACTCTTCTTTTGTAAGTCCCGATGCAGCTGATGGTGGAACGCGCTTACCTAGAAGGTACCTATTCACTCTTCTTCTGAAAGCCCCGATGCAGCTGATGGTGGAACGCGCTTGCCTAGAAGGTACCTATTCACTCTTCTTTTGAAAGCCCCGATGCAGCTGATGGTGGATCGTGCTTGCCTAGAAGGTACCTATTCACTCTTCTTTTGTAAGTCCCGATGCAGCTGATGGTGGAACGCGCTTACCTAGAAGGTACCTATTCACTCTTCTTCTGAAAGCCCCGATGCAGCTGATGGTGGAACGCGCTTGCCTAGAAGGTACCTATTCACTCTTCTTTTGAAAGCCCCGATGCAGCTGATGGTGGATCGTGCTTGCCTAGAAGGTACCTATTCACTCTTCTTTTGTAAGTCCCGATGCAGCTGATGGTGGAACGCGCTTACCTAGAAGGTACCTATTCACTCTTCTTCTGAAAGCCCCGATGCAGCTGATGGTGGAACGCGCTTGCCTAGAAGGTACCTATTCACTCTTCTTTTGTAAGTCCCGATGCAGCTGATGGTGGAACGCGCTTACCTAGTAGGTACCTATTCACTCTTCTTCTGAAAGCCCCGATGCAGCTGATGGTGGAACGCGCTTGCCTAGAAGGTACCTATTCACTCTTCTTTTGAAAGCCCCGATGCAGCTTATGGTGGAACGCGCTTGCCTAGAAGGTACCTATTCACTCTTCTTTTGAAAGCCCCGATGCAGCTTATGGTGGAACGCGCTTGCCTAGAAGGTACCTATTCACTCTTCTTTTGAGAGCCCCGATGCAGCTTATGGTGGAACGCGCTTGCCTAGAAGGTACAGTCGACGTCAAAAGTCCATATAGAATAAGTAAACAAGTTGCCTTGCATGCACTCTGTCACGCACACACTTGCACTGTAATATTATACAAGTCATTCAATTTGTAAGCCTGAGTAATATCTAAAAATTTCATATATAAAGCAAAAGAGTTGAATGGCGCAGCGCGGGGGAACCCGGACTGCAAACGCGACGGTTTCTGGTTCGAATCTCGGGTCCGTGTAAGCTTTTTTCTGTTTTTATTTTTTTAAATGATACGTTTAGACTAATAATAGCTTAAGTGGGTAGTTTAAAAAATCGCAGTTACGAAGTTAGATAAAATATGGTCACTGAGTACCGACGGACAAAAGATTTTGACAGTCGTTACTTGCAAAGGCTACAACATTAATTCATGTTGTTTCTTGAGTGTTGAAAACGTTTTATTTTACTTGTCTTCAAGAATAATGCAGGCTAATGTGTATTGTTGATAAAACTGATTTTGAACATTTGCAATGAAACTGATTTCACCGTGAGTATTGTTTTTATTGTTAGATAACGTGTATTAGGTTAAGAAATTATGTTCATAAACATAGCATTACATAAAGTTTTGTGAGTAAATAATACTCGAATACTCGAATAAGTGATCGAAGGAATATCCATAAAATTTAGACAAGAAACTTAGTAGGTTAAAGTGTTGTTTTATTTGGTGTTATATTAATCTCACTGTTTGGTTTTTAGTGGATCACCGAAAAGCGTTGGGGGTGTCGCGCCGCGAAGAAGAAGGTAATTTAACATCTAGATGGCGAAGTGGCCACCCGCGTCATATTAATGATTCACAGCGGAGATCTATGGTCGAACAATATGAAAATGTTGTCCCAAACATGGAATCTGGACGGATATCTGTCAATATGTGGGGCTGGATGAGTGCCGCTGCACCTGGTGAACTAGTGCCAATTGCAGGGCGCCCCACAGCTGCACATTATGTGGAAGTGTTACGTGACAGCATGTTGCCGACTGTGTGGTGTGTGTATCCAGTTGTTAATATTCCACAACTATCTTTTGTCCATGATAACTGTCCTGTGCATCGAGCACATATAGTGCGTGATTGGCTTAATGAAAACCCAGACATAACTATTATTCCCTGGCCAGCAAGATCACCAGACGGGATCTGCGAAACGAGAGGACTGCAGAGGAATTAGAGGCTCACTATATGGAAGTGTGGGAGAATATTAGAAGAACGGATAATATCTGTTTCAATATAGTCGGATCCATGCGGTGGCGATTGCTTGCTGTTATTGAAAATAGTGGAGGTTATATTAAAATACTTAATACCATTTTACTTTTTAAGTCTTTAAACATAGAACATAAAGTATTTTCTTTTCTTAACTTATATTATGTTAATAATATATCTTACTAAAATTAACAGACAACAAAAGCAGCGCCGCCGAATGATTACTAGTTTTTGTAAGGTTTAGCTTCAATTTTCTTTTCTTTATGAAAACGATTACTTAAGCTATAACCTTTAAAATAGATTGAAAAAAAATAGCTAATATTATCTATTTATTACTTTTTAGCAAATGTAAAAAGATAACAATGAAAAAATCACAATAAAGTCGATTATCTAGTAAAAAGTGTTTTTTTTCTTATTTACTCTTTTTATAATATCAATAAACAATAATTATATAAACAAAAAGTCATTTTATTAAAAACTAAAAAAAATGCAATAAGAGATTCGAACCTAGATCATTTGGAGCTAATGCATTGTGTGCCGACTATGTTACTACGACACTGAGAGTGAGTATACGCAGAGATATGAAATAAACAATCACTAAAGTCAGTAGATAGGTCGAGTAGGAATAGAAAATTATTTTAAACTTAATGGTTGTTGTCTTAAGGTTGATATTGTAGACATTTTATGGAAGTATTGAACTGAAATCGTTTGAACCTTATGTAGTTTACTTAAGGTTGATAATATTATTGACAGTTAATATTTATTTGTGTGAGTGAGCATGCGAGTGATTCAAAGCATTGCTTGCTGCACGGTTTTAGCCTTTAAGCTATGTATGGACTTTCGACGTCGACCGTACCTATTCACTCTTCTTTTGAAAGCCCCGATGCAGCTTATGGTGGAACGCGCTTGCCTAGAAGGTACCTATTCACTCTTCTTTTGAAAGCCCCGATGCAGCTGATGGTGGATCGTGCTTGCCTAGAAGGTACCTATTTACTCTTCTTTTGTAAGTCCCGATGCAGCTGATGGTGGAACGCGCTTACCTAGAAGGTACCTATTCACTCTTCTTCTGAAAGCCCCGATGCAGCTGATGGTGGAACGCGCTTGCCTAGAAGGTACCTATTCACTCTTCTTTTGAAAGCCCCGATGCAGCTTATGGTGGAACGCGCTTGCCTAGAAGGTACCTATTCACTCTTCTTTTGAAAGCCCCGATGCAGCTTATGGTGGAACGCGCTTGCCTAGAAGGTACCTATTCACTCTTCTTTTGAAAGCCCCGATGCAGCTGATGGTGGATCGTGCTTGCCTAGAAGGTACCTATTCACTCTTCTTTTGTAAGTCCCGATGCAGCTGATGGTGGAACGCGCTTACCTAGAAGGTACCTATTCACTCTTCTTTTGTAAGTCCCGATGCAGCTGATGGTGGAACGCGCTTACCTAGAAGGTACCTATTCACTCTTCTTCTGAAAGCCCCGATGCAGCTGATGGTGGAACGCGCTTGCCTAGAAGGTACCTATTCACTCTTCTTTTGAAAGCCCCGATGCAGCTAATGGTGGATCGTGCTTGCCTAGAAGGTACCTATTCACTCTTCTTTTGTAAGTCCCGATGCAGCTGATGGTGGAACGCGCTTACCTAGAAGGTACCTATTCACTCTTCTTCTGAAAGCCCCGATGCAGCTGATGGTGGAACGCGCTTGCCTAGAAGGTACCTATTCACTCTTCTTTTGAAAGCCCCGATGCAGCTGATGGTGGATCGTGCTTGCCTAGAAGGTACCTATTCACTCTTCTTTTGTAAGTCCCGATGCAGCTGATGGTGGAACGCGCTTACCTAGAAGGTACCTATTCACTCTTTTTCTGAAAGCCCCGATGCAGCTGATGGTGGAACGCGCTTGCATAGAAGGTACCTATTCACTCTTCTTTTGTAAGTCCCGATGCAGCTGATGGTGGAACGCGCTTACCTAGTAGGTACCTATTCACTCTTCTTCTGAAAGCCCCGATGCAGCTGATGGTGGAACGCGCTTGCCTAGAAGGTACCTATTCACTCTTCTTTTGAAAGCCCCGATGCAGCTTATGGTGAAACGCGCTTGCCTAGAAGGTACCTATTCACTCTTCTTTTGAAAGCCCCGATGCAGCTTATGGTGGAACGCGCTTGCTTAGAAGGTACCTATTCACTCTTCTTTTGAGAGCCCCGATGCAGCTTATGGTGGAACGCGCTTGCCTAGAAGGTACCTATTCACTCTTCTTTTGAAAGCCCCGATGCAGCTTATGGTGGAACGCGCTTGCCTAGAAGGTACCTATTCACTCTTCTTTTGAAAGCCCCGATGCAGCTGATGGTGGAACGCGCTTGCCTAGAAGGTACCTATTCACTCTTCTTTTGAAAGCCCCGATGCAGCTTATGGTGGAACGCGCTTGCCTAGAAGGTACCTATTCACTCTTCTTTTGAAAGCCCCGATGCAGCTTATGGTGGAACGCGCTTGCCTAGAAGGTACCTATTCACTCTTCTTTTGAACGCCCCGATGCAGCTGATGGTGGATCGTGCTTGCCTAGAAGGGACCTATTCACTCTTCTTTTGTAAGTCCCGATGCAGCTGATGGTGGAACGCGCTTACCTAGAAGGTACCTATTCACTCTTCTTTTGTAAGTCCCGATGCAGCTGATGGTGGAACGCGCTTACCTAGAAGGTACCTATTCACTCTTCTTCTGAAAGCCCCGATGCAGCTGATGGTGGAACGCGCTTGCCTAGAAGGTACCTATTCACTCTTCTTTTGAAAGCCCCGATGCAGCTGATGGTGGATCGTGCTTGCCTAGAAGGTACCTATTCACTCTTCTTTTGAAAGCCCCGATGCAGCTGATGGTGGAACGCGCTTACCTAGAAGGTACCTATTCACTCTTCTTCTGAAAGCCCCGATGCAGCTGATGGTGGAACGCGCTTGCCTAGAAGGTACCTATTCACTCTTCTTTTGAAAGCCCCGATGCAGCTGATGGTGGATCGTGCTTGCCTAGAAGGTACCTATTCACTCTTCTTTTGTAAGTCCCGATGCAGCTGATGGTGGAACGCGCTTACCTAGAAGGTACCTATTCACTCTTCTTCTGAAAGCCCCGATGCAGCTGATGGTGGAACGCGCTTGCCTAGAAGGTACCTATTCACTCTTCTTTTGTAAGTCCCGATGCAGCTGATGGTGGAACGCGCTTACCTAGAAGGTACCTATTCACTCTTCTTCTGAAAGCCCCGATGCAGCTGATGGTGGAACGCGCTTGCCTAGAAGGTACCTATTCACTCTTCTTTTGAAAGCCCCGATGCAGCTTATGGTGGAACGCGCTTGCCTAGAAGGTACCTATTCACTCTTCTTTTGAAAGCCCCGATGCAGCTGATGGTGGATCGTGCTTGCCTAGAAGGTACCTATTCACTCTTCTTTTGAAAGCCCCGATGCAGCTTATGGTGGAACGCGCTTGCCTAGAAGGTACCTATTCACTCTTCTTTTGAAAGCCCCGATGCAGCTGATGGTGGATCGTGCTTGCCTAGAAGGTACCTATTCACTCTTCTTTTGAAAGTCCCGAATCACTAATCTCAGTCACCTGTTCCTCAACCTCCCCCATCCTAATCCTTCCCGCAGGAGAAAACCTTGTCTCCAAAAATCCTAATCGAAGGTGTCAAACCTATCAAAGTCAAAGTCAAATATATTTTTAGTATGCTCCTTAAAAAAGCATATTATAACATCGAAGGTTATGTAAACGATAAAAAACCATGGATATTTGACTCGCTCCAACAATGCGTGGGGCTGTAATTGCTTATATAGCATGGCATATAATTATTATTGTAAATAAAACATTTGAAAAGAGCAACCGCAGAGTTTCTTACTGATTTTTCTCGGTAGGAATGGCATTCCAAACCATTGGTAACCACTTATTTGACGGTTCAAAAGCATATACCATAAGGAATCGAATTTATTGAATAAAAACCTGTAATATACATATATCTTTTTTATTTCTCACATTCCTCGAGGCAGGTTATACTGGAAGTGTAACGCTCTAGGAGTGCTCTGTCCTAAGAAAAACAATAAAGTTACATTTAATCCCATCGTAACTATGTAAAAACTTTTAACTTATATAGGTAAGTTAATTAAAAGTTCCTATGTAGGTAGGTAAAACCCTATTGTTCAGAGTTTTATTGCTTTAAGACGGTGGGAACTCCGCGCTCGCCCCCACCCGGTGACGCGGCCAGTAGGGACTACGTAGCATACTAAAATCCGAAATTTGACTTTTCACTGTACAATATTGAAGTGAGTGTAGTTCATAGAGTAGGATGTATATAGGGTATAGAGTTATCACTACCACGTATTTGAAGAGATATGGAAACCAGCGCCCCTGGTGGTCAGTTCCTAAACTAATTTTCTTATGTACATAACTATAGCTATAGAGATTTATGTATAGGTAGGTCTTTCTTTTGAATTTTATTTTTCTATGTAAATTTTGCGGATATTACAGCTCTTTTTGGTAGCTTTTAAAAAATATATTTAACTTTCTAAACAAAAGAGCATAAAACGTGTATCAAAACGAAAAGAAAAAACAAATTTCATTTATTTCTTTTATTATAATAATCATTACAACTTTTTTGTATTATGTCTTCAACATCTATGTCTTTTGTTGCACCATTTAATATTTTATTTGTATTTTTACACCAGCTGAACAAAAATAAATTGCACGAGTGATCCATTATAAATTTGCACAATGCTGAGCCATGTTGATCGCAACTATTCAAAAAATTAAAATCACAATGTACTTGTAATATTGTTTTGATATATGTTTTAATATTATACATATTACTTCGGCTTCTTAAAATGTATGAGACCACATCTTGAATGTTTGAAAACATTTCTACTGCTTGTGTTGATGGGTATGAGAGAAGAAATTTATTTTTTACTCTTTCTTTTCTGAAAGTAAATTCACAATCATTGATATTATTAGTAAAAACATTTTTCTTGCATTTTTCACAATTTTTAAAAACCCTTGTAGCTTTTTTAATAACATACCCAGCAACATATGTTAATATTTCAAATATTTTTATATTGGCCTTTTTGTACTCTAATCCAATCAAGATATGGTCATTTACAAGGTCATTGTAATCAATTTCATTCGGATCACTATTTGAGGAAATCTTTTTCCTAAAAAATATTTTTTTTAAAGAATTTAATAGCATATTCTTCGCCGAATCCGCTTCACAATTAGATCCTTTGGAGTGGCTACTTATATTATTTACTAAGACTGCCGCAAAAGCAATTTCAAAGTTTGCACATGTGGGATTAATATTTCTAGCGCCATGGCTTCGAATTGAGCCAAAGAAATTCTCTAAAGGATCTTGGTTAAAATGCCTCATCCAAAAAGCCCTCAAATTGTAATCCTTATGCAACTTTTCGCGAATGTATTCGACATTTTCAATTGTCCAAATCCAATTATTAATAGATGGCACACTGCTTTTTTTCCCCTCCCTATCTATGAATTTCATCGTTTTTAATGTTCTTTTTGCTTCAATCCAAATTTTTTCATGACTTGATGTTGGCGTCACTGGCCCAAGCAACTCCTTTGATGGTTTTTTCTGAGAATTTCCATAACTGGTCAAACAACTCATCAAAGAACTTGATAATATCAGCTGTGCCTCTGCTTTCCTCAGGAATAATTTTTTTATCTGAAAAATATTTAATGATTAAAAAAATGTTTAAAATTAATGTTATTTACAAGTATCACACTAATATTATAAAGGGGAAAGTTTGTGTGTACGTTACGTTTGTTACTCCTTCACGCAAAAACTACTGAACGGATTGGGCTGAAATGGTGATAGATTATACCCTGGATTAGCACATAGGCTACTTTTTATCCCGGAAAATTAAAGTGTTCCCACGGGATTTTTAAAAAACCTACATCCATGCGAACGAAGTCGCGGGCATCAGCTAGTTGATAATATTATGTTCTATAGTCTTAAATAGACATGACACAAAATTCCTTCTCTATTCTAACAATATGGTCAAACATCTGGCTATGCATCCTCGGCTTGTAAGAACTGTGTTTTAAAACATACTAACAGCGTCATATAGTGTACTCTTCATTTCTTTTTTTTTAAGATTACTTATCAAGTTGACCTCCGAATAAACGGAAAGCTTGTATCAGGAGTGGGTATGACAATAGTGCAATGGGTGGGGATAGAACCTGAGACCCTGTAGCTTGATTATAGCTACAGTTACAATGTGACAATCGCAATCACCTGGTTGGCCGACACTTGCTCACTATTGGCGAATTTTTTTGCATCAAGAATACCATAAATTCAGCCGACCACGATTGCGATTGTAATAATGATTGATGCAGCTTATCCAGAATCAATCTGCAGTTTTCAATTTGCACCTTCAGGCTTTTGAGGCTATAAGTTTGGATTAGAAATAAAATAGTTTCAAAGAGACATTAAGAGTTCCTCACCTGCCAAATATCCCATACACATGGCAACAGAAGCACTGAACACCTGAGTTGCACATAACACCTTCATTTTTTTTATTTTTTCTGGTATTACATGATGGTCAGTTAATTTTGGTAAAAATTTTAACCCTTTATATGCAGGATTTTCCTTGTATAGTGTCACAATATGATCCCATTTCCCTATGGCTTCTTTATCATTAATTTTACAAATAATATTTTTTTTTAGCATATTGTTTCGGATGCCTTTCAGCATATGTGGTATGTCAAAGAGTGGAATAATTTCTTGGTTATTCACTCTAAACACTTTGTGTTTTAATTCTTCTTTATTGTCCTTTAAATCTGTAATTTTAGTTTCGTGTACAAGCTCTTTTATAGCGCTTACATTTGAGGCTCCTTGGTCACAGATGGTGGCGATCACTGTTAAAGCCAGCTGATTGCACTTCACTAATCACTGCTTTTAATTGATTTTTTAATTCGGCTTTTGAAGTGCTTCCTTTACAAAATGTATATGCTAGTGGTTGTTTATAATTTTTTACAACCCCTCTTAGCATAAAAACTAATACATGATCAGCAATTTTATTTTCTGCTTTTTGTCCATTATCCACAAAACCTCTTATCAAATCCTTTTTTTTATTATAATCAAAATGAGGACAAAGAGCCATTTCGTCAAATAATATGACACACAATTTGTCTGTTTCCGACATTTTCGAGCCACGTTTTTTCAAATGTGAAAATATGCTCACATTCACACCTGGTTTTAAATTTGCTCTTGAAATCATGCGACTTAATGTTACTGGGGCAGGTAAAACTATCATGTTCCGTAGCCATCTGTATGCTCTAGGACCCATCTTATAAAATGCTAGAGAAAATATTTTTTCCTCTTTGGAGTATCTCCGTCCAAATTTATCTTTATTTGTTTGGGTTAACTGCATCATGAGTAGAATCATTGCAGCAGAAGTGAAATTTCTTGTAGCTTTTAAAAATGATGGATTCTCCGTTATTTTAAGAGCTTTCTTCCATTTTTTCAAATAGTTGTCCTTACTTCTCTCTATCTTCTTAATTTTTTGCTTAAGAAAAGTTATTTCATTAGACTCGGAAGAACCACATTTAACAGAACCTGCAAATAAAATGGATATTTATTAATGCATTACCATCAATGACAAACCAAATAGTTTTTAGGGTCCCATACCCAAAGGGTAAAAACGGGGCCCTATTAATGTCATTCTGCTGTCTGTCTGTCTGCGTGTCACAAGTCTCTAGCTTGTAGACGAAATGAGTTACAGACCTAAAATTTTGGTAACATAGTGTAAGAACGTTGACCCAAAACCGAATATTGAATTAAAAATTCAATTAAATTATTTTTCAAGGGGGCTTACTCCATAACGAAAATGGAGCCGAAAAAAATATTCTTACCCTAGCGTGTGGGGTATCATTGTCTACAGCTCATTGAGTAGAGAACGAATATTTTTTTCTTTTTTATGTAACATCCATTAGGTCAATTTTTTTTGTATAAACTATAGCCTATGCCACCCGGACCGCTACAATGAATCGATTGACACTTCATTCATCAAAATCGCCCAGTAGTTTAGGCGCTACGGTGAAACACACACACAATCTGAACACAAACATACATAGACTGCTAAAATCATTTTTGCTTTTGGCTTTGCCATAGGTCGGGTAAAAATAAAGAAATGGGAGGCTGTTTAAGTTGTCATTTTTAGACCATTTTTATGACAGGGTCTATCTCAAAGACTAAACTAGTTAGGAATTTGAAATTTTCGTATATTATGTACATATACAGTATTTAAACAACAAATATTCACAAAGCAATTTATAAGCTGTTATCAAAAGAAATGAACATTTTAGGGATCCGTACCTCAAAAGGAAAAATGGAACCCTTTATTTTACTTTCACTTTGTTGTCTGTCTGTCCGTAGTGTCGGTCAAGAAATCTATAGTATAATATTGTAGTCTTTGATCTATAGGGTACTTCCCGTTGACCTAGAATCATGAAATTTGGTAGGTAGGTAGGTCTTATAGCACAAGTTCAGGAATAAATCTGAAAACCGCGAATTTGTGGTTACATCATTTAAAAAAAATGAAAATGTGTTTCAATTTTCAAAATAACATAACTATACCACGTGGGGTATCATATGAAAGGGCTTTACCTGTACATCTTACAGCTTTTAATTTATTTTTATGCAAGTATAACGGTTTTTTGATTTATCGTGCAAAATGTTGGAAAAAATACCCAAGTAGGTACGGAACCCTCAGTGCGCGAGTCTGACTCGCACTTGGCTGGTTTTTTGTTTAGTGTTTTCTTTCACAGTTTGTTGCGATTTCTAGCTTGGAAATAAAATATTTCATACATCCAAAATAACAATGTTGTTCATAATTATGTACAGCAACCTAAAAGAATGATGCTCGATTCGCGCTTGACCACATTTTTATGTGTCTAGACTATCAAATGCATAACATTCACGTACGTTTCAAGACAGGTTGTTTGATTTTTACATTGCCAGGTTTTTTTTCTGTAAACATCTCTGAAAAAAACAACAAATAATTGTTGTAGCTGATCTGACATTGCGCTCTAGATCATAAAGTGGTTTAGGATAAACCAAATAGGCCTAATAAATAGGTTTTATAATAAACTAGCTGATGCCTGCAGACGCCCGCGTGGATTTAGATTTCTGGAAATCCAGTGGGAACTTTTGATTTCCCAGGACGCAACATGCTTTTGTACCACGTAAAAACATTTAAACGGATGATCCTTTAAAAATCCCAAGGGGTCACCAGGATTTCAATTCCTCACAGCATCAGGGTGAGGAATTGGGTCCTCGAGGTCAACAACAAAGTCTTTATTATAAACAGACACTTCAATTTTATTTATTAGTAAGTCTTATTTATTAGTAAGTCTTTATTAATAAGTCTTTAATTATAAACAGACACTTCAATTTTATTTATTAGTAAGTATAGATACTGTACAATAATAAGTCTAGGTATTATAATGAGTAATAAAAAATCTTTTAGGGTAGTATTTAGGCTTTTGATAGTGCTTAACAGATATGACTCTCAAATCTTTATTTGTACATGTAAATATATACAGTACATTATTATCACTGTTTGATGTCCTTACAATCAATTCAAAGGACTTCTCTCTTGTAGGGTAGGAGAGAGAGATATAAATCAATATCAGCAGTAGTGTTTAGTGTCATTCAGGTATACTTAGTCCATCCATACTTAATATTATAAATGCTAAAATGTCTGTCTGTTTGTCTACCTTTTCACGACCCAACAGTTTAACCAATTTTGATGAAATTTAGTACAGCATTAACTTACATCCTGGGGAAGGACATAGGCTTTTTATCTCAGAAAATCAAAGAGTTCTCACAGGATGCTTAAAGGCCCATCCGTTTAACTGGTTTATATGAAATGTGGTACAGAGGTAGTTTGCATCCCGGAAATTGACATGGCACCTTTTGATCCCAGAAAATTAAAGAGTTCCCACAGGATTTTAAAAAACTTAAATCCACGCAGACAAAGTCGCAGGCATCATCTAGTTATATGTAATTCATAAGAAACAAACTATATAGCTTATAGTAACATGTCAAATGAGTTGTTCCAGATTTATCTCCTTAAATGATATAATAACTGTCCAAAAAAGGTCAATTTGTATGATACTTACTGCTAGAAGATGGCTTGCACATATTGATCTCTTCAGCTTTTTCTGCCTGACTTATTTCAACGTTTATATTAGTAACTTCTTGCAGAGGTGTCCTACGTGTTACATGAAATCCTGTAAATATTTAATTATAATATTATGTATCTTTTTCATAACCAAGTCACAATGCAGTGTCTTATTTTTGTACTAGCTGATGCCCGCAGCTTCGCCCGCGTGGATTGGTCAGATCCCCTGCAGCATCAGGATTGAGGAGTTGGACTCCAAATTTTTTATGAAACAATGTCGCAAAGTTCCTCTATCGATTAAAAAAGAAATGACGCAAATCGGTTCAGAAATCTCGGAGATTTCGGTGTACATAGGTAGAAAAACACAACTCCCTTTTTGAAAGTCGGTTAAAAAAGTAGCCTATGTTACACCCTGGTCAATCCTCTACTTGTCTGTGAAAATCCCGTCAAAATCGGTTCAGCCATTCCAAAGATTAGCCTTTTCAAACAGACAGACAGACAGACAAAAATTTTAAAAACGTGTGATTCAGTGTTGGTATCGTTCAAATAACCATATGAGCTTAATATGAGGTAGTTATTTCGAAATTACAGACAGACACTCCAATTTTATTTATTAGTATAGATAAACCATTAGAAAACTTTACTAACCTGGTTAATTTAGTGTTGGCACAGCGTTAGCACATAACCTATTGCTTGTAGTGTAGAACCGAGATTGAAAATGTTGATGACATACTCTCCGATACTTAAAAATGGTCTTGTTTTCCAATGCCAGTATATCTCCACCAATTGCATAGAGCCAAGTCCGAAACCGGTCAGGGTCTTTTTCAGGATTGGGAAAAATGTGTAAGATTGTTCCATCCAATCCTATAAAAACATGTCACTTTTGAATAAACTATATTATTTTAAAATTTCACAGAAAAATACATGCTCTAAGATTTTGTAGGTTAGTTAGGTTATGTTTAAGTTTGCATATAATTGCATTGTATATGGATTGAAATATGAAACGTAGGTGCTAGTGATAGTTTTAAATAAAATTGCACTTACGTGTTTTGCCGCAGTTTGGTACGCAACATTTTATAGTCAAATTATGCGGCATCGTCGGCAGCAAAGACTGCAGTGTGTTTATAGGGTCGGCAGTAACCAAATAGAAAGGCAAACAAAATCCAGTGAATATAGCGTGGGTCAACAATAAAAAGCGGGTCCGTCGGTGTCCAGTTAAAGCAAAGTAGCATTGAATTTAGCAAAGAAATATTAGCGCACAAGTTTACTCTATGAAGAAATTATTATTATTTTTTTTTTTTTATGGCGCGGAGCTGCACCAGGTGGGCGCGATTTACTTCGCCAATATCGTGTGGGATTGAAGAGACACGAGAACAGTTGGTGATAGCTGAGAATTTCGAGCAGCTTTTTTTGGGTAATTTTATAAGTGGCAGGTTTTTTCAGAATATGTTAATTTATAGGGTTAGTTTCTAGCCTGGAACAACACAATATATAAAATACACACTATATTACATGGAGTTATAATTACAACTTAATATTATTATATTTAACATATTTACATAAAAATTTACAATATGGACTAAACACAGACATTAACAAACACTCAACATTTACTGGACGCGGGAATTTTGATGGAAGAACATCATAGAGAGGATGAAGGAGTTTAGGACAAGAAAAGAATATGTGAGAAACAGTACCTTCGTCTAAGCCACATTCACACAGGGAGTGATCTCTAACTCTGATCTTGCACAGGTGGACAGGTGTGCAGGAATGACCAAGGCGTAAGCGACAAATCGTAGAGGTAACCCACCTATCTGCATGTCTATGAGAGAAAAACCATGGGCGTCTTGGAATATCTGGTTGCACTGAGGCATAGAATTTTCCTTTAACCGCTTTTGATTCAATCCAGTATGAGTTCCAGGACTTGTCCAGATAAGTTTTTGACAATGCACCTAGATCTTGGGAATTATTTTTAAAATGTTCATGGGAACCCATTTGTATCGCAGCTTTAGCACATGAGTCTGCTGTTTCATTTCCTACAATGCCAGAGTGACTTGGGATCCAAACAAGTGTCAAATCTAATCCGTTTTGATGACAGGAGAACAAAGCCTCCCTGACCTCTAGAATAATGGGAAATCTTGATTTACTCCGGTATGGGTGGTACTAGTGGTATTCAAGGATTACGTGACACATCACTAGCAATGAAAATGTCCATAATAAAGATTTAGAAATATTACTATATTTCTATTAACAACGAGAAGGTAAATAGTGATACACGGTTATACAACGCATACACATCGGTTTGTATACTCAACCACATTGGTTTTTACGCCTAAATTCATGTAAAAGGTCACAAAAGGTACGACACATAAGATCGCGTAATAATGCCACGTGCGTTGCGCGGACAGGCGACACGCGTTCCCCGTCGAGTGCAGTTTCGGACTGATCGGGTAATGTAATTAGGTCAACGCTTGCACCTCGCGGCCGGTTTTTTATGCCTATCTAATTTTGTAGTGCAGGCAAATGATCGACGATTGCGGTGTCGACAAACTAGTCGATAAAATAGATATTTGTTGTGTGTCTGTTTATATTATGTGTATAATTATGTGTGTGTGGTGTAATGTAGCCCACACCGGAATGGGTTTTCCTTGATAGATAATAAGCAGCTAAGGGAGTCAGTAAAAATAACAGTTTGTTTCATGTTATGGGAGCGGGTAAACAGGATTGCTTCTAATAAGGCAACGGCCTCCCCTGTGAACACCGAGGACTCAGGAGGACATTTAAACTGTAAAATGATTTTAAACCTGGGAACCCAGCAGGCTGCACCGACACAACTTTCTGGAGACATCTTTGAAGCATCAGTGTAGATAAGAAGGTGATTTGACCAATTTTGATGAACTAAGCTTTGAAATTTTGAATTAGTATCAGGGGCTCCTTTGACCAAACCAAGATCAGTAACCACAGAGGGATTGAAAATCAGGGCTTTATATGCTGTGGAGAATAGAGGATTCTTTGGTAAAGATAACAAGGGATGAGGGAGATTGGTAAATTTACGGAAACTATCCAATAGATAAGAAGAAGGATTGCGTGGGCTAAGGACTTGCGACAACTGTTCTAATTTGGTCCACAGTGGGTGAGAGGAAAGCTGTAACATTTTGCTGACAAAGCAGTCACATAGGTATTGACGTCGGAGATGTAAAGGAGGATCAACACATTCAACTTGTAGAGCGTTAGTGGGGGAAGACTTCATTGCACCCAGGATGATTCTGAGGCAACGATATTGAATTTTATTTAACTTCTCAGACACAGTTTTATTTAAGGGGTCTAAAACAAATGAGCAGTAATCAATGTGGCTACGAACTAAAGCATTATATAAGAGTTTCAGTGAGTAGGCATGAGCACCCCACCAAACTCCCGCTACTGCACGTAGAACATTGATGCCCTTTTCACATTTATTGGTTATATATTCAGTATGAGCCAATCCGTTCAGTCTGTAATCGAGAATAATACCAAGGAACTTTGCCGTATCTACTAAGTTGATGGGTTGATCCTCATAACAAAAGCTAAAGTTAGGGATAGACCGCTTCCTCGTAAACACGACTGCCTGGCATTTAGCCACTGACAAAGATAGGCCATGGTCAGAGAGCCACTGCCCTAGATAATACAAAGCAGAGTTAAGACATTGGGATATTTCCTCTACAGATCCTGAGCTATGATAGAGGACAATATCGTCAGCATACTGCAGGATGTTACAAAAGTTATTTACAGACAATTCTAGATCTTGGGTATATATGCTGTACAGCAGAGGACTTAGAACAGAGCCTTGGGGAAGACCTTTCCAGACTAGTCTGGGGGGAAGAGTGGATGACTGGTGTTTTACCACAACTGACCTGCCAGAAAGCAGGTTACATATGAAATGTATTATCCTCGGTGGTACACTCAGCTGGTGCAGCTTTTGCCTGAGCGACGGAAGAAGTACATTGTCATATGCAGAAGCTATATCAAGAAAAACACCCACAAGGTATTCACCCTTACCAAAGGCAGTCCGAATGTCTGTAGTGAGTATACTGAGACTGTCTGCAGTACTGAGACCCTTGCGGAATCCAAACTGCGAAGGGGCCAGCACTCCTCTGCTTTCCATTATCCACTCTAATCGGTTTTTAAGGAGAATCTCCGTAACTTTTGCTAGGGTGGACGACAGTGCAATAGGTCGGTATGAATTTGGATGTGATGCTATTTTCCCAGGTTTGAGGAGGGGGATAACTATTTGAGACTTCCAGGAATCTGGGATTATTCCTTTTTCGAAAAAACTATTAATCAAATTTAGAAAACAATTTTTAGATTTATTATTTAAATTTACCAAAAAAGAGTAGGGCACACCATCTTCCCCAGGGGTTGAATCTTTCAGACCACTGAGAGCAATCTGAAACTCTGAAAAGGAAAAGGGGGCATCCATTTCGCCCATAATGGGTGCTGGTGTTGAAACTGGAAAATCGTCCTGATGGGGAACAGACGGGGGAGCGAGTTTGTCAGCAAAAATGCTAAGCCATTCAGATGGATTGTTGGAGCTAGGATCACAGTGGTTGAGGGTTCTGCGGAATCTTCTTATGTTTTGCCAAACAATTGAAGAAGGAGATCTAGGGCTAAGTGATTCACAGAACTTAGTCCAGCCAAACTTTTTCTTTTTTGACACCATTCTTTTTGTTTTAGCGTCAATATGTTTGTATTTAATAAAATTCTCTTCTGTCATATGGGCGGTGTACTCTTTCTCTGCTGCCACCCTCTGGTTAAACAAATCTTTGCATTCCCCATCCCACCAGGGAGGGGAAGGCAAATGATTTGAAACAGAAAGATTTTTACGAGGAATATTGGAGTCGGCCGAAGAAATAAGAGATTTGACAAAGAGATCATAGTAAATCAAGAGGTTTCCATCACACGAAAGGTCAGGTAGAGAGTCCATCAAGTCATCTACAGTTTGAGCATAGCGAGACCAATCTACTTTCTGTAATTTATATTTTAGCAAAGGTTCAGGGTTGGAGGTAGGGATTGATCTATTGTTTAGAGTTAAGATGATTGGGAAGTGATCGCTACCATAGGTACTGGGAAGAGTTTGCCAGGATAGCTGAGATGCAAGGGAAGTCGAAGAAAGAGATAGATCTACTGCTGATTTTGGGTTCTGATTGGGATAAACTCTACGAGTCGGAGAGCCATCATTCAGGATACAAAGGTTCATATCCTCAAAGATGTCAATCAACAATGAAGCGAATCCGTCACAGTTATAACACCCCCACAAAGTATGGTGGGCGTTAAAATCACCCATAATGACAGTTGGACTGGGAAGAGAAGCAAGGATAGTTTCAATTTCTGGAATCAGGGATGGGTTTGGGTGAGGGATATATAAAGAGAGGAAGGAAATATTTACAGCTCTCACAGCAACAGCATTAATCTGATTACTGTGAGGGGGGATAGGAAGAGAAGAAAAGGAAAGATTGTGCCGAATGAATATGGCACTACCTGCATAGCCGTCATCCCTGTCATCCCGCAGACAAAAGAAACCAGGAATCCGAAATCGGGCTCCAGGCCTCAGCCATGTCTCCGAGATGGCAATTATGACGGGTCTATGCAAATTAATTAAGGAAATAAGGTCTTGTTTTCTAGGTCTGATGCTTTTACAGTTCCATTGTAGTAGAGCTGTTGGGGCCGTTATTTAAAATTTTGAAAAGACGGGAAAGGTTTTGGGCAACGTTGGGCGGTAGTGGGAGTTCGCTGCATGGAGCAACGATGCTTAGGAGCAAAGCGGAAAGGTTTTCTAACATTTTCCCTTGGGAAGGAGGGAAGTCGGGTTGACTGTTGCCAAGAGCACAGCCATTGGGTTGGGAAGAGGGTGGGTTGTTAATAACAGCTTCGTGAGCCTGTTTATCATAACCCTTTGGTAAGGGAGCACGGGGGCGAGGAGAACGGATAATTGTTTCCCGATAAGATTTTTTGGGCGTGGTACTAGGACGAGATGAGTTTGATGGATGAGAGGAGTTAACAGGACGTGGAGAAAATGTAGGAGAGGAGAACAACTCCCTTGTCATCTCAGCATATGACCTGCGGACTGGGGGAAACCGAGAAGATGCTTCAGCGTATGATACATTGTCCTGAGCCATAACCGATTTAATGCTTTGTTGTCGTGAAAACTCCGGGCAGTCCTTACTTGATGCAAAGTGGCTACCTGAACAATGCAAGCAGGTAGCATTTGCTAGTAAAACATCGCAAGTATCTCCTGTGTGGGGCTGGGCGCACCTGTAGCACCTGGGCTTGGACCTACACTGTGTCTTAATGTGACCAAAACGGCAACAGTTAAGGCACTGAATTGTGGGATATCTGTATGTCTCCACAGGGAGCGATGTGTAAAAAGAGAAAATTCGGGTCGGGAGCGTCTGGCCTCTAAAAGTTACAACTACCGACTGGGTGGGCACCCATTCAGTAATGCCTTCGTTGATGGTCTTTCGGTTGAGACGACGGGCTTTCAGGATCTCTCCACAGCCAGCCGGCAGAACAACAGAGTTGACAAATTCCTGCATTGACCAATCTACTGGAACGCCACGTACTAAACCCATCCTAGTTATATTAAATGTGGGAATAATTGCCTTGTATTTTGAGAGTGGGAGTATAGGGCTGACCAAAAAGTCGTTAGCTGCTTGGGCAGTACTAAACTCCACGCTAATTTTATTGCGTCCCACGCTCTTTACACCATCATTGATAATATTTGTGAATTTGTTAGTATGCAAAAACTGACCGAATTTAAGCGCACGGATAGTTACCCCTGCGGATGGGTCTGCGACGTCTCTCGAGACGTGAACAATGAAGGGACCTTTGTCGTCTCTTAAATAACTTTTAGGGCCTTCGGCGAAGGAAGGGTGAGTAAACAATGTTTGTATGGATGGTTGGGTTGAATTTATGCCCTGTTTTTTACTGCTATCTGCAGCAGGCTCATCTGTTACGACAGGCCGCTTCCGGGAGGAAGCCGCCTGTCGAGACGCGTTACACGCATCTTTGTTTGGTGACCCATCAGGGTCTGGGGGCTCCGGAGGGGGGTCCACCTCCATTCTCAACACTCACAGTTAGTTCCACCACCAAAAAACACTAGTAAAACACAAAAACCGGCTACTTTTAACAAAAAAAAAACACTCCGAGAAAGCACCGCACGTGCGTCATCAAACGCCCGAAGAAATTATAGCGAGTAAAATTAAATAACACGATTCACGAATGACAATGACAAGTGACAACTGACAGATGATAATTTAATGTGACTCATATTCCGTTCTGACCTCTTTATTTTGAAAATAAAGTCCGCAAAAATGAATATTACAATACGAATAGGAAAACAAATTAGCCGCAAAATTATAACAATATTTTTTGTGGTTAAATTTGTTTGATATTACACAACATTTTGATTTTTTTTAATGAAATTGCTGCGTGAAATGAAACGTGTAACGACGGGAAAAAATGGGGATGCCAGTATACAAAATTTTTAGTGTGGCTATTACAAAATTTATCACCGCCATCTATCGACAAGTTCCTAAACTATACAACGAACTTGTTTCCAGTCAGGTTGTTCGAAGCGATAGCACCGTGGTGTAGTTCAAGCATCATGTCTGCCGACGACGTAGAAGGCTAGAAGCTCAACTCGCTGCGATGTTTGCAGATGATGGGTGAGTTGTTACATATTATAATTCTATTCTACCATTATTTTGTCTAGTTACATGTGCAATCTAAACATTCTCAAATTATCAGTAGGAAACATCTTTATTTGTTTGTTGTAAAGGATAAACTCTAAAACTTCTGAGCCGATTTTAAAAAAAAATCTTTCACTACATATAGAAAGCTTCATTATCAGTGAGTAATATAGGCTATAGATATTTTTTTCCCTTTAGGAGCTTCCGCGACGTGCGCTGCTTAAATACCTAGTTAGAGTTAGACGAAAACATGTATGGTGGAATTGTTTCTCTCAAAAAGTCCGCGATAGCATATATCAATCCATCCTAGGCGAACTTACAATAACCATTTTTATGATTTTGAAATAGTTTTTTAGGGTTCCGTACCTAAAAACAAATATTTATTTTTATGTATAATAGTTTTGATTTATCGTGCAAAATGTCAGAAAAAATACCCCAGTACGAAAACCTCTGTGCACGAGTCTGACTCGCACTTCGCCCATTTTTTTTACTGACAATTATTAATCTTTATCAAAATAAAATTGTTGGTCATAATATATTGCCCTTTGCATGCATCGCGACGACGTCGCGTTGTAATGTACAATTTTCCCCGATTTAATATCTATTTAAATACGAAGTTGCATGAAATGAGCAAGCAATAGTGACATTAATTTATCTGTACTATTTAATTATTTAATACGATCTTTTTTTGTATCGAAACTTTTTTTAAGAACAAAGCAACTCAACCAATAAAATAAAAACTTTATAACTCACTTGTGTATAATAGCAATGAAAAAGTCACAGTTTGATTAAAGGTGTCATTATGTGCCTAATTGCAGTGAAATTAGAGCCTAAGTAAATAAATAAAAATATAAGAAAGTGTGTTGAAAAAAACATTGTTGGAAATGAACAATTTTTTAAATATTTTAGTGCAAGCACCATGTCTGCCGGCAACGTAGAAGCTCAACTCGCTGAGATGTTTGCAGATACTGGGTGAGTTGTTACATTTAATTTTATTCTACCATTATTTGGTCTAGTTACTTGTGCAATCTAAATATTTGCATATTTTTTTGATGAATGAATGTGAATTATTAGGTAGTAACCAATAGGAAATATGCGTGTATTTTTTTAAATATTTTAATTCACTTTTTACATCTTTATAACATATTAAATCATACTGTTCGAAATGCTCAATTTAAAAAATAATAACTAAGTAATATTTAAAAATAAAAAAATATATACAAATATAACATTGCTTATATAATACAGAGGAAAAACATAATAAACCGCGATGGAATCACACTAATATTATAAAGGAGAAAGTTTGTATGTGTGTATGTGTGTGTGTGTGTATGTTTGTTACTCCTTCACGCAAAAACTACTGGACGGATTTGGCTGAAATTTAGAATGGAGATAGATTATACCCTGGATTGGCACATAGGCTACTTTTTATCCCGGAAAATTAAGGAGTTTCCACGGGGATTTTAAAAACCTACATCCACACGAATGAAGTCGCGGGTATCAGCTAGTTCATAAATATATAGATATACCAGTTTAGTCAGTAATTATGCGCATCTGTAGGTCGTCGTCACCCGACGAAGAGGCCAGTTCTTCTTCTTCCGAAGAAGAAACGAGTTCTGACCAAAGTACTAGCCAAGCAGAGGAAGGATGGACTGAAGCGGGTTCATTGCAGGAGTTCCCATTTAGCAACATTGGGCACTTCAACATTGGTCCAGCTGAGTCCCCCATAGATTTTTTTAATTTATTTTTTAACTCTACATTTATGTCTTTGTTGATAGCGAGCATTAATTCTCATGGCTTACGGTTGTTATTAGAAACCAATGCCCCTCATAGTAGAGCTTTAAATTGGAAAGATACTAATGCTGATGAAGTTTTAGTCTTCTTGGCAATGCTTATCCATATGGGCCACATACGATTAAGTAGGCTCAATGATTACTGGAGCACGGACCCCTTATATAACTTGCCTTTTAAAAATTTCATGTCGCGGGACCGTTTTCTATTAATACTTCGTAACCTGTTTTTTTCTGACCCTAATTATTCATTCAGTAACAATGATCCTAATCGATTTGTCAAGCCAATAATAACTTTTTTTAACAATCTTATGAAAACTTTAGTTAGTCCTCCTAAAAATTTAACGATAGATGAAAGTGTATTACACTGGCGAGGTCGCTTAAAAATCAGACAATATATTAAAGGCAAAAGGCATAAATATGGAGTTAAAATATACGTACTTACGGATACGAATGGCATAACGCAGAAAATGCATATGTATTGTGGATCACATGACGATGAGCTTCAGGGCAAAGGTCATGCTGATAAAGTGGTGATGATGCTTATGGAAGATTATCTAGATGCAGGGCACTCTCTATATATGGACAATTTTTATAATAGTGTGAAATTAGCAGAAAATTTATTGGCTAAACGTACATATCTTACAGGTACACTTAGAGCCAATAGAGTTGGGAATCCGATAATTACTAGGACAAAGATCGCTAGAGGTACATTGCTAACGAGGTACAGGCGTGGCGTATGCGTCACCAATTATAGAGACAAAAGGAATGTACTGATGATCTCAACTGAACATCATTCAAATTTAGTTGATTCTAGAAATAGGCGCGGCCAAGTTTCACAGAAACCTAAAGTTATTGTGTCATATAATAAATTTATGAAAGGCGTTGATAGAAAAGACCAAATGCTATCATATTATCCGTTTTATACTAAATCAACCAGGTGGTACAGAAAAATGTTGCTACATGTAATGCAAGTTATGTTGCTGAACTCATACTTGATGTTCAATCAACAAATGAAATATTCCGGAAACAATGACAAAGTCATGTCATTTTTAGATTTCCGTTTAAATGTAATAAGAAAATTGTTAAAGATTGACCGACTCCCACCGACTGATAGACAGACAGCCATTAGAAATATGCCTACATCATCGACTGTAAATAAAATAAAAACAAACACAGGAGATGATATACATTTGCCGGAAGAGTTGCCTAAAAACCATAAAGGCAAAACCAAAAGAAAAGATTGTAGGCACTGTATGGACACCACAGGAAAACGCAAATCCACCTTATTTTATTGTCCCCTTTGCAGTAAAAGACCTGGACTATGTTTAAAATGCTTTCGAGTATATCATAGGTACTAATCTTGCCTACTATAAAGGAACTCTTTCGGTATAATATAATTCGCAATATAAAGTCGTTATTTTGTGTTATTTTGTTGTGGCTTTTCTGTCAACGCTTTTCATTCATTTTAAAAGCTCTATGTATACTTTTAAGATACACAGATAATCTTCTATAATAATTTAAAAATAGTTGATTCATAGTTTTGAAAATTTCCCTATTAGTCCCTGCAGGGTGAACTGTTAATGCCTTTTGTATTCGTAAGTAGCTTGATTTAATAATTACTGTTGCAACTATATTTCTTATTGATTTGTTGATATTTTTACAGATTTTCTCATTCACTGCCATTTTTAGTTTATTTTCAGATTCTATTTTCCTGCGTCATCGAATGGGTATTTGTTTTATATTTGTTGATTATATGCTTGTTGATTATTTGATTTTTAATTATTGCATGCTAAATCTATATCATATTATTAGTATGTATATGACTGTATGCCCAAGCGTTATTTGGAGATAAAGTCATTTTTCTTTTGTTTTATCAGTTTTATATGTTCATAATTCATTTGCTATTATTGTGGTGGAGATGCATTGGTCAGGAAGTCGGTACTCACAGGAAGGCGCGGGGCGGGGCGCATTCCACCCCTCTGGGGTCCACATTTTTATATTTTATACATAATATGAATTATGAATTTTATAAAACCACATTATAATAAAAAACACAACTCCATTTTTCAAAGTCGGCTAGGTTTATTCTCTAGGTTTCTCCTTCTCTTCCTTTTCTTCCACAGGGGCGGGTATGACGCTCACCTCTGAGCACACCTTTTCTATGTACTCTTGACCTTTGACCAGCCGAATGTACAGGCAACGATGGAACCAGCGA
Organism: Maniola jurtina; assembly: GCF_905333055.1. NCBI lineage: Eukaryota > Metazoa > Arthropoda > Insecta > Lepidoptera > Nymphalidae > Maniola > Maniola jurtina. The sequence continues at coordinate 7,102,048 of NC_060057.1, read as the reverse complement.
GCATGTTGTTCCCAGGGGACATCGTTGCTTTCCCAGTCCTTGAGACCCCCATCGCAATAAAAACACTTTGTTTTATCGCCTTGGCCGGTATAAAAAAACCCAGCTTCGGCTAGTTCTGTATGTTTTTGATTGCTTGTCGGCCAATCTCTGAAACTTTGGATTCGGGCAGCTGTGGAAGCGTAGCGAGGATGAGCTGGCCCCGGGCTGCGAATGGGGTTGGGCGTGATGGGCGGTTGGATTCCGCACTCGTCGTGGCCGGTGGTGGTAGGAGAGGACTTCATGGGCACGTTGCCGGAGCTGGCCTGGCGTCTCAGGAACGTGCACTGCGGAGCCCCGAGCTGGTGATCTTTGGCAGGATCATCGCCTTCCATCCAATGCATTAGTTCTAATTGGCAGAAAGCGCATCGCACTTCGTCTCCACGTCCGAGATAGTAAAAGCCATTACTTGCAAAAAGCTGAGGGGATGGGAACTTTAATGGCCATTTGCCCCCAAAAGTTTTTAGTCTTATATTTTCATATTGCAAATTGGAAGAGGGCAAGACTTGGGTCGATTTGTTTTCATGCTTGGAGTCGCAGCCCGGCGCCACCAGATTTAGTTGATCAAGTTGCTGCCAAACTTGATCAAGCAAATTTTCTAGAATATTTGAAGCCATATTTGAAGGTACTGCAACCAATAAAAACAATCTTTACCTTGGGATTTTTGAAAATATTTTTTACTAGAGGATGCCCGCGACTTCGTCCGCGTGGATTTAGGATTTTAAAAAGCCCGTGGGAACTGTTTGATTTTTCGGGACAAAAATTTACCTATGTCAATTACAGGGACGCAAGCTAGCTCTGTACCAAACTTCACACAAATCTGTTTTAAAAATAAAACTCACCTCCTACTATTGAATTCATTTTCAATACATACAAAACTACACAATTTTCAATACTTATAAAACTAATTATTTAAAGCTTACACCTTCTTATTAAATCAATATATCAATACAATAATACCTGGAATAAATCACAGATAGGTAATAGATTATTATGAATAAATCAGTCTTCAAAGAGTATGTACCTAATCACTACGTACGTGCCAAGCCAGCACACTGCACTTCGCCATTCTCGACACAATAATAACTTCTATGAATGTTATAATATTATTGAGTTTACAGTCAGTGTAAGAGTAAAAAGCGGCCAAGTGTGAGTCGGACTCGCCCATGAAGGGTTTCGTAGCAGCAAGTAACATCTTTTAAAAGTTCTTGTAGTTCGTTGTAACTTTGATCGATGTTTTAAAAAGTGTATTTTTTAATTTTGTTTTATTCTATTGTTTTATTTTAAAAAAAACTACTAACTAGATCTCGTTCAAACCAATTTTTGGTGCAAGTTTGCATGGTAATGTACATCACATATTTTTTTTAGTTTTATCATTCTCTTATTTTAGAAGTTACAGAGAGGGGAGGGGCACACATTTTACCACTTTGGAAGTGTCTCTCGCGCAAACAATTTAGTTTAGAAAAACATGATATTAGAAACTCAATATCATTTTTGAAGACCTATCCATTAATACCTCACACGTATGGGTTTGATGAAAAAAAAAAATTTGAGTTTCAGTTCTAAGTATGGGGAACCTCCAAAATTTATTGGTTTTTTTTTCTATTTTTGTGTGAAAATCTTAATGTGATTCACAGAATACATCTACTTACCAAGTTTCAAGAGTAACGTTCTTATAGATTTGGAAAAAGTGGCTGTGACATACGGACGGACAGACAGACAGACATGACGAATCCATAAGGGTTCCATTTTTGCCATTTGGCTACGGAACCCTAAAAACAAACAATTTTTATCTTTTGTTTTATTTATGAGCTTATTTTCAAGTTTTTAGTTGTTTCTTGTTCAGTTCTCGTAACAAAACATTGTTTTTAATATTTATATCTATTTCAATGTTACCCATTTCTACTGATATCTAAGATTCATGAGTGATAGCAACACTACCATTTCATGTTAGTGTTATTATCTTTGATCAAGTTCATAATAAAGTTACCTATAAAATCTCGGCTTTGCTCTGCTTGGCTGCGGCCACAGACCACGAATCCGGAGATAGACGACGAAGTTCCATAGATCTGTTTATGATTAGTAGCGAGTACTATACATACCGATAATATCGGATTATATATATGGAAAAAATCAATATCTATCTATAATAAACTTTCTTTGTATCATGGTCTTTCTATTTCACCCTCTTATGGCAATTTAACACTATACATTACACATCTCTTTCCCACAATATAATATAGATGTAAACGGTTGCGGCGAAACGTCACGATGACGTCATGACAGCCTAGTAATTTTAGGGATGAGCTTCGAAAATCGTAATGAATCGTAAATTAAATATAGTGTCGCACTTTATCGTAAAAATATCGGTTTTTCGGTTTTCATTTACCGATTTTCGGCAAATAACCGATTTATTCAACTTTTTTTGGTCAACAAAAATAAAACGAAATAAAATAATTTAAATAATTTATTAACGATTTAAAAATCTTATTAACTATTTTTGGTTCAATGACGTGATGGTGATAAATATTAGCACGCTTAAAAATTAAGATGGATGCGACGGGTCTGCCCGCGAAATTCAAATTTAATTTGGTTTTTCGCAATTTGTAAACTAATACGACAACGTAGGCTTATGGCATTCTATTTGCGACAATACCAGTATCATCCCCAACTATTTATTTAAAAATCTTCACTTGAAAGGGTCCAGTTTAAGAAATTAGCTCTAGTATCCACTATAACCCACAAATTAGTCGACGATACTAGAGCTAATTTCTTAAACTGGACCCTTTCAAGTAAAGGTTTTTATATAAACCTGTGAGGATGCTACTGCCATTGGAGCAATTAAAATGCCATAAGCCTAGGTTGTTGTATTAGTTTACAAATTGCGAAAAATCAAATTAAAATTGAATTTCGCGGGCAGACCCGTCTCATGCCCTTAAGGGCCGGCGCACACATGGCGGAGTGCGGCGGAGTTCAGCGCAGAGCATGCCCGCAAAGTTTTCTAATCGCGTGACACATTACGCGAATTTCTACCATAGAATGCGCGAGCACGCGCGGGACTGCGCAAGTATCCGCACGGACGCACAATTAAATTTAGATACTATTTCAATGAGGACAAAGTCGATAATACTTTTACTGTGAAAAATGCTCTGCGCTGCGCTCCCCCATATGTGCGCCGGCCCTTAAAGTACCTAAACTAAACCTTCGTAGGGTTCCAATGCACCACAACAAACTCAGCTGGGTATTTTTTTGTTATTGCCATCTCACAATCACACTTAAAACTAGTCAGAGCAATTTAATCATACTATTTTTTTATCATTATCTTTTAGAAAATAAAAACTTTAGATTTCAAGATACATCTCCAAAACGTTGTTTTGAGAGATTATTATAAACTGTATAACAATTAAATATCATAAAATGAATTGCTATAAGTGTAATAATTGTAGTTTTCTGACCAGCGTTTTATATTTAACACAATCGAACGTCTTGGACGAATTATACAAGACGCAAATGCCAAATTATCGTAGTCTTCATAAAGATATTATTCATTTAAACTTTAAAGTTACTGAGGTCAAGTCTGCCGTCCTAACAAAGAGTGCAATAAGTCGAGTTTTTGGGCAAATTGACTTAAGACCATATCCGTAATCACGAAAATGCTCTATATTTTCGCCTTAGACGTCTTTTTTGTATCTTCAGTAGTTTCGGTTCTGTTGGTTATCAAAACTGCAATATGTAATATTACGATTTGTAAGTAGCTAATCATAACCGCGAATATCTCGAAAGTAGTCGAAACCTAGTTATTGCTCTCTTCGTTAGGACGGCAGAAGTATCAACCGATTTAAGTAATAAAATTTACATTGTCAGGAAATACAATACAAAACCAGATAATGCAACAAGAATTTTGCATAACAACATGACTTATCTCATACTTATACTGATACTTATACATACTTACATAATGACATACTTTTGTGTCTTATGACACAAAAGTATGTCATTATTATTCAGTTACTAGCCGATGCCCGCGACTTCGCCCGCGTGGATTTAGGTTTTCCGAAATCCCGTGGGAACTCTTTGATTTTCCGGGATAAAAAGTAGCCTATGTGCTAATCCAGGATATTATCTATCTCCATTCCAAATTTCAGCCAAATCCGTCCAGTAGTTTTTGCGTGAAGGAGTAACAAACATACACACACACACACACACACACATACAAACTTTCGCCTTTATAATATTAGTGTGATGTAGTCATGTTTTCAACAATAATAATTGTACTTGATTCTAAAAATACCATTCAAGTGAGAGTCGGATTCGCACAGAAGGGTTCCGCACGATCGTACAAGAAATCTCAAACCAGTGTAATAAAACTGTGCAAATTAATGACGAATGTGATTTAGTTAAACTAATTATTTGATTGGGAACACAAATCTTTAATTTTTTTGTGATGTAACCATAAGTTCACGGTTTTCAAATTTTTTCGTTCAATTGTGCTTTAAGACATTGCCACCAGCCAAATGTCATGATTCCTATTTTGATTCCCCCAAAATGGCAGACACGGGGGGCAGACAGACAGACAATGAAGTGATCCTTTATAGGTTCCTGTTTTCCTTTTGAGGTATGAAACCCTCGACAAATGTAAATCTTTTCCATTAAACTAGGTACATTAACCAAAATATATTCTAGTAAAATGTATAAAACAAAAATTTTCAAAATCTATTTATGTGGATTTAGAAAATCATGATCAGTTTACAAATTCACAAAAAATTAAGTTTACTAAATCAGATATAGATGGCGCTGTTGCCAATATCTTGTATAATGATATGGAAACCTTCGTGGGTGAGTCCGACTCGCACTTGACCGGATTTTTTATACCTAAAGCCTGACCAACTAAATTCGTCATCATTCCAAAACGCTAAATGGTTGCAATTTTCCGGACAATGCGTTCTTAAAACCACTTTTAGAATGACCACAACCGTTTAAGCAATTGAATAAATTATTTATAAATAAAATTATCTCTGTAATGAAAATGCCATCATCGATGTTTACAGGTATCGTACAATAATCGTCAATTGTTAAAATGTCCATGTATGTCTTCATCCGCATTGACACAGTGAGGGCCACCTCTCTGCTAAAGACTCTTACAGCAAAAGCTTCTCTTAAAGCTTGACCTGAAAGGTAAAATGAATTATCAATGAATTACACAAATTCGAGCAAATTGTTAGTTATAATATTATGAGACATAAATCACAACATTTCATGATAATCTTTGACTTTGATTAGATATGTGATGTAACCACAAATTCATGGTTTCGGATTTTTCCCTTTATTAATTATTGTGCTATTAGGACATTGCTAGCTACCAAATGTCATGGATTATATACGGGAAGTATCTCAAGAGCTTTGATTCCCTTGTCTTGATAGAGACACAGATAGACAGACAGAAAACGAAGTATAAGGATTCCTTTTTTCTTTGGAGATACGGAACCCTAAAAATAAAAGACCTAAATGAATTAAAATAAATGCTAATACATAATTCAAGAAATTTTTGGGCTGGACCTTAAAAATAGTGCCACTGGTGCCGCTATTTTATGCACCAATTGGTCAAACCAATAATTAGTGGGACAAATTGAACTTTAAAATGTTATACAATCTACTTTGTCCTACTTGGAGGGGCAATGTGTAATAAGCCAAAATAAAAATCGGTCAAGTGTGAGTTGGACTCGCACACAAAAGGTTCCGTACCATCGCACAAGATATAACACTATTTAGCACGCTGAAAAACAGACATACAGACAAACGGATGGTCAGGTGGACGTGTAAGCGGACGGACAGCGGAGGCTTAGTAATAGAGTCTCATTGGCACCCTTCACGTACGGAACCCTAAAAATTGATACGAGTCGTTGCAATGCTAAATACTTTTGGGTGCTCACACCTATTTCTTCATAAAATGTTTGTAAAACTTCAGTTTGGTATGGTAAGATGTCTTTACTTGCCTTCATATTATCGACAGAATTTGGTTTCAAATGTCTATCTGTTAGTCGAGTATTCCTTACAGTGCCACCAATCCCACCTACCGCATATATTTTTTCAATGATCTGACACCCAAATAGCACGGCGATTACCGATGATTAGGTCCTTTTTCTGAAATTGTTTAAATGACATTTTAGTAGATGTGGAACATCACACATAATATTATGATATACTTTTTTGCCATTCATAATATAATAATAAACATTCAACCCATCTTTGCCACTGCGAAGGAGATTGGTAAACTTTTTTTTAGAAAAAGTGCTATTATGCCATAAATGATCTTCTTAACGACTTAAATATAATATAAATAAAAATATGGGTCTCCCTGCTAGGGCCCGCTGCACAGACCAAATTGCAACACCCAAAACTGGGTATCTATAATACTACCATAGTATTTTGTTCCAAACTAGAGGATGCCCGCGACTTCGTCCGCGTGGATTTAGGTTTTTAAAGATCCCGTGGGAACTGGTTGATTTTCCAGGATAAAAAGTTGCCTATGTCAATTACAGGGACGCAATCTACCTTGGTACCAAATTTCATACAAATCGTAAAGCGGATAGGTTTTTAAGAATCCCGTGGGAACTCTTTGATTTTCCGGGATAAAAAGTAGCCTGTGTCCGTCCCCGGGATATAAGCTAACCCTATACCAAATTTCGTCAGAATCGGTTAAACTGTTGGGCGGTGAAAAAGTAGCAGGCAGGCAGACAGACAGACAGACAGACAGACAGAATCGTAAAGCGGATAGGTTTTTAAGAATCCCGTGGGAACTCTTTGATTTTCCGGGATAAAAAGTAGCCTGTGTCCGTCCCCGGGATATAAGCTAACCCTATACCAAATTTCGTCAGAATCGGTTAAACTGTTGGGCGGTGAAAAAGTAGCAGGCAGGCAGACAGACAGACAGACAGACAGATAGACAGACAGACAGACACACTTTCGCAATTGTAATATTAGTATGGATGTTAGATTTAAGGAAAGTATTTATGGAATTGCTATAAAAAACAAATAAATAAAAAATATCTTCATGTGCATCTGACATCTGAAACTGCTGAACCGATTTTTAAAATTCTTAGACCAGTAGAAAGCTGAGCAATTCATGAGTGACATAGGCTATATTTTATTTTCAAAAAGTTAGAGATCTTTACTAAAATTGTAATTAGCTACCTGTGCATGTCACTTTTTCATAGCTTAACAATAAAACCAATTTAGATGTATATCAGAAAGATAGCTTGCATCCTGAAGATGGATACCATACTATTTATACTGGAAAATTAAATAAAGTCTAAATAAAGCCATTATTGTTTTACTACAGACAAAATGACGGGTGTAAGCTTGTATAGTGAATGTAAAATAAGTAGTACAGATTCTTAATATGAGGTGTATGACAATAGTCTGCACATTGTATAAAAACAGAAATCAGCCAAGTTTGTGTATTTAATCCTTAGTCTATGACATTCAATTCCATCAGCCTGTATGCGTTCACTGCTGGACATAGGCCTTTCCAAGAGTGGGCCACCAAACACGGTTCTCCACCTTCCGTGTGGACTATACAAATTTCAAACCCCTATTTTACCCCCTTATGGGTTGAATTTTCAAAAATCCCTTCTTAGCTACGTCTACCATAATGACTATTTGCATACCAAATTTCAGCCCCATCCGTCAAGTAGTTTGAGCTGTGCATTGGTAAGTCAGTCAGTCAGTGATTTTTATATGTATAGATATATGGTATGATATTTAATAAACCACTGTTTTACTTGCCTCAATTTGTTCATAGGAATGCAGGTATAGTTCCAACATGTTTCTTTATCAGTTTTGTTGCTTCTCACACAGCACCTCAGGTGCAGGATTTCACTGTGTTCCCAGTGTAAACACAAATTCAGATGATCAACTCCTTATTCTGGAAAGTTAAGGCAGAAACATAAAGTAAATGGTAAATTATATTATCATTCATTAATAGAGTAAATTTTCTTTTTTTAGCTCAACAAAAGAACCAGTTTTGGAGAAATCCCACAGAGAAACAGCTTGCATCTGGAGACAAAGATAGGCATTTTAAGAGCCATGCTTTTTATCCTAGAAAATTAAAGAGTATCCATCTCATAGATAGGAATTTTGAAAAACCGAAACAAAGTCATGAGTATCAAAGTGTTTATTTTATAGGAAGCTTTGAAGTGTATTAAAGAGTTCATACTTCACAATGAACAACATAATGAACATTTTTAGCCACTCATCAGTGAGAATATCCCTGTTTATTTGGTATAATGGATATATTTGGATTTGGCATGTTTAATGAAGAAATTCATCTGAAATTAATCCATACCAATATTATGAACGTGAAAGTGTAACTGTAACTTTTCACAGCCTATCCATTTAACCAATTTTGACGAAATTTTGTGGTGATAGCTTGCATCTCGGAGATGGATGCAGGCTATTTCTTGTTCCATGAAATGAAAGAGTTCTTAAAAATCTAATTCCACGTGGATGAAGTCACAGGCATCATCTATTTGGCACTGAAATAGCTTGCATCCTGGAGGAGACATAGGATACTAATTTTCATCCCAGAAAATGAAAGAGTTCCCATGGGATTTAAAAAATCTAAGTCACGCGAACAAAGTCGCGGGCATCATCTAGTAATACTTACTCTGTGATGACAAAACTATGCTTTCCACCTCCGTAATTGCAGTCTTATATAGTTATGATACTGCATGCATGTATGAGAGTCCCTTTAGCCTTTTCCATCCAGTCGTTCTCGTCCAGCCACTCTCCTGAGGTAGTTTTTCCAGCAGCTTGCACTTGGAGGTTGTTTTACATACCCTTATCGCCTTCACAGTAAGAACACCCCCAGAAGTCCCCAGAACCCCCAGAAGATGTTTGGTGCATCTTCGGCATTCGCTAGATGTGGGCCACCTTCCTTTGATCTTCGTGAAAACGCAAAATGCAAGTCCAAACCAAGGAATACATTTCTCAATCGCGGTTATGGTTATTAGCGCTCACTGATTCTTTATACGAGTGTATACAAAACAAGTATACTCAATTTAAGAAAAAAAGACGATAAATTTCTAAGAAAAACATATGAAACAGTGATTTAAATTGGCTAAAAAGTTTTCGTATTTTATTGATTTCTACGTTACGCCATTTTTACAGTGTTGTCGACATTTGATTTTATTTCCCCCAAATTCAGATTTTTAATCGTACCTATTGAAATGAGAAATCCAATGAACGACATTGAACATTTTTATATTTTGTATGTTACTGCTACTCTGTTTTATATTACTTTATTCAAAAAATGGTTATCATGTTATATCACTGTAATTTCAAACCTAAATATATTATTTTACTTAAATTTGCTCTATGATTCTTAAAAACCTTTAATTTTGGCAACATGAAATTTAAAGTTAAATCCAATAAAATATTATACTTTTTTCTATAAAAATCTAAGCTCGTTTTTCTTCCACCTTTAGGGTAAAACCCTTAGCTGGTCACACTCCTTGTGCGACAATTCCATATAACTATAATACATATAGTAATAAAAAATTTTAAACGTGTGCGTAAAATATAGCTGTGGTAGTGAAGCGAGAAGCTTAATGTCTACCCATACTAATTATGTGAGATAGAAGACATGTACTTGCAATGTACCTAAGCATATTTGAAATACCATAGGATAGCCGGCCCTGGCTGCGGCTAAGGTAAGATGAAAATGCAAAAAACTAACTATAAACACATACTGCCATGAAATTTTAATTAACTACAAATGTAAATGTAAATGTTTTTTATTTATTCAGATTAACGACGATGGACGCAATCATTGAACGGTATGTAAGTAAATCATGCAGAATGTATACTCTATATTATATTATATGTACAGTGCACCCCCGGTAATCCAGTCCTTGTTACTTATGTGTATATATATATGCATTTAATAAATAGGTATAGCTCTATGGTACATTTCAAGAAGGCGAGCAGAGTTCAGAAAACAATTTCGCGTTATAATACTTTTGCTCAATTTAATTGGACTTAATCATCGATGGACTTAATTCAAACAGAAATTATATATTATTGTTTAAAAAGGTATGTAACAAGGATAAATCAATTAATTAAGTGATTTAGAAAACAAATCACGTAAACGATTTTGATGAGTCGTCGCCTGTCATAGCCGCATCCGCCGTTAGTCGAGGCTTCCTTTTCTATTATTTTTTGTCGTATCTTGTTAAGTTTTCGAAGTTTCAGGATTCCTGTAGAGGTATATTTAGACAGTATAACTAATTTTTACATAATTATTTCTCTCCGGTGCAACAAGCTCCGACCTATTTTTAGAATCTGCTTTCCTTTTTTTGTGACACGATGGTTTGGTTAAAAGCCGGTCTTATGCATATTCGGACGTAAATCTATGATTGAGTGTTATTTTTGTAGATATAAATATATTTGAAGATGGCAGTGAACGTGTACTCAACAAATGTCACGTCTGAGAACCTTTCAAGGCATGATATGTTATCGTGGTTGAATGACTGCTTGAATTCCAACTTTGGGAAGATCGAAGAGTTGTGCACGGGCGCCGCGTACTGCCAGTTCATGGACATGTTGTTTCCTGGTAGTGTGCCAATGAAACGGATAAAGTTCAAAACAAATCTAGAGCATGAGTACATTCAAAACTTCAAAATACTACAAGCTGCCTTCAAAAAAATGTCTGTAGATAAGGTAAGCCCATTTTAAATGTATTCATCCATCCTTACTGGCATTATGAATGTTAAAGTGTGTGTTAGTTGCCTTTTCATGCATCAACTATTGAACCGATCTTGATAACATTCTACGTAAGAATAAATTTCCTCTTGTACAGGATATTTTTTATTCTAGAACAGCAAATAATTCAAGGATATCAGTGTAACTTTACTGAGTATTGGATTCACTGCTGCTGTTTCTACATAATTTCTTTTATCTGTTTGTTTTTATTATTGCATGACATCATGTGATTATGTTTGTATCTGGAAACTGTACAATTAAAAAGGAATGCTGGAGTTAATATCCTAGCATTATCTATTTCAAATGAGATATATTATGTAGATTATTGAAATTTATTTAGTCTTAGTTTAGATGAGGTCAACATACTAAAGTTTTTTACTGATCCATCAAGGAGGTTATTTCTTAAGCTATTTAAATATTTAGTTTCCATATGGAACTCCTTCAGTATTGTTCTTACAGGGTATTATCTCAATATAAGATACTTGATCAATTACTCACCATGATATTGATAATGGTGAGTAGTTGACTATGCATCCAAAATAATATTGTAATCATCATCCATACATCATCATGAATCATAGTATTGTAATAATATGCAATACTTTTTATTCTTAAAAAAATTGGGCTATTGGATTTAAAACATAAACGTGAATTTTAACATTTTGCAATATTCAATCAAGTAATAGTAGATTTATTTTGCCACTAATATTATGTGTGCTATAAGTGTAAGGATAAACAGAGTTTATTCTGTGTTCTAATTAAAACATTTCAGCGTCAACTGTAATTTTGGAGGTGATACCCGTGGACAAGCTGATAAAGGGAAGGTTTCAAGATAATTTTGAGTTTTTGCAGTGGTTTAAAAAGTTTTTTGATGCAAACTATGACGGGAGGGAGTATGATGCTTTTGAGGCCCGTGGGGGTATAGCGATCGGGTCGGGTGCGTGCGACAGCGGAGTGCCGCTGTGCGCCACCGCGCCGCCGCGTGTGCGCCGAGCCGCGCCGCTGCACCAATCGGGCAGTACGCATCCGCTCCTAGCCAGCAAGCATATACCGCTCTGCATGACTGAACCCATTTTCATTGTACACTGTTTCGATAAAAAGCTACACAAAAGACAATTTTCTCCTGCAAATTTTCGTTCTCCCAAATTACTCTTTTGCATCTTGAATAAGGAAATATAATTATTTGAGATTAGATTGTTGTCAGAATGCAGGAATGCAGTGATAACATTTATCTGGATAAGATATATTTAGTCAAAAGAGAATGACCAGCACTCTATGGAGTTTGGGCCACTTACAAATATTTTTGTGTCTCAATGAAAGTTTAGGTACATATAATAAAGTTTGATATCCCTACTTTCATATAAAAAAAGAATTTTTAATTTATTCCTCCCAGTTTCTGAGAAAAACAGTTTTATGTAAAAGGTTAGGTTAGGTTTGGTAAGTAGGTTTTATTAGGTAAAGTAAAGTAGGTAGTAGTTTCCACATATCACCAGGACGATTTTAGTGCTGCCTATATGGTGCAAGTACATAGTTATTCCCAATGAATCACTATTTGAAGATGTACAAGGTGCCATTGCATTTACCTATACCTATATTTTTATGATGAAGTTATAGCATATACGGAGCTTAATACGAAGGAAATATAGTTCTCAACTCGACGTACAAGACAACGCGCAACGGTCAACGATATGGGATTAAAATATCTAAATTCGAACCACCCTGAAAACTGCAATCAAAGAGTATGTGAACACTACGACTGCAATTATCGAAATTGACAGAAAGCAAAAACCATAGACCTGCAACTAGCACTTATCGAGTTGATTCGATTCGATCAAGATGGTTTGTAAAAAAATATCGATTTTTTTTAATATTACTATGAAAATAATAGTCTTTAATCGATTATAACTCGACCACCACCGATTTTGATCATCGATTTCGTAAAATAACATCACTATGGTATGTTTACCGATAAAAATGGAGACTGGATTTCTGTATAGTAACAATTGAAGTACTTTTAAAATGAAGAAAAAATCTCGGGATAGTCAGCACTTTATTTTTTATGCCAAACTGAATTATAAAATAAAACATAAATTATGAAAATAATTATCTTCTGACACAAGCGTGGCCCGTGTATGATCATTCTCCTTTCAATTGAAACATGTTGTTATTCTTTTACCTTCTGTGCAGCTTATGTTGAAACAGATTTTACACCTTCACTTTAGGGTACCATTGTCCTCAACAGTTGGTGCTATTACCCGATTCAAATGCTAACAGGTGTAACTTCGCTCACAACTTTATGTTATTTACATTATTTCATATTTTGTGCACATGTCGACATTTTCACTGCAGTTAAATGCAACTAAAATGCAGCTTGTGTAACTTTGCATATGTTTGCAATGGTGTTTGCACACTTGACGTGCGTTCATGACGTGAGTTGACTATGCTTGAAAATGTCATGTGCAAAGTTTGCACTGCAATCTCTTAAAGTAGACTCGCCGAAACGATTGACGCTCGTCCGACGCATTTTCAAGCATAGTCAACTCCATCACGAATGCACGTCAAGTGTGCAAGAACAGAAGTTTACCTTCAATAGGCGTTGATACGGTCCTGTTAGCTTTGGAACAGGGTAACAAGCACGTAGGGGCCACACCACGTGTCGCAGTATCCCGCATCCCATAGTACATTACATTTGTTTACGTTCCATTGTTTTCTTTCGTAGATAGTACCCATTGACAGGCTGGTGAAGGGTCGGTTCCAAGATAACTTTGAGTTCTTGCAATGGTTCAAGAAGTTTTTCGATGCCAACTACGGGGGCGCGGAGTACGACGCGGTGGCGGCGCGCGAGGGCCTGCCCATGGGCCACGGCGCGGCCGGAGCGCCCATGCCGCGCGCCGCCCCGCTGCCCGTTAGGAAGCCGGCGGCGCCCGTCGCTAAAGTCGCCGCCAGACCCCAAACCAGTACATTTTCTTTTTCTTTATTAGTTCTTTTCCGTTTGGATTATTTTTACACTAAACATACTTATTATTTTCTAAATTGCTTTTTAATATTATAATGATTAATTTAATTTTATCCTCTAATTAATAACTGATAAAAAAGTAATCAAAATATAATATTATAACTAAAATATAATATTGTAACTAAGTATTTACAAATATTAACTCAAATAATAATATGAACCATTGCTATAATTATTATGTGTAGTTCAAGAATGTTATTTTTTCCTCTTATTACATACATCATTGTCATCATTTTCTGTAGTGTCGTTTTGTTTTATCATCTTTATTTATGTTTATGCACTTATTTATTTATATTGGTGTTTAAATTACTAAGATATTATATTTGCTTGTAGAAAATATGAGATTTTGTTTAGAATATCTTAATAACTATAGACAAGACTCAGGATATCAAGGTATAGCGGTGCCAGTCTATCACATTATAGCAAAACATACAAATACATTTCATAAAATATACTTACAGGTTTAACCAAGTATTCCAGTACAAAATCTCATAATAGATCTGCTATAGTTTTAAGTTAATCTCTACCCTTATTATAATTTCGAAAGTGTATTTTCTCGTTGGTTTGTCCTTCAATCAAGTGATTTTTTTAAAGACCTGGGGAGAGTGACATGGGATAGTTAGTATCCTGGAACATCAAAGAGTTTCCACAGGATTTTTAAAAACCTAAATTACATCAACAGCTAGTTTAATATATAAAACTTTTAGTCACTGTAGAAAAGTGATGTAATAGTTATACCTAATTCAATGAAGATTTTTTTAAATATAATATGTCAAGATTGGAATGCACTTGCCTAAAAGATGCCTATTTAACTTTTGATATCAAATCAAGATTTGAACCTCAAACTGGACCAACGGGATCCTATTACTAAGCCTACGCTGTCCGTCCGTCTATCTATCTGAAATTTGATAAACTATATTGATACAATGAATATTTTGCAGTTGTGAAGGCCAACAGCACAGTGCGGTCTCCCCCAGTCAACTTGTCCCGATTGAATCAAAGCGCGAAAGGAGACTCCAAACTAGTCGATGATTTAAACCATCAGGTGAGAAAAATCAAATATTTCTACTATAGTACATCCAAACTAAGCATGGGAATGACTTTCCACCATTTTGTGATGGCTTAACTGAAAATATGTTGTTAACGCTTTTTATTATAGTGAAAGACTATAGTGAAGTTGATAGTGCGTGCATGTACCTACTATTTGCGTTCGTAATGTAGATCGTGCCTTAATTACTTATCTATGGATAACTGTCGTATTTATGAATTGTCAATGTCTACTTAAGTACCGTCACTTGAAAAACCGTTGTACGATTACACACACTCCGCTGAAGATGAAAAGATAGTTTTATTTGTTCCTTCCGGCGTTCCTAAAAATAGAAGATCTGCCCATCGGATCTTCGGTGTTGGCTACAATAGCTAACATAGTGGCGACCGTGACAGGACGCCTGAAGAAGGAAAAGCCATCCAGCGTGAGAGCCGTTGTCGCCAGCCGGGACGCCAATCGTCTCGCAGCATCAGGCACAGCGCAAGTCAACGTCGTTGCAGCCCGCCGGGACGCCAATCGTACCGCAGCATTAGGCGCAACGCAAGTCACCATCGTTGAAGCCAGCCGGCACGCCAATCGTACCGCAGCATCAGGCGCAACGAGAAGACGTCTGAAGCCGTCGCCGGGACGCAAATCGGACCCGCAGCATTGGGCTCAGGCAGAGGGAGCACTTTTCTACGCCAGCAACAGCGAGGCCGTACCAAATAATTCAGATAAGTGTCCTATCCCACATACAAACACAATACATTCATCCAAACATCCATAAATCCATTCTACAAACACCTAATTCATACATCCATCGCTCCATAATCATCCATATATCACGCACTATTCAAAAGGCCATCCCACTTTGCACAATCAATCACAAAATTCAAAATTTTGCACGTTGTCATATTTTCATCCATTACGCATTAGTCGTACCTACCTACTCACTTCATAATTCATACGATTTCAATTACTGGCGCGCGCACTCATTCGAGCTGCGCAAGAGACTGAAACCGGCTCATTAGCCGACGTCAACTGCAAGCGACGTGCATAGGTAAAACGCACCTAGTTATAGTTAGGTATAAGTTTAACTTATTCTTTGCAGCGATCTAGCGGCCGGCCGATAACAAACCAGTTTTTGTTCACCTACAGCTGTTAAACTAATTTTAATATGTCTCTCAAAGAATTAATTATAAAACGCAGCAGCGTTAAGGGTCGTGTTACCAAATTTAAGAACTATATCCCTAAGTTTAACAAGCTTTCAGTGTTAAATTCGTTGGAATTAGGCGAATTAAAACTTAAATTAGGTAAAATTGAGTGCTTAGCTAGTGAGTTCAGTGACGTGCAGGGTCAGATTGAATCTTTAAGTGGGGACACATTAAATGCCGAACTAGATATTCGCGAGGAGATCGAAAATGAATTAGATAGTGTGACGGCGTTAGCTCAGGATATTCTGTCGCGTAATTCGAGGGTTCCGTGCTTTGAGGACGCGCACAGTAGTAATTCTTTAGGGCCAGGGCAAGGCGTCTCACAAGGTATTGGGTTCAAATTACCTCTAATTCAAATTTCGAAATTCGACGGAACGGTTTTCCGATGGCTAGAATTTCGAGATACGTTCCGGTCTCTCATTCATGATAACGAGCACATACTACCCTTTTATAAATTTCATTATTTAAACTCGTATTTAGAGGGAGATGCCGCTCGCGTCATAGCCAATCTTGAAGTTTGTGCATTGAACTACAACAAGGCCTGGAGTTTATTATGTGAACGTTATGATAACAAGAGGCAGTTAATTAATAATCACCTCAACGCTTTATTCAATATCGAAACACTGTCCCGCGAATCGGAACAGTCATTACGTTCATTAATAGATAATGTAAATAAAAATTTACGTGCGTTGGCTAGTCTGGGGCAGCCCACCGACAAATGGGATGCGTTAATTATTCATTTGGTTAGTTCTAAATTAGACAGCCATACTAGTATGAAATGGGAAGAGCATCGGAGCTCGTTAAGTGATATGCCAACTTTGGATGAATTTCATCAGTTTTTAAAGGAGCGTGCCGACGTTTTGGAATCATTTAACCGAAATAAAATCCAAAACAGTCGTGTTTCTTTTAATGCCGCGCCAATCGCGAGCAATAACAATAAAATTAATAAAAATATGAGACGTTATAAATCTCTTTCGTATTCTGTTCAATCGGGATACCATAATGCAGATAGGAATCGCGCTCACTGTGTGGTATGCAATAGTGGTGTCAAAAAATAATTTATCTATAATACATATTCAATATAGAAAAATATTCAGGATATTAGATTTTCATTAAACCCCATATTGATTACAAAATATAGTAATTTAAAAAAAATAGAAATTCTTACTAGCATTAGAATTGCTTTTAAATTTGACGAGGCGTTTGCTAAAGATACAGCTACGATCTACGCCTACGTCACAACTCACAAGTCACAACAGTAATAATAAAAATATTGGATATTGCGTAACTGTTACATCATTTTTAGTATTTTGCCTATCTAACCCGAGATTGGTTCGAATGTGGAATACTGCGATAGAATAAATTATTTATCTAGGTTTTCGTATTCTATTAAATCAGGACTGCAGTTTATTTATTTGTCAACGTGAGTGTCGATAATTATTTTGAATGTGGATAATTAATTGTTTCGTTTTTCGTAGATAGATTTGTGTCGTGCGTTAGTTATTATTTATAGGTTAGGTAGTTAGGTACGTAAAGTGCTAGTTGATGTTTTTGGAAATATGTGCATTATTTTATAACACGTATGAATTAGCTACTATGTTTTCTTTTTAAGTAGTAAGTAGTAAATACCTATCTACTTAGTGTTTATGTGGTTAATTCTTGCAACTCAACTTCAGATTAGTTTTTCTAACCGATTGAGTTGAAATTTGAAACAGTAATCAGATATTTAACTTCGATTACAATGCAATAATTATGGTACCATATCGGTGGTTTGATGATGGAACCGGGTGGGCATAAAAATTCTCAACTTCTGAACAGGGTAACTCGGTCGTGTTTGGTCTCGTTGGATTTGCCTTGACAAGTACTTTAGAGTGAATATAGATCATATCCAGAATCTCATGATGGAGCTGGAAGGTGGCCATAGAATCCAAGTGTCCGTTATAGCTTCGGCGTGCTTGGCCTGTTAGATTTTTGTACCTGTTTTAGCGTGATGAAATAATTTCAATTGACATAGTTAATAATATTTTCAATGTACCTATTGACAAACTTGTACCTACTTTCTTAAGTTCGGGATTTCTCTATGTTTTTCAGGGTTCTGTATCGGAAGGGTGCTAACAACGAGAACCTATTATTTGTTTTTGTAACTGTAACCTTGTAGCTGTACTAATAAATATACTATAAAATATAGGTAGGTATATTTATTCAAGTAAACTTTTACATTTTACAAGTGCTTTTGAATCGTCAAGAAACTCGGCGGTTGCTCTTTTCAAGTGTTCAGTTGTTTATTAACCCCCGACCCAAAAAGAGGGGCGCTATAAGTTTGACGTGTGTATCTGTCTGTGGCATCGTAGCTCCTAAACTAATGAACCGATTTTAATTTAGTTTTTTTTGTTTGAAATGTGGCTTGATCGAAAGTGTTCTTAGCTATAGTCCAAGAAAATCGGCTCAGCCGTATGAAAGTTTTATCAGCTTTTTTCTAGTTACTGTAACCTTCACTTGTCGGGGGTGTTATAATTTTTTAATTTACACTTATAACAATATTATGTAATAGCAATTGCAGCCTCGCGCATTGCTGAAGCGAGTCAAATCCATGCTTTTTATGGTTTACATAATATTCTATTGTAAAAACAATAAATAAAAATCTGTTTTAGAATGTACAAGTAAAGCTCTTTCATATGATACTCCACTTGGTATAGTATCTTACTTGTGCTATAAAACCTACCTACCTGCCAAATTTCATGATTGTAGGTGAACGGGAAGTACAATTAAATAAAAATCTGTTTTAGAATGTACATTGTACAGGCAGGTGACTACTAGGCTACGTAAGACCTACCTGCCTGCCAAATTTCATGATTGTAGGTCTAGGTTCTTGACAGACACGACGGACGGACGGACAAACAAACAGACAGACAACAAAGTGATCCTAAATGAACTTTTAAGTACGCCTAGTGTGTGAACTAGACAGTCCTAAGCCCGTAAAAGTATGAAGGGAAGTTCAATTTTTTTTTATTTTTTTTAGGAATATATTCTATCGTAAAAAATATTCAATATTTTTAAGTAACTAGCGTTAGTATTAAGATATGTAAATGTAACCATATTTGACACCTCTAGTATGCAAGCTTGATCATGCAATTCACAGCTGCCCTTCATTCTTAGCCAAAACTCCTGAACTTAGGATAACAGAGGCTCGGAGGCTGAAGTTATGTATGAACTGTTTAAAGTCAAACCATCGAACTCGTCAATGCTTTTCGAGACGTTGTAGGGAGTGCAGAAAACCACATTCTACCCTGCTCCACAAATCTACAGAGCAGCCCACTGCACCCACAGTTCAGAATCCCGTCGGAGAACTTAGTGTGAACCTATCTAGGCAATCAACATCTCCCGTTATGTCATCCACCGTTATGATAGAAGTTTTGAACCCTCTTAACTCTAAGACTGAAGTCATTCGAGCGCTTCTAGACTGTGGAAGCCAGTCTAGCTTTTTGACTAGGCGTATCAAAGAAAAATTAAGTTTAGAGGCGATACCCACTAACCTCACCGTCGTAGGTATAGGTAATAATTCAAATAATCATGTCACCGAGAGATGTTTTGTTAGGTTTAACTCATTGCAAAACGATTATCATGCAAGTTTATCTTGTTTTATTATGCCCGAGTTAACAGCCAACATCCCGAAAATAAATATAGATTATAAATTATTCAATCTCCCCGAGAACATTCAGCTCGCGGACCCTAAGTTTTGCAGCCCTTCGCCTGTAGATGCGCTAATAGGAGCCGATTTATTCTGGGATGTAATAGGTAACACCGTTAAATCCTTAGGTGATGGAAAACCATATCTGTGTAGCTCACAATTCGGGTGGGTTATTTCTGGTCCTATTTCATTAAATTGTGACCCTAAACAAACTAATTGCAATTTTGCATCAAGCGAGTCGTTCGATGATCGCTTAGATAATCAAATACTCAAAATTTGGGAACCCCAAAAAATATTATTAAATGATAGCGAGAAGGCTCGTAGGCAGCATTTCAAAACTCACATCACTCGCCTAGAATTAGGTCGATTTTGTGTCACATTGCCTCTTAAAGATTCATCCACCTTAAGTGACTCATTTAGTCAGGCTAAGAAGAGATTTTTTAATCTAGAAAAACGATTTTGCATACAACCTGATCTAAATCAAGAGTACATTGCCTTACTAAAGGAGTACCTAGACCTAAGTCCTCGCGCTGAACTTACTAGCCCAAATTCAGTGATTTCATTCACAATAGAAATCCCGCGATATGTACTCTGTGATAGTTGCACTAAGGTCGAACTTCATTCGTCTTGCGACGCTTCTATGAGTGCGTATGACGTATGTATTTATTTAAAGGCAATCGATGCGTTAGGTAGGTCGAGCGTTCATTTATTGTGCTCGAAGTTGAAGGTAGGACCGGCCTGGAAGTCTATGACGATTCCACGTCTAGAATTATCCACGGCACAGCTCGCCGCTAGGCGCCACGTACCTACAGATCTAAAACCGGCAGATTTTTTCTCCGATAATGACCGAAATCTAGTATCTGCCGTTAAAGAAACTACTCAATTGTTAAAATCCAATGCCGTCAATTCTGACTTTCCAGTTGACGAAGAAATAATATTTTTATCTATACTTACCTGTATATTCAGGCGAAATTCAGGAGACTGGGATCAAATCCTATATAAATATTCTCATTATAAGATATTTGGGTCATAATCATTTTAGTTCCGAAGAATTTAGTAATATTATTTCGCAAGTGGGGGCTATAATGAATAGTCGCCCCTTATATCCCATGTCTTCCTCTCCTGACGATCTTCTCCCTTTTTCCTCAGGACACTTCCTGATTGGACGGCCTCCAACTACGCTGCCGTCACCGAATATTGAAGACTTCAGTTCGAGCAGCCTGGACCGCTACTCGAAGCTTGAACTCGTGCTACTGCAAGAGGATAACGTCGCACCCCTCAACTGGCGCCTCGACTGGGTCACCGCTCTGTACCCAGAACTGATGGAGTTTCCAGTATCACCGATATCCTAACCGCGAGAGGAGTGGTGCGCAGGGCTTTGACTAGCATTTGCCCCTTGCTTCCCCAGATGGACTTTTTTCCTCTTAAACGACGTTTAAGAGGGGGGGAATTTATGTTAACGCTTTTTATTATAGTGAAAGACTATAGTGAAGTTGATAGTGCGTGCATGTACCTACTATTTGCGTTCGTAATGTAGATCGTGCCTTAATTACTTATCTATGGACAACTGTCGTATTTATGAATTGTCAATGTCTACTTAAGTACCGTCACTTGAAAAACCGTTGTACGATTACACACACTCCGCTGAAGATGAAAAGATAGTTTTATTTGTTCCTTCCGGCGTTCCTAAAAATAGAAGATCTGCCCATCGGATCTTCGGTGTTGGCTACAATAGCTAACATATGTTTTGATTCAGTAGATTTTTAGTACTAAAACTTGCAACTGGCTAATATTTTGACCCAAAGTTGACCTATTTTAATTCCCGGTGCGCTTGGTGGAGCGCGGCGGTTCGAATTGGCACAAAAAAAAACTATCATTTTGCATACAAAATACGTATAATATACGTATATATATATACATACGGTATATTGTATAAGATTATGTCAATTTCGTGAAGGCACATAAATCTGTCTCGTTTTAACTATATCTGAAGTCTGAACTCTGAGCAAAGTCAATATATTCTCTAGAAATCACAATTTAAATATCAAACTGTCTTACGAGGCCTGATCCGAGTATGGTAGCCAAAGTTGCATTTAAATTTTATGCAGATACCTATGTCCAGTTGTGCACTTATAAAACATGTAACCAATGGTGCATAATGTAAAAAACCGGCCAAGTGCGAGTCAGACTCGCGCACCGAGGGTTCCATACTTGGGTAATTTTTCCGACATTTTGCACGATAAATCAAAAACTATTATGCATAAAAATAAATAAAAATCTGTTTTAGAATATACAGGTTTAAAGTCCTTTCATATGATACCCCACTTGGTATAGAGTTACTTTGAAAATTAAAACAATTTTATTTTTTTTAAATGATGTAGCCACAAATTCACGGTTTTCCGATTTATTTATTTACTTGTGCTATAAGACCTACCTACCTGCCTTTCATAATTCTAGGTCAACGGGAAGTGCCCTATAGGTTTTCTTGATAGACACGACGGACGGACAGACAGAGACAACAAAATGATCCTTTAAGGGTTCCGTTTTTCCTTTTGAGGTGCGGAACCCTAAAAAGGTAATGCGCTTTCTAGGTCAAGGTAAACATCCCAATTACGAGCATATTAAGTGCCCTTGCCTTTTGTGTCATTTTATCTTACTTGCGTTCAATAATGTTATAATATGTTCAACTCACTAAAAATAAACTACATAATGATTCTGTAGGCTTCCAAGATGATTGCGACGAAATATATCGCTAAATAGGATGCAGGATTTATATTTTTGGTGTTACATGTTTTTGCCTTCGACATTCGGAATTTCCTTCAAGTGTAGATAAAGCAATTGGATAAATGGTGAAAGAGTTTATGCAATTTGTCATCTCTTGTTTAAACAACTCCTTTCATCAGGAGATCAAAAGACGGCTTGGCCGTTTAATGTTCGTAAAACTATTACATGACATAACATATTTTAAGGCCTTAAGGAATAGTTTGTTCGACAATTACTAATTTGTATTGTACTTCGTGATGGTCGCAGAAGCTATTCCGGGCTTAGATGTCATTTCAGATAAAAAATCCGAGAACTGTAAACGGCCAAGCCGTACTTTTTTTACCAAGATATAGGGTTTGTAGAATCAGAGCTTGTAAGTAGAGTGATTTGTTATTTATTGTTATAAATGTGATACAGTACATTTAAGAGCTATATTACTTTGGACTTCGGATAGGTCCCATGGCCAGCACAAATCTAAGCTCAGCTAGGGGCTTGGCTCTATTAGAGATCTCATAACTTTTTAACAGTGAAAACATTATGAACTTGTGAGTCTTGGCTACCTTTTTACATGAAATGTTTTTGGTGGGATTTCATTTCTTTTTGGCAGGTGCCCTAGATTTTTTTGGATCTATTTTTTGTAGGTACATCATTTTCATGGCCCACTCTCTATCGTTACCTCTTTTTTTAAAAGCTTTTAGCTATACGAGAGGATGAAAGGGGGCCCGATTTCTTAATTTATCTGTTGTTCATAATTCTTGAAATTCCTACTTAATGCCAAATTTCAGTCTTCTATGACTTCAGAAAGTACCCTAGAATTTGTGACTAGAGGTTTTGAATGTCGATAAATCTGAAACTATAAAAGCTAGACAATTGATACTCAGTGCGTTTAATGAATCTGCCAAGGACATCTTATCCTGAAAATATCAGCATTCTAGCGATAGAATTTACAGATTTGCTTCCGCCATACAGAGGCGTAGATGGGTGAAATTTCCAATTTCTTAATTTTCCTGTAGTTTGTATGCAATTTCTAGTCTACATACCAAATTTCAGTCTTCTAGGACTTTGGGAAGTATCCTAGAATTACAGACTAGAAGTTTTGACTGTCAATAAATCTGAAACTATAAAAGCTAGACAATCAATACTCAATGTGTTTAATAAATCTGCCAAGGACATCTTATCCTGAAAATATCAGCATTCTAGCGACAGAATTTACAGATTTGCTTTTCTCATAAGAGGCGTAGAGGGGGGGAAATTCCAATTTCTCAATTTTCCTGTAGTTTGTATGCAATTTCTAGTCTACATACCAAATTTCAGTCTTCTAGGACTTCGGGAAGTACCCTAGAATTACAGACTAGAAGTTATGACTGCCAATAAATCTGAAAATATAAAAGCTAGACAATGCGTTTAATAAATCTGCCAAGGACATCTTATCCTGAAAATATCAGCATTCTAGCGACAGAATTTACAGATTTGCTTTTCTCATAAGAGGCGTAGAGGGGGGGAAATTCTAATTTCTCAATTTTCCTGTAGTTTGTATGCAATTTTTAGTCTACATACCAAATTTCAGCCTTCTAGGACTTCGGGAAGTACCCTAGAATTACAGACTTTGAATTGTGATGATCATCAGTGAGGGACGAAAACGGCGTATTTTAGGTATCAATAAATCTGTAACCATAAAAGCTAGATATTTGATACTTGGTATATTTGGTGCTGAGGACACCTTATACTGAAAATTTCAGCTTTCTAGCGTCATCCAGACCGAAGTTATGACGGGTCGAAAATACGGCGAAACACTTCGAGAAAAAGGTACGTAGCGCCCCGGCCGCCGTTTGGCTCGTCTTGGCGGGGGCACTGCCGTGCCCCCTGATTGATGAAAAACCTTATGCCGACTCATTTTCAAAAGTAAACACAAATACGCGCCATGTTTTTTTCTTTTTCTTTTTTTTTTTTTTTTTAATTTTATTTTGTTTGCCTTAGATCAATGAGTTAAAAGCAACCGTTGACGGACTGGAAAAAG
Source organism: Maniola jurtina (assembly GCF_905333055.1). NCBI lineage: Eukaryota > Metazoa > Arthropoda > Insecta > Lepidoptera > Nymphalidae > Maniola > Maniola jurtina. Next base: position 7,077,526 of record NC_060057.1, on the reverse strand, counting down.
AAATAGAGGTTATCTGTCAGGAGATGGAGGAACAACAGAACGCTCCAATAGTTCAAAAGATCTTGGACATCTTATATAAAGTAAATATTGTGAGTCATTTTTAACAAACTTCGTATTATATTTTTTTAAAGGCTTATGTCTGCCAGTCAATCGTAGAAAGGTGTGAGAAGTGCGCAGTTTCGCTTCTGTCGACAATTTCACAGCACCACTTATATTCCATACTAATTAATCACTGGTGAAGGTACATCCGCTCTTTTCTCTAATACTAAGTGTCCACTAGTCACTACCTATATTATAAATGCAAAAGTGTGTTTGTCTGTTCGTTTGTCCTTCCACCCCGTCGCAGCGGAGCTACGGATCAACCTGACTTTTTGCATGGGTATAGTTGAAGACCTGGAGAGTGTTATAGACTACGTATTATCCCGGGAAATCTAAGAGCCCCCCCCCCCCCCCCCCCCCCCTTAACCCGGTGTGTTAGGGGTTTGCGCGTTACTATGCACGTGTCCCGTGCACGCAATTGGTGTGAATCGGCCTTTAGATAGACACATGACCTAAGATATTTCCTATAGAAGTTATGCCACTATAAACATTTAAACAGCAACAAATGAGAGCGAGAGGTCCGGAGAGTCGAGTGGTGTCCGACCTCTCGCTCTCGCTGTCGTTTGGAAGTTGATATTGTCAAAGTGTTTATTCGTTAAACATTTCTTGTTTCCATTTCAGGATAGATTCGCGGCTCCCGAGGAAGTGGACGGGGAAACCCCGCACCCACCGGAGGAGGATGAATATTGAAAGTGTAACATAATTATATGACACGCGTATCATAGTGCTCTTTGTATATTATACACTCGAAATTATATCGCTTAAATCATCGACAGGCATCGAGCGCTTAGTATTTCACAGCCAATGACTCCTATAGGAATTAACATATTATTATACTATTTATCTTTGTGTGTGTAGAGCTGTGACTTTGTAAATGTACAGTAAAATAACTATTGAGAAAATTTGACATACCTAATCATTCCTATTTACAGATATACATATTAATCGTATTATTTACTTGGTGCACTACACATGGCGTGCCATACAAAATTACAGTTATTTTTTGTGCCGATTCGAAGCACCCCACTGAGATTACCGGGAATAAAAATTTACACTTTGTGTCAAATGATCCTCATGTTAACAGATTTGTAGTCACTAACATTTAGTCCAAACGTAGGGTAACCACCATAGGGTATTATCACTAACTATTACGATTTAATAATAATCTGTAGATAATAATATTATGTTCTTTTCATTAAGTAAAGGTACACGTGGCTGTGTAATACTTAAGTGCATTCCTTATACATATATTTGGGAGCGTTATTTCTTGACTGATTCTCTTCCTATTCTCGTTGGTTTGGTAGGAACATTTCTTTGTAACCTGACGAATTTCTAAATATTAGTGATGTAACAAAATATTCGTAATGAACAATTATTCTTCTGATTTATTATTAAATTTTTACTGAAGATTCTTTAACTTTTACAATTTTCATGTTTTTTTTACTCAAACAATAGAATATTCTTTGAAAATTATATTCTTTATTTAGGTATTAACAAAAATGATTACCTTATAATCTATAATATAGTGCGCGCAAAACAAGTAGTCCAATCGCAACATTACCAGTGTGAACTAGGGTGAGGAAACTCGGTTTGATCCTGAATCGACGATATGTCAAATATTAGGCTATGACATGAATCAAAGAAAAATGGGCGATTCATAGGCTACCCAGCATCTAATGTGACGTCGAAGCCTAGAAGTTTTGTTACAAGTTCCCTAAGGCCTTATTTACACTGGAGCTTTTTAACGTCCGTTAAAAATGCGCACACTTATTACAGATCACGACATTTAGGCCTCATTTACACGAGAGTTTTTTAAACGTCCGTTAAAAAAGCGTCCCAATATAACAAAATGTATTCCCAATTATTTGTTCACACGTATAAAGCGTTGACGTGTGTACATTTACTTGGGAATACATTTGATCTATTTGGACGCTTTTTTAACGGACATTAAAAAAACCTTCCTGTAAATGAGGCCTAAATGTCGTGAACTGTAATAAGTGTGCGCAGGTCATACATCAAATACACAAGCCCGAGTTGAGATCTGTTTTTGTACAATGCAGTCATACGCCTCGTGTTCATTTTGGACTACTTGCTTTTGCGCGCATTATACTGTGATCATTTATTTCTAAAACTACTAAAGAGTTGATAAACTATCTTAAGTCCTAGGGGCAACGCACGCACAACAGACGGAAACGTTTAAGTGCGGAAACCAGCCCAGAGAGAAGAAGAAGAAGAAGAAGTCCTAACGAATAATGACAATTTTATTCAATTATTTCACAAAATCTTCATTGAAAATGATATGATATTTGTTACATCATTTCCTCATATCGCAGATAGATAGAATTAATGTGCAATGGTGCAAAAAGAGTGCTTCTATGTATTTGTCTTGAATCAACATTATTGGGCCACTGGTGCCTGTGTGAACGTGCATTTAATAGGTTGTTATAAATGGAAGAGGTTTACTGTTATAATGCGTACATTTTGAGAACTCGGTCGCCATTTTTACTCTGTGTCAACTGTCATGTGGAAAGTTCACCTTTAAAATAAGGACTAAAATCGCATTTTCGACATGATAATTGACACAGAGTTAAAATGGCGAGTGAGTTCTCATTTTGTACGGACTATACTTGTTTGTGTTATCGTCTCTAAATTTACTGAAAATTAATTACCTTGGTCGTAAAATACTCTACTGATGTAACGAATATTCGTATTTAGTATTCAAAATTAAGCTAATAAGTATTGATCCGCGCTTTGCACTAAAGAATATTAATAATTTTGTATCATAATTTTGTTATACTTAGTTGAAATACAGTTATAATTCGTATTAATCATGTTTTTCTATTGATTATGTATGACATATTGTATTTATGTTAGTAAGTATTCGTTACATTGCTGCACTATTTTACAAATTGCCAGTTCATTAGATCTGAATAAGTACAGTTTTAATTTAATTACATGATGGCGCTATTTTAAAACTAATAGCAATTTGTTTCTAAATTATGTGAAATATACTATAATCCAGACCATGCATAAAATTACCACATTTTAGCTTAATCGAATAAGACTTATGATTTTATGCACTAATAGTAAAACTAAAACTAACTATAGAAGGTATTTTAATGATCAAAATATGATATTTTGTTAATGATAGAAGTTTCTTAGCGCTCGCTCTCCGCGCTACAAAGTATTAACGACTTATTGGCGAAAAAAGATGTTGTCGCTGGTTAAACATAAAATAGACAATTAATTTATTTACTTTAAGCGTTCATAAATTGCCTTAACTGCAAAATATTAAAGTCGGATTTCAGATTGTGGAAGTCTTATCAAATAAATAACTAATTAAATATTAAATAGTCTTTCATTTATTCAATATGATACCAACAATGGTAAAAAAACCTTTTCACACCACTCGCTCGACAATGCCTTATCACAAGACATGTTATTAAGGTTCAAGTAAGTCATTGCTCATTACATTCATAAGGCCTAGCGGCTGTGTTAGCCAGATTGTACTGGCAGAATGAACTATCTCTTTCTGCGGAAAGAAGCCAGTATATGGCTCTCTGTTACGGAATCCCATCACATGATGTAGACAACTATGATCTCGAATGTCTTTTGAAAACATGTTTATGATTGGTTGGCCACTCAAAATGGTTAAGGGTGTGTTGCCTCTGACGCGGAGAAGGGCAGTGAAAAGTGGCAAGTTTTTCCATTGAAGCGGAATGGAGCTGAGCTGACTAGTGCTGCATTGAGCGCACGAGTTTTGTCCTGACAAGTCTACCCTACCAGCCGCGTCTGCTTCGTTCCCTCCGCTCAGCACCGCAGCCTGCTCGACCCCGTTCTGTCATATATTTTATTTGAAAGTCCGCTCCGCTCCACTCACATAGTTTCCATTGATGCGGAATGGAGATTTCGAGCCCTGTGATCGCCCAATTCACGTTCCGTTCCTCTCCACTCCGCGTCAGTGGAAACGCACCTAACACCCACTGAGCTTTTTGTTTCTATGACATCTGTCGACATTTGAGCAATGAAGTCAAAGATAGTAAGTAATAACTTTTTATGAAACTTCAAAATACGCTTATTATATGCTTATTTTGCGGATTTCTATGAAATACTGGAATGTGACGTCACAATGATTTGACATGCTCATGCTTTTTTAGTTTAATCGAAAATTTAAAAAAGGTTATTATATTTAAAGTTTAAAACTAACAAAGGACGTGGATTTTACGTATTTTGGAAGGCCCTGTATTTAATAATCACATAAATAATTTATTCTGGACATACATAACATACCAATTTGATTCTAACAGGATTAGAAAAAAAAAACAAATGTTATATCTTAATTAAAATTATAATTCTTAATAACTGTTAATTTATATTTATTCCATAATTATTATTATAAAAATATTATTACGCCTCCTCCCATCGAGTACAATGGTATTGTCATCCCATATTGTGATTCCGTTAAAAATCTGGGGATACATATGGATTGCAATTTAGGTTGGACGAATCACATAAAACAGATTAGCAGGAAGACTTTTGCATCTCTGAGCTCTTTGCGTCGTCTACAATCATTTCTTCCAATTCCTACTAAAATTATGTTAGCACAGACTTTACTTCTTCCTATCCTTGATTATGCCGACGCAAGTTATATTAACTTAACAGAAGATCAGTTAAACAAGCTTGAGAGACTTCAAAACACTAGTATTCGGTTCATATTTGGGTTGCGCAAATATGACCATGTGTCTCATTTTCGGTCTCGTCTCAAGTGGTTACCCATCCGACTTCGCCGGAACTTACATATCCTTTCTATTCTGTACTGTGTATTGTTTCACCCTTCTTCTCCTCCTTACTTGAAGGAGAAATTTGAATTTGCAGCGCGTCCGGGACAAGTTCTCCGCACCTCTAGGAAGCTTATTTTAAGGACGCCTTCACATTCTTCTTCCTTTTTCAATAAATCCTTCACAGTTCAATCTATTATTTTTTAGTCTATATTATGTATTTTATTATTTAGTACATTATTTAAATTTTAACATGTTTCTATGTATTTATTTATTTATTTATATATTTATTTATTCTAATATAATGTAAATGTATACTTACACCATCTACCTCTAATATCTATAGCTATATCCTTTGGACCATTTTGGTTGCCTGGAAGAGATCGCTAGGTAGCGATAAGGCCGCCAAATTGTACCTATATTTTGTTGAGCTTTGTATGTGTTTTTCTGTACTAATTTTGTGGTGTACAATAAAAGTATATTCATTCATTCATTCATTCATTCATTATTTTCTATGAAGTCTTACTTAGGTCCAATTAGAAAAAATTAATGTCACCCTAAAGAAAAGTATCATACATGCAAATAATAATTAATAAGATAAAATATTTCATGATTATTGTTACTATATAATATTTTCTGTGTAAGAGTAGGTACATATAGTTGGCGACAGGTTGATATAGCAATCGGGATGGGGACACCCCGCACACACCCCCCACGCTATCCTGGTACGGGAGAGCGGTTCATACTCCGATTGCCATGTCGACCTGTCGCATAGGTACAATAACAATTACATTTACATATAGGACTAAGTACTGCCTAAAATTAAATTCAAACATTTTAACACAAAATAAATCTAGAAATAGTTGATTTCACGTACAAAGGCGATATTTAAACTGTACCTACCATAACCGGATCACGCGTTTTTAAAATTTTTATCTGTCTGTCTGTTTAATGGGCTAATCTTCGGAACGGCTGAACCTATTTTGGCGGGAATTTCGCAGATAAGTGGAGGATCAACCATGGAGTAACATAGGCTACTTTTTAACTGACTTTCAAAAATTGAGGAGTTGTGTTTTTCTACCTATGTAAAAAATGACGATTTGTGAACCGATTTTCGTGTTTTTAATCGACAGAGGCACTAAGCGACATTTTTCCATTAAAAATTTGGATTCCGACTCCTCAATCCTGATGCTGCAGGGGATCTGACCAATCCACGCAGGCGAAGCTGCGGGCATCTAGTTATAAATATGTACTCACCACGGTGGTCCAATCGTCTTTTTACGTGAAACGAACTGTCACTTGTCAGTCATGCAAAAATCGTGACGCCCAGCTCACATTATCCCAGTTAGCAATCTTCACTTGATTGGAGTGCTACTGGAATAATATGAACCCGCAGTTAATGTAAAGAGTAATTTATAAAAATAGTTTAAAGCGGTCCCGCCGAGTAAGAACGATTTATTTATCCTCTGGTAAACAACCGTTTTTTATTACACATATCATACAAAAAATAATTGTGAATAAAAAATAATATACACATAAGTCCAAAAATAAGATTTTAAAGCACAAGCATTTCAAACTTAAAAAAATTCTAAAACAATCATCCATGCTTAATATTGTAATGCGAAAGTGTGTCTGTCTGTATGTCTGCTACTTTTTATCCCGGAAAATCAAAGAGTTCCCACGGGATTCCCAAAAACCGATCCGCTTAACCGATTTGTATGAAATTTGGAACCGAGGTAGCTTGCGCCCCTGTAATTGATATAGGCAACTTTTTATCCCGGAAAATCAAACAGTTCCCACGGGATCTAAAAAAGCTAAATCTACGCGGACGAAGTCGCGGGCAACCTCTAGTTAATAATAATTGTGCTGGGTAAAATCTTAGCACAATAAATATAGAAATGTCATAAATGGTTTTTTTTAATTTTCAAAATATGCATCCTTGTAAGCGAGTGTATCGGTTCACACTTCACTGGTTTTTAAAGTAAAAATCATGTTTTAAAGCCGATTCACACGCGCGCACGTACACTTGACACGCGTGTAGCCAAAGACATAACTACACGCATTACGTCTACGCGAACGTTCACGCCACGCAAGCGGTACACGCATTACGTCTACGCGAACGATCACGCCACGCAAGCGGTATACCATGTCTCATATTACAACGCAATGATACGCGCTACGTCTACGCAGACGCGGCCTGTGTGGCCGGCGCTTTCAACATGACGTGTTGAAAACAGTACCAATCACAGTGTACAAGACATTGCAAAACATCATGTGTTGTTTTTCCATAATAGTTTAAATTTGAATGCCCACTTTAATCTATTTTAAATTTACTCTTCTTTTATTACCATTTAGCTTAGCTTCACTTTTCTGCTTAGGTCTCATACTTTCTGATGACATAGTGAGATTCGTAAATGAGTTGTTTAATTTAGCTATTCTTTTCTGCTTTTAAGTCTCATACTTTCTCTAGATGTATTATTCTTATGAGATTGATCTTCTGGTGACTTGGTGTTGTTTGCAGCGGAGTTACTTAAGCTAGCTTCTCTTTTCTGCTTAAGCCTCATACTTGCTCGAGATGTATTACATTTATGAGATGGTGTATTATTCCTTTTACTGGAAGCTGTTCTTGGTTTAGGCTTTTGCTGACGTTTTTGGTTATTTGCTTTGTTTGAAACTTTATAAGTGTCACTTTTATTGTTTGTTGTCTTTTCTGTTTGAATATTTGCTTTCTTACTTTTCGAGCGTGAACGGGTACTTTTATTCAACTTATTTTCATTTATATTCTCTTTATTTTCTTGCTGATTATTATCAAGCATCTTACTTTTTAATTTTTGAGTGTCATCAGATTGTATGCTTTGGGTTATTCCTAGCTTGGACGGATTTCGTTCAGGTAAGGTAGTGTCCATAGGTTTCTTTTTAGCACCAATTTTATTCGTACCATTCATTAAAAACTGTGAGCCACTAGGAACTGAAAAGAAAAGCATATTAATGTATTGGTAACATAACAAATAAAAATCAGGGAGATATGATAACCCACCTAACATAGTTATCTTACTTTGAAAATTGTAAACACTAATTATTTGTTCATGAACACATTTGAATTTTTTTTTTGTGATGTAACCACAAATTCACGGTTTTCGGATTTTTTCCTTCATTTGTGCTGTAAGACCTACCTACCTGTCAAATTTCATGATTCTAGGTCAACGGGAAGTACATTATAGGTTTTCTTAACAGACACAGCAGATGAACAGACAGACAACAAAGTGATCCTATAAGGGTTCCATTTTTCCTTTAGAGGTACGGAACCCTAATAAAAAAACCAATATCACACTTCACAACAGATATCAGCCAGATCTGTTTTTGTACCATATACCTTGTGTTCAGATTGGACTACTTGTTTTGCACACACTATTCGTAACATTTTCAATTGAAGCAATTTTTTTAAAAATTATCTATATCTATACTAATAAATAAAATTGGAGTGTCTGTCTGTAATTTCGAAATAACTACCACATATTAAGGTCATATGGTTATTTGAACGATACTATAACTGAATCACACGTTTTTAAAATTTTTGTCTGTCTGTCTGTCTGTTTGAAAAGGCTAATCTTCGGAACGGCTGAACCGATTTTAACGGGATTTTCACATACAAGTAGAGGATTGACCAGGGTGTAACATAGGCTACTTTTTTAACCGACTTTCAAGAAGGGAGTTGTGTTTTTCTACCTATGTACATCGAAATCTCCGAGATTTCTGAACCGATTTGCGTCATTTCTTTTTTAATCGATAGAGGAACTTTGCGACATTGTTTCAAAAAAAATTTGGATTCCAACTGCTCAATCCTGATGCTGCAGGGGATCTGACCAATCCACGCGGGCGAAGCTGCGGGCATCAGCTAGTTACTTAATAAAAGGAATCATACTTGGGTCTTTCTCCAATTTCTTTTGTGAAGTTTGAGTTACTACGTCCTCCATGTCACTTTCAAAGTCAGTATCCCAAAAACTTTTCACTGTTCTCCTCTTTGGATCTGTAAAAATAATATTTTGAATTTGTGTTACCGTGTTATTACTGAACACAGCAAATGGCCTGTAGTATGGCAATATCATCCTTGTACATAATGAACCCCTCAAAAGAACACCGAAAATAATTTTGATCTGTGTTGCATGAACCTGAATGTCCACCACAATGACCATCAGTTTGACAACAGTCATATCATAAATATTTTGTATATTATATGGTATCCATACTCAATATTATAAATGCGAAAGTGTATCGCTCTGTCCGTCTGCTAGCTTTTCACGGTTCATCTGTTTAACCGATTTTGATAAAATATGGTATAGAGTTAGCTTACATCCCAGGAATAGCTACTTTTTACATCCATATAGACATTCCACGGGCATTATCCAGTTTTTTTTAAACAGATTGTTATTTGCCACAGCCTTGGCCAAGTGGAAGGACTTAATGGCAGTAACCTGTGACCCAAAAGTTCCCATACACCAAAAAGGACTGGTTTACATGAGCATCATAAGACCCATTATTGTCTCTTCAAACTATGTGGGCCCAACGGGCCAGAGGAAAAAACGGTGAATTGTCATCGTACAAGCAAATGCATGTGCTAACGGTTTACGAAGGCTGCAGATTGTGCAAAGTGGAAGTGACTTGGCAGGCAAGCGAGCCTGGCGTAAACCAGGGCAAACGCTAGGAGGAAGAATTTGTATTACTATATACTAGTTATCTCAAACTTGTAAAAAGGCCAATTTTTATAAAAACTGTTCATGTACATTACATACTTACATTACAACTTACATTGTTTTTCACTCAGTTCAGTGTAGTCTCCTATCACATTAGGTGTTTCTTTTGTTTTCTGTAATGTTGCTTTGCATACTGAGGCAGGAGCTTTTTGGTTTTTCTTTGGAACATCAGCTAAATCCGGCGCTTTGTTAGAGTCCTTATTTACTTGTTTTGTTTTCCCCTTGTCTTTTTCTAGGGCATTAAATATTTCCTCATCAGTGAAAGTCTCACTTATATCATCCATATCAGTCAGAGATATGACATCCCACTTTTTGTCTTTCATCTGGGTACATTTACTGGTTTCCTTTTTATTTGTTAAATTTGTATTATTCCGAGTTCGATTTTTCTTCTGGAAGAATTTATGTAACAAATCCATGAAATTGTTATCACTAACGTCACGGCTCAAACAAGACTGTGGTGTAAGCTTTCTGACTTTATTTTTTTCTCTGCACGTCCGCAATGTCTTTGTTTGGGGACTATTTACATCCGAGTTGTCATTACTAACATTATTTTCAACTATGTCCAGTGTTTGTGTAAATAGTTTTCGTTTTGTGAAACTAGGTTTCATAGACACGTTAGTAGAGTTGTACATTGTATCAGCCACAGTGTTGTTATTGGTTGTGTCATGATTCTGTAATGGTTGTTTTGTATGCTTATTGGTGTCTGATTTCTCTTCTGAAATAACTATTTGAGGAGTTTCTTTCAATAGATTAATAATAATAATAATAATAATCTTTATTGTTTCCCCATAAAAAATTACAACAAGAAATTAGGTTAAGCCACTGATGCCTAAAATAAGTTGTACACTTGTGTTATAGGCATCAGGGCTCTCCCCTTACAGAATTTAAGATTATGTTATGGTGAAGTTTAATATATACCTACATATATACATACTAGATGACCTCTCTCGGAAATAGACTAATATAGTACCTATAATGTATGTCTGCTATCTGTGTGTGTATGTGTGTATATGAGAGAGGGTGTGTAAGATACAATAGTGTGAAAAGTTTCGAGGGTATTTAGATGAAATCTATAACTTCAGTTTGTATAAGTTATTTAAAAGTGGTAAGTAAATTTTCGGTGTCTTCATAAGATAATTTATGTAAGTATGAAATTAGTGTTTTTTTGCAATTAGTTCTATTTAGTGGGTAGATATGTGTCAATGCATTAACTTTATTATATATATGAGGCCCCTGGAAGCAGTAAAATTTTTCAATGAAAGCTGTTTTTAATTTATGTGGTATGCTTGCTACTTTATGTATTCTACGATTGTTTAGATGAGAAGCGTCATACGTTAGTTCACTATGCTGTTTCAATAATATACTCAATATGAACAACTTTCTTACTGAAAGAACTTCACAATCTTTATAAAGCAAAAATGTTGGGTACCGAAACGGGCGAAAAGTGGACACCTTTAAAATTGTGCGTTGACCAACTTCAGCTTTCATTAAGATTGTTTTAGACGCTTTAATATTTTAGGTTCAACTACATGCCTAAGATTTTTGAAAATGTAGATCATTTTATTCAGTCTACTCCTTAGTATATTGATATGTTGCTTAAAATTTAAGTGACAGTCTAGGGTCACACCCAAATATTTTATATGCTGAACTTTTTCCAATGTTGGACAACTGCAAGGGAAAATATTAGAATGAGAGCATGAGTGAGCTACTATATGGAGATTATCGGGGAAGTTAACAGTTTGACGTATTGAAAAGGTGATATATTTGGTTTTATTAATGTTTAGGGACAGAATGTTATCATGAAGCCATTTAGTAACAGTGTCAAAACCCTCTTGCGCTGCCTCAAACACCTCCTTCCAAGAGTCCGCAGCAAAGACAAGTGCAGTGTCATCCGCATACGAAACAATTTGCCCCTGTCTCAGTTGCAAGCGAGTAAGGTAATCAATGTAGATAAGAAAAAGAGTAGGTCCCAATATGCTGCCTTGAGGCACCCCATGCGTAACCATCAGGTCAGTACTTGTGTAGGACTCCACTCTAACACATTGTACTCTATCTGCTAGGTAATCTTTAAATAGTTTCAGCTGAAGACCTCTGATACCGATGCATTCAAGCTTATCAAGTAAGACTGGGATGGATACGGTATCAAAGGCCTTAGCCAAGTCTAAAAAGATACATATGCATTTTTTACCCTGATCGAGACTGTTAGCTATATAGTTTGTTAAGGTATGTACTGCATCATCCGTTGATTTACCGTGTCTAAAGCCAAATTGATTTTGAGATAAGAGATTATTATTTTCTAAAAATTGCACCAATCTTGTATTTATTATTTTTTCCAAAATTTTAGATAATGATGGCAAAATAGAGATTGGTCGATAGTTGCTAATGTTATTTTTGTCCGCATTTTTAAAAATTGGTCGAACCTCAGACTTTTTTAGGGCTTTTGGAAAAATGCCTTTCTGCAGGCAGCAATTGAAGATGTGAGTTATTGTAGGAATTAAATGATTCTTACAATTTTTAAGTAACTTATTATTGATTCCATCCCATCCTACTGTACATTCATTTTTTAGATTTTTAATAATATTATTTATTTCCGCTTCGTCCGTATCTAGTAGCACAAAAGATTTTAATTTATTTCGGGATGCTCGATCCAATCTGGATGCATTATCACTCACACAGTCAAAACCTTCAGCTAATTTTCTACCAACGTTAATAAAATAGTGATTAATATGTTCAACCGATAACTGTGGGGAGTCTTTAAGCGTTAGTAATTCTTTATTATACCCTATTTGCTTTGGGGAATTTATCATATTTTTAAGGACATTCCATAGCTTTTTATTGTCATTTTTGGCCATATTCACCTGTTCTTTCTCATAATTTCTTTTAATTTTTTTCAAAAGAGAATTACAGAAATTTCTGTAACGTTTATAAATAAGACTTATTTTTTCGTTTTCTGGAGAGCACTTGGCTTTCTTGTGCAGTTTATCTCTATGTCTTATGCATCTAAGAAGTCCAGGTGTAATCCATGGTTTGATAATTTTTTTCCGCCTTGACAATGTGACTATTTGAGTATTGTTATTAATAGCAGTGCTCAATGTATTTATTAGGTGATTTAAAGCAGAATTTGGGTCCGGATCGTTTAACAGTGGAGTTAAATCACTATTTAATATGTCTGAATATAATTTTTCTGTATTAATTTTTTTAATATGGGTGATGGCATACTGAGTAATAGGTTGTTTTATTTGCATATTTAAAATTACAGGCTTATGATCAGTTATTTGTGTTTGTGGAACTAATGCTGTGGAAGGATTTTTTGTTTTTAGCAACACATGGTCAATACATGATCCACTAACATCTCTCGTTACAAAACTATGAGCAGGTAATAAGCCATGAAATGCAGTAAGGTTAAGATATTTTTCTGAATTAGAGTCCATTTTATCTGCAATGAGATCTATATTAATATCCCCTATAATCACAATGTTATTGCAATTTGAATATTTTTGAAGTAAGCTATCCAAAGAGGCTAAAAAGTTGTCAATATTTTTGTATGATGGAGAACGGTAGATCGCGATTACAACCATGTTTCGAAGTTTTATCACTAGACAGTTTCCATCTTGAAATGAGGGTAGTTCAGTTATAACGTCATGTTGTTCTTTAATATATATTACTATGCCATCATTTTGGTTTTTGTGGTTATTTGATGACATTGAATTGTAGCCAGTAATAGGCGGCAGAGACACTGTGTTCCCGAGCCAACACTCCGTAAGAATGATTAAATCTAGTTCTATATTAAGTCTGGACATTAAGACCTCAAAACCATTAAAATTGCAATTTATGCTACGTATATTTTGTGTGATCATTGTGAAAGTCGAATTTCTTTTAAAATTAATATACCTATAACATTCTTCAACATCACAAATTATGCTCTTTGATACAGACACATTGTCTAGGTCATTTAGTATTTCATTGAGGCTATTTAGCATTAAACGAAAAATAAAAGTATTGCCTCAGTAAATTTTGTCGTCTTATGACTTTGTAGAAAACAATTGTAAGGTTTGGCCAAGATGAGTAAAAATTATGGAAAGATGTATGGTAAAATTTGTGATAAAAATTGTAAAATGTAATAAAATGCACGATTTTGTATAATAGTGTAAATAAGTGTACAAGTGTAGAATGTATATTATTTAAGGTTAAATTAATTATAATATATAAGTAGCACTTTTTAAGTCTTAAATCTAGTCATTCTTTCTTTCTAAGTTTTTCGAGGTCCGCTTCCGAACTGATTTTAATCTGCGAGGATTTTTCATCTTTACGTAGATATACAATTCCTCTCGACGTCCAGCAAAAAGTGTAGTTATAATTTTTTTGAAAATTTCTCGCCAAGTAGAAAAGCTTCTGAGTATTGTGTGTCAGAGTTTCGGAAATGAAAATAGGTTTTTTTGATCCAGTGTAGTTTAGATGAGACGTATTTAGTTTCTCATTCTTGGATTTTGATTTGTTAAAAGTCTTGACTTTACTTATTATTCTTTCCTTGAGGATGGCACTGGAAAATTCAGCTATTATAGGGTTTGAGCCATCTTTTGCGTTTATCCTATACACTTCTCGAATATCCGAGACACTCAGGTCCATATTTAATGCCCTACTAAGACATTGAACACTCTCCAAAATATTTTCTTTGGTTTCTCCGCTTTTTTTCGGGATATTTCGTATTTCTAATCCTGTAGCCCTAGATTTTCGCTCCAAGTTTTCAATTTTTTCTTCCAGTTGATGAATAATTTGTTTGTCTTGTTTTCTCTCTGATTCAATGGTGTTAATGCGGGATAAAAACTCATCATACTTGCTTGACATAGTGTCGACACTTTTCTTTAGGTCCTCATTTTGCTCCCTTAAATTATTAATTGAGCTTTTTAATTCCTGAAAGAGCTTCGCTTGCTGCCGTGAAAAAGAACTAAACATTTCGCTTATGTAAGACATAGTATCTAAGTCAACTCCGTCCATTTTCCTTTTTTTGCGCTCGGTAATATTATACAATCCAAGCGTAGGCAAGTTAGGTGCTGAGTCGCCATGTTGTAACTTCGCACCTATAACAGTGCGTTCAAAAGTCATTTTCGGCTGCGCCTGCGCTTCGTCTGTGGGGGTCTGCGGCAGGGGAGAGGTGGGAGTTGAGCTGAATTCGTCCGACATTATAATAGCGAGCCTTCAGTTACCAGGAGTTTATAAAAACATGTAAATACGTCTTGTCAATATTGGATGCCTTCAGAACAGGTGCAGAGATCTCATTTAAATGGTCAATATCGAGAGATTTCATATAATGAGTGTGTCCGTCCAGTATATGTTGAGCTCAGTTTGTTAGTGTGAAGCGGTAATTGTAGAAATACCTATGTCTCTTTTGTTCCTGTTTTTCTTTAATGACCATTGGAACGTTGTCTCTCTTCAAGCATGCATAGGTAATATTTAGGTAGTGATGATAATACTTGACTCACGTGTTTGTGTGCGCTTGTGAGGACAAAGATCGAATGCGATGCACTTTATGCACTCCTAATATTTCACCACTATTATTTTTGATATAAAATGTTAAATAATTTTTAGATTTAAGCGCGACGCAGAGAACGCGTCTATACACTTCCGTGGTCCGGAGGGGAGAGGAGACAATGGTTCAACATTGCCAACCAAAGGCTGAGTTGATTTTGCAATCAATATTTCTGGTTCATTGTCTCTCATAAGAATCCCAAATTTTCGTACAGGTAAAAGAGGTTTCTTAAAATTAAAGTCTTTTTTAGTATTTGTTGTGATCTGTTTCATTCTTTTTGAAGATGCAATTTTATTTTGCTTCACAGGTGATGTAGTTAATTTTTTTCTCTTACTTTCAGGATAGCTAATATTCTCTGTTTCAAGAGCTCTTTTCTTCTGTAATGTATTGGAATGTGTTAGATTGCCTCTACTTGTACTCGGTGGTAAGATCTCTTCACTTTCAATATCTGATTCTTCAATTCTGTTGTTACTTGCAGATTCTTTCTGTGGAGCCGTTTTTGATTTAACTTTGTAAGATATTTCATAAGTTGGATTCACATTAGACATGTTAAACCTTTGAATTGGTAGAAGTAGTGAGGTATCTTTTGCTAGACAGTCTTTTAGGGTCACAACTGATGCACTTTGCGATTCACTGCATTGATCTTTTCGTGTTTCTGATACTTTAGGGTATCTATTGTCATGTGTAACATTCTGCTGTTTATGATGAGGCATAAAACTATGATTAACATTTCTGCTATGGGTAGTTAGTAAATTCCTAAAAGAATTCTGTCCAAAGTTTTCTGTACAGTCTGTGTAATTGTTATTTTCCCTCACTTGTGTTGTAAATTTATTCAAATCCATCCTTGGCGGTCTTGCAACAGCTTTTGGCATGTTCCGTGTATAAACTGCTGATCTAGTTGGTCTACAATCATCACTACTTAGTGAAGAATTACTTCCTTCAGCTCCTGACTCACCATCTAAATTTCTTCTGCAGAATTTTAAAAACTTTAAGTTTCTCCTCTTAGCAATTCTTTTCCGCATCTGACTTTTTTTAAATGTGTTGTAGGCTTCATTTATCATTCGTTCATCATTTTTATTAAATTTATAATTTTTTAAAGCTAATGCTATATCTACAGCACTCACAGTTGTGTTGGAGCCTGAAAAAATTACATTTTACTAGTTTCATTTTTAAAGAAACCTACAAAAATAACATACTCACTTACAATTAACTACTTATATAAAAAAATAAGATAAAATTTAATCACTCCATTCAAATGTAGTTTGAATTTGAATATCAAGCAATCAAACTCATTGTAATTTTGTAGACACATTTTAGAAACTAATAATATCTAAATATGTATGTGGTTCAAAAGAAATTAAACGGGTTGAAAGGTTCAAACATGCATCAAACATGAGAAGGATCAATTTACAATCCACACAGTTATTCTGATATTCAACTTTAAAGCCTGGACATTGATTTTGTCTATTTTCCGGGATAAAATATAGCCTATACGGATTCTGAAGAATCCCTCTAAGTAATGGTAAAAGAAATTTTGAAATCGGTCCAGTAGTTTTTGAGCCTATTCAATACAAACATACAAAAATACAAAGGTTTCCTCTTTATAATATTAGTATAGATAAAATATTAAGAATAAACAATGAAGTGTTTCATAAAGATAAGTAGTTCTACAAAATGAAAAAAAAAAGTGCCTAGCTAAGTTCCTGGCTCCCAAACTAGGTTTCCCTATGACAGTCAAATTGCCATAGTGGTTAGGAAGCCAGTCTTTCCCCTGAACGTGTGTTTTATTTCCTATTTTTAACCCCCGACACAAAAAGAGGGGTGTTATTAGTTTGAGGTGTGTATCTGTCTGTGACAGTAGCTCCTAAACTAATGAACCGATTTTAATTTAGTTTTTTTTTTGTTTGAAAGGTGGCTTGATTGAGAGTGTTCTTAGCTATCATCCAAGAAAATCAGTTCAGCCATTTGAAAGTTATTAGCTCTTCTAGTTACTGTAACCTTCACTTGTCAGGGGTGTTATAAATTTTTCATTTACACTTGTTACTGTGGATGCATTAAACATAGTTTGAGCAAGGGGTTAGTTAAATAAATATTATTGCTTTTTACTTACAAATACTTCGAACTGACATGGGTGTAGCGGTTGCCACATTCGCAAGAAGATGTCGCTTCTAAACCCAATGAATCAACAACGCTCGAAACACTAGATGGCAGCACGGGTAGCCTAATTGAAAACTCAAAATAGAACACGCAACTTTCAATCGCATTGACAGAGCGTTTACCAAATTGCACTATGTATAGAAGTTTCAACGCATAACCGTCGGCCCAGCTGGCGCTACCGAGCACAACACCGCTCGGTTGGGAAATTTCCCTATTGCTACGGTCGAGCACACAGCCACTGCAGCTCCCGCACATTGGTGACAACCGACGTGATGACCCCGACGTGATCGAAGACGGATCGCACACTGCAACCGACTCAAGCGTGGTCACACACACCACCACAAGCAGCCGACGTGATCGAAGACAGATCGCACACCATCACAACCAACTCAAGCGTGGTCACACACACCACCACAAGCAGCCGACGTGATCGAAGACAGATCGCACACCATCACAACCAACTCAAGCGTGGTCACACACCACCACAAGCAGCCGACGTGATCGAAGACAGATCGCACACCATCACAACCAACTCAAGCGTGGTCACACACCACCACAAGCAGCCGACGTGATCGAAGACAGATCGCACACCATCACAACCAACTCAAGCGTGGTCACACACCACCACAAGCAGCCGACGTGATCGAAGACAGATCGCACACCATCACAACCAACTCAAGCGTGGTCACACACCACCACAAGCAGCCGACGTGATTGAAGACGGATCACACATCACCGCAACCAACTCAGCGTGGTCACACACCACCGCAACAGCCGACGTGACCAAAAAGTGGACGCACACCGCACACTGACGCACGGCGCACACCAACGCGGTCAAGGGACGCATCGCGCACACACCGCAACACCCTTGGGCTCGCACGGCGCAGCGCAGCAAGCGTCATCGCACATCAGGGCACAATGGGTCTGCACTCCACCAGCAGATGTCAGCATACAACGCCACTTCTCTGGATGGTTAAGCCAGGCGCCATTCCCCTTGGATGCACAACAACGCCACTTCTCCTCGATACTTCACACCACGACGTCCTCTCAGAGGGGAGTGATGTAGCGGTTGCCACATTCGGAAGAAGATGTCGCTTCTAAACCCAATGAATCAACAACGCTCGAAACACTAGATGGCAGCACGGGTAGCCTAATTGAAAACTCAAAATAGAACACGCAACTTTCAATCGCATTGACAGAGCGTTTACCAAATTGCACTATATATAGAAGTTTCAACGCATAACCGTCGGCCCAGCTGGCGCTACCGAGCACAACACCGCTCGGTTGGGAAATTTCCCTATTGCTACGGTCGAGCACACAGCCACTGCAGCTCCCGCACATGGGTGATCTACATCTCCCATTATTCACAGATCCCCGGAAACTCATAGCACTTTGAGGATTTGATTGTTGATACTGCATTCTAGAATTAGGGAAACTTCTCAGAGACATCGGCGAAGTCTCTTTTCTAGAATACATACTTCTTTGATCAAAAGCCATGAATCGGTTTGGCATGTTAAAGTTTGAATTCATCATGTTATTGTATGAGCCATAATTTGGTTTGGATAATTGAGTATAGAAACCCTGTAAAAAAGAAAATAAAACACTTTCACTATTATATATTTGGGTAATAAGTATAATTGTTATTTTATCTACACTAATATTACAAAGCGGTTAAGTTTGTAAGTTGTTTGGAGGAAGTAATCTCTGGAATTCTAAACTGATTTTGAAAATTTACTTCCTCTGCACAGATTTAGGTTTTTAAAACTCCTATGGGAACACACAGACAGACAGACACACTTTCGCATTTATAGTATTAATTGATTATTTAATCTTTGGACATACTAAATCAATTTTTTTTAACCGATATTTTACTCTTTTTCTCTAATAAAAATCCATATCCATAATCCATACTACTTAATATCTGTCTGTTTATCTGCTAGTTTTTTACGGCCAATTTTGACGAAAGGGAGAAGAAGAATTCGAAATCTTGCAGTATGGTGGTAAAAAATGAAGAGGGAATAAGACCGAAAAGCTCTTGAGCATAGCCTTCAAAACCATTAACTTTAATCACAAAAACCTTATCACTTAATAGTTAAACTTTGTAATGGAATGCACTAACTAGCACACTTTTAGTGAATAGAGTTATTGCGTTATATATCAACTTACAGTATTTTCAGGTTGAAAATTATGTGGCACTAAGTCATCATCAGACGTGTCAGACATTTTGACGACGAATGTCTGTTGTTAGTATTATTTCAAATGTAGTACACCTGCATTGCACCGCGCTATTAAGTTAATAACACTATTCTATTTTCACAAAATTCATGAATTTCTGTGACACGAAGCGTCTCCAAAGTAAGAACTCGTCACTCGATGTTTGTTTGCTGTCGGTTGTTGATAAAACCAAAACTTGAATTTTTTACAAGGGACATTCCAGTGTTGTCAGCGTAGATAATCCACAGTATAACGTTAACGTATACTCTTTGATCCACAGATTTCCACTCGATATATATCGATATTTTTGAGCTATAAGTAAAAGCACCGGTCATGGATAGTGAACCAGTAATGATCACTTTCTGGTGAAATCATCGAAATAATCAAATACCTGTATTTTATTACATCCGTTTACACTTTTTATATGTTAGCAACACCTTTCGCCTATTTTTAGTCTATTTTTAGGAACCAGAAGCGGATTTTATTAAAAAGAAAACAATTATTTAGCCAAAATACATGATTTATTTACAAATAGTTAGGTTATGTTTTTAACAAAGATTAAGAAAACGGAAATATGGAATCAAGAAACAGAGATTTATCTTCTTATGATTTTACTTCACAATAAAACATTAGATTTTAGAATAATCAAATTAAAACAACCAGGCTTACTGCAAATTGCACCGATCATCAAAACGATCTCACCACTCGCTATCCGGCAGACCCAAAACCACATGACAGCTGCCATATTTATTCCGGTTTGATCGGGTGGTGTTGCTACTTGCGAAAAATCATGCTGGTTGTCTGTGGCGGTATCAGGAGGCACCTAATACGGCCTCTCCTGACGCCGTGTCGTCCCCGACACATACTCTTTGCAGTAGTGCCACGGGGGTCATCATCACTTGATGCTGAAGGTGTAGCTTCCGGATCATCAGCGTCTAACGGCATGGATGGGTCGACCGCACGAGGTACTCCTGGAGCCACATCATCGTCGTCATCATTGTCAGAATCTGTTGAACAGATATAAGGGTTATAGTGCATGAAAAAAAAGCCACCAGTTGCCTATTCTTTCATTCATCACCCATCCAAGGCCCTCATTCAGTTATACACACTTAGCTATTTATCACCTAAATCCTTCATACGCTCCTATCAATGGCATACATCTTCAGGCACGTGTCTCACTCATTCTCACACGTCAAAGCCTATCAAGACTACCCCCATACTTAGGAACGTATCTACAGGGCAGAGGCCCTTACGCGTACAATAACGCGTCTGCAAGGCCGAAGCCCACACGCATTCAAAAATGCGTCTGCAAGACCGAAGCCCATACGCATATAACAATGTGTTTGCACGGGCCGAAGCCAGGTGCATACGACAATGCATCTGCAAGGCTGAAGCCCAATAAGTGTACACGTCTGCAAGGCCGAAGCCCACACGCATAAAACAATGCGTCTGCAAGGCCGAAGCCCACACGCATACAACAATGCGTCTGCAAGGCTGAAGCCCAATACGTGTACAACAACTCGTCTGCAAGGCTGAAGCCCACACGCGTGCAACAACGCGTCTGCCCAGGCCTCCGTGACGCGTGCTCAGTGCAACGCATCGACCGCCTCAGTTGCTCATCTCCTCCGACGATACCTCTCGCGTGCAAAGACACGAACATATACACATCTGAGCAACTGTAAACATACAAAAACATTAAAAACCTCACACCTGCTTTCAAAGAAAGCAGCGCAACCCTCTGGACACCTGAATTAAATTTCCCCTTACACTGGGAGTCAATAAAGGTCCAAATACGATTCTTGTTTAAAACCTTGCAAGTGAAAATACTGCAACGAGGCAAAAACATTGCTACCGTAAGTAACTCATGATCGAATTTAGTCAGTAGTAGTAGTTCAGCGTTCATGAACTCGTTACTCCAGTCACTGCAGGGACAGGGACCAAGATCAGGTTATCCAGCCACCGTTGAACTTCCCTTGAGGAGTAAAGCATTACCGTGGTTTGTTTAGTCATAGCATAAAAATAGATTTCGTATGTCAGTCAGAAGTAGGTAGGTACGTAACGGGATCGGGTAGGCCTTTTAATCAGAAGAGTGAGAGCTTTTGGGGGCTATGATTAACAAAACCACGACTTTCATCTTCACCACCACAAAGTAGTTAACTGGCTAAACTTAAAAGAGATATTTAACGTTTGTTGGTTTATGTAATTGACTTACTAAATTCCAAGCTCGGTCGGTTCCTGACTTTACCGAGTGAGTCTCATCAAAATAGTACTCGAAAGCTTAAAGGTAAAATGAGATTGACACCATTGAAAATCGCCAGAAAAGCACGTTACGTGTGTAAACAAGTACCATTCTTTTGTAAAACCACAGGAACGTTATCAAACATCATCACAACCATAAGATTGTTTAAACTGGTAACGGGCATTATCAATTTATCATGTTCTCTCAAAATGTTAAATATTACGTTACTCTATCTTACGAATGTAGGTACTAAAACATTGTGTTACTGTTTCGCATATTGTACGAGATACCTTACATAAAGAAAAATGAGCAAAGCTGGGGCAAGGTATTCACTTTCTATGTTTCCGATGATTCAAAGAAAGTACTTCATCACAACACGTATCGACATTATGAACCATCACTAGGTAAAAATAAGAAAGGTCTTACCAAATCTCAGCTGATTCAAATACAAACAGTCAGCAGCGCGTATATCACCACATGTGACAGCGGGTCTCGATGAGGCACCATAAGGAGGCGCCACGTTTCATAGCAACGTGCGCAGCATAGCACCAGGCGTTACGCTCGCACAGAGCGCCGAAGCTCGAAGCAGCATGCGCGGCGTGAGCGCAGCGAAGCGCCACCACACCAGCGAGCTGTCATGCCCGCAGAGAGCGCAGGAACTCACAGCGGCGTGCGCGGCGAGAGCGCAGCGAAGCGCCACTGCACCAGCGAGCTGTCACGCCCGCGACGAGCGCAGGAGCTCACACGCTGTGACGAGGTCTTCCCAAACCTGGCGGTGTTCATACGCTGCAACGTTGGAGCCCACTCAGACAGTGTTGATGGCGTCTGGACTCGCTGCTGAGAAAGCGGCGGCCCAGGCGAGAAGGGCACAGTAGGTACGCCGCGGCGAACCCGGCGGCGTTGTCGAATGGGAGATTGTATGAGAACAAATAACACGTTTTTTATCATTATTTGACTGTAGGCTACGCTGCTAGGGTCTGAAGGATGTTCACGTGATTTAAGAGATTTGGTTTTATACTTAAATCGACTACTTTATTAGAACATCTATTCTCATTATACAAGTGATGTTTATTATGAAGCGAAGCAACCGTGAACGACTCTTATCGCGATGTGATCTCGAGGTATCCTTACCACAATGCGAACGAGATCTATGGTATCGGTGCAATTTGCTATGTGTATGAATGCGCTTTACCCTACGGCATAGCGAATCCCCTGACTTTTACGTTAACAAGATTATCAGGTCATCACAAGTTATTGAACAACAAATAAGAAGATTAAGCTCTGTTTTTGCAGAACAAAAAGCTATATGTGGGCACAAGTGTATCCCACTTCTGATTTTAGGAACCAGAAGCGGATTTTATTAAAAAGAAAACAATTATTTAGCCAAAATACATGATTTATTTACAAATAGTTAGGTTATGTTTTTAACAAAGATTAAGAAAACGGAAATATGGAATCAAGAAACAGAGATTTATCTTCTTATGATTTTACTTCACAATAAAACATTAGATTTTAGAATAATCAAATTAAAACAACCAGGCTTACTGCAAATTGCACCGATCATCAAAACGATCTCACCACTCGCTATCCGGCAGACCCAAAATCACATGACAGCTGCCCAGTGTTGCCAGTGGCAGATAGTCAATTGTAACATGAGACAGCTTAAAATGTAACATTTTCACGAGAAAAGTAACATTTTCTTATTTTATGTGGAAAATGAGAATAATAAGGTACACAGGTTAATATGGCACTTTATTATACAAAAATTTAAACAGCTTTCTGTCCCATTAGTTAAGCTTAAGGTGGAAGCGACGGGCGTGCCCCGATTTTTTGCGAAATTCAAATTTATTTTGGTTTTTCGCAATTTGTAAACTAATACGACAACATAGGTTTGTGGTATTTTAATTGCGACAATCGCAGTATTATCCTCACAGGTTTATATAAAAGTCTTTACTCGAAAGGGTCCAGTTTAAGAAATTAGCTCTAGTATCGATTATTCTCACAAATTAGTCGATACTAGAGCTTATTTCTTAAACTGGACCTTTTCAAGTAAATATTTGATATAAAACTGTGAGGATGATACTGCCATTGGCGCAATTAAAGTGCCACAAGCCTATGTTGTCGTATTAGTTTACAAATTGCGAAAAACCAAAATAAATTTGAATTTCGCGGGCAGACCCGAACGAATAACTTTATCCAACCAACAAAGTTGAGTTACAGAAAAAATACAAACAAAACACTTTTCTAATCACAGAGTAATTACAAAACAAAGTGAACATAGACCAATAACTTAAAGAAAGTGAAATAAACCTAAAATGGGTCAATTACGACAAACGAAAACTTTTTTGGATGCGTTCCGTTTCACAATTATTTTTGGTTTGCTGGGAAAAATTTGAATATTTGATAAAGTGCTAAAAGTAACGTAAAGTAACATTTTGAGTCGTGTAACATGGAAGAAACATGAGGGGGTCAAAAGTAACGTAAAATGTTACAAAAGTAACATTCTGGCAACGCTGCAGCTGCCATATTTATTCCGGTTTGATCGGGTGGTGTTGCTACTTGCGAAAAATCATGCTGGTTGTCTGTGGCGGTATCAGGAGGCACCTAATACTATTATGACACTAGCCGGCCATTTTGTTTAGCTACAGTAGCCTGTTGATTTCGTACTGCCGCGCAGAGAAGAAAATATCTGTATTTCTTATAAGGATCGTGATGCGGGTGAGTCCAATAAATGTACATTACTTCAGTTACTATGTTAATTACATTAAAACTCGATTTATTTCCGGTTTTATTGATAATTTTGTGATGTAATTAGAACCTAACTTTTTATGATACGTTAAACACTTATTTATTAAAAGAGCTGTTTATAATTGGTTCCTTCAATACCCCTTGATCCCATGATGGACAATATGGTCTGGCCTGTACATGATTGGTTGTTCATGACTGGTATCGCCAAAATTCACTACAATTCATTTAAGTTTATGTGCAAGTTTCTAATCGTCAAAATTATTTCTCAACGCAGCGATGGCACCAAATAGAAATTATACGAAAGAGCAAATGGCCAAGGCCATTGAAGAAGTAAACCGAGGTGAAAAAGTCGCAGTTGCTGCCTTAAAATATGGTGTTCCTAGAATAACTCTTCGTAATAAAATTACCGGAAAAAGTCCCAGAGACTGTAATTTTGGTCCCGTTACTATTTACGAAACCATCGCACTTCATCCAAACTCGACGTTTTTAGACCCTTGAAAGTGTTTTACAAAAAGGAGATTAGCAAGTGGAAGACAGAAAATCCTGGTTGTATATTTAAGAAAGAGCATTCCGCTTCGGTTCTAGAAGGTGCTTTAGAAAACATCAATAAGGAAACCATAAAGAAAGGGTTTCGTAAAAGCGGGATTCGACCATTTAGTGTAGAATATGTGGATCATATAATCGTGGAAAAAATCACCTTGTTCAACCATCTATTTTATTCGAGCAGAGCAGAATTTGAATCTGTTCTGCCAATTGAAGATCAATCACTATACGTTGTTTGGGCAAAAATTAAAGGTGAACTAGATTAACAAAATGATACCTCTCAAACACCAAACACACCACCTTGTACACTGATTACAGAATAACAAGAATATAAGACGAATGTTTGCGATTATCAAGGGGCTCAGGAAAGAGTAATGAGAGAAGAGCTTGTGAAGGAGGTTGTTGAATTGAGAGACCAGAAACAGAATAGTATTGGCAAGAGAGTTCATACCGAGGAAGAGTATTTTGAACAAGAACATAATAATCTATGTGACATAGATAATCAAAACGATAAGAATGATATTATCATGCGAGAAGATACTGCAAAGAACATCAGAGAAATATAAGATATTCAGAAAAACAAAGGTAAAGAAAACAGTCTAAAAGATAATGGAACGAGAAAAGAAAATGTTCCTTCGCCTTTTAAAAGAGTTTTATTTTGGCCTGAGCCTAAACTGAAAAAAACGGAGAACTAAGGAACGTTTGCCTTCCGCAATAACAAGTCAGGTTTAGATAAATTATAGTAAAAAAAAGAAGAAGAGAAAAAGAAAAAAGAAGTTGATAAAGAAAAACTAATGAAAGAAAGAAATGAAAAAAAAATTGTTAAAAGAAAATATTGTGATAAGGAAGCAAGAAAACCAAAAGATGAAGAGAGGTGTTAAAAAGCAATGTGCACTGAGTACCTCTTCAGATAGTGATATGGAGGTAGAATACTTGGAGAGTGAATACGATGTAGAAGATGAATACTCTGATGATGAAATTAGCTCCACAGGGACGCTAGAAAAAGTAAAGAAGGAAGAATCAACGCAAGATAAAATTTTAAACTCTTCCTCTAACAGAAATGACGAATCGGACTTACCAAAAAGATAACTTAAAAGGGGAGAGTATGTTATAAATATGTTAGTATGTTATAAAATACGAGGGTGAACATTTTCCCGGCGTAATATAAAATAGTGACAAATGCCAATTTGAAATAAGTACTACCTATGGTATTGTCTAAGAATAGTACGTTTAGGTGGCCTGACACGGCCGATAAAATTTGGTATGCTGCAAAAGACATTGTAGAAGTAATCGGCAAACCACCCCCAATAAACAAAAGAGGGTTCTTCAAAATTGAAGAAATGGCTAAATATCCGTCCGTCATCGTGTCTGTCAAGAAAACCTATAGGGTACTTCCCGTTGACCTAGAACCATGAAATTTGGCAGGTAGGAAGGTCTTATAGCACAAGTGAAGGAATAAATCCGAAAACCATAAATTTATGGTTACATCATTAAAAAAAATTAAAATATATCTCAATTTTCAAAGTAAGATAACTATACCAAGTGAGGTATCATATGAAAAGGTTTTACCTATACATTCAAAAACTGATTTTTATTTATTTTTATGCATCATAGTTTTTGATTTATCGTGCAAAATGTTGGAAAAGTATACGAGTACGGAACCCTCGGTGCGCGAGTCTGACTAGCACTTGACCGGGTTTTTTATGTTTGATTGTATGATTGAATGTAATGCTAAAAATAAATAAGTTTTTGTACTTAATTATATAATAAAGCCAAAGCTTGTAATGTAGACTTACCAATTATTATTTTGTTTGTAATAAAAAGTGTCTATAATTGGATGTCCATTACAGGAATTTGTAATAAAATGTGTCTATAATTGGATGTCCATTACAGGAAATGTACATAACTGGCAGTCCATGACTGAATTTTAACTGTTTATTACTGGTTATTTAAAGAGGTCCCTTTTTTAAATAAATAATTTGGTATTTTCTTATTCCAGTGACTATATTATCATGCAAGTAGATTAACAATAGTATATTTAACAATAGGAAACATGGTTACGTTCAAATTGAAATTTATTTAAATAACTACAAAGTAAAATTTAATTATTTGTTCTTATACTGTCCACGATTGGTGCTTTTACGGTATTTAATATTTCAATAAATCGATATAAAATTCCAACTATCGAAAAAGTATATGAATTGACTAGCTGATGCCCGCAGCTTCGCCCGCGTGGATTGGTCAGATCCCTGCAGCATCAGGATTGAGGAGTTGGACTCCAAATTTTTTATGAAACAATGTCGCGAAGTTCCTCTATCGATTAAAAAAGAAATGACGCAAATCGGTTCAGAAATCTCGGAGATTTCGGTGTACATAGGTAGAAAAACACAACTCCCTTTTTGAAAGTCGGTTAAAAAAGTAGCCTATTTTACTCCCTGGTCAATTCTCTACTTGTCTGTGAAAACCCCGTCAAAATCGGTCCAGCCGTTCCGAAGATTAGCCTTTTCAAACAGACAGACAGACAGACAGACAGACAGACAGACAGACAGACAGACAGACAGACAGACAGACAGACAGACAGACAAAAATTTTAAAAACGTGTGATTCAGTATTGGCATCGTTCAAATAACCATATGAGCTTAATATGAGGTAGTTATTTCGAAATTACAGACAGACACTCCAATTTTATTTATTAGTATAGATTATTTTCGGACCGACAAACAAATTACTTAGATATTACCCTTGTATTACCAAAATACCACAGCTCCCACAGCTGATGGCTTGGGAACGCTCCATAGCGTTGGCAACGAGTAGTTGGTTCATGGTTGGCAACTTGATGGCAAGCATACAGTCCGACGTAAGAATCTTTTGGCACTTGGCACTTGGCACACACTTTTGTACTTGTATATTATACCATTATTTTAATATTTCATAATGAAATATTTTAATAAGTAAAAAAATATAAGTATTATTAGGGACTATTTAATTAGAGCTATAGGCTTAACTACCACTAGGCTATTGTTACATTATTTTAATAACTGAATATTGTATGTTATGCTATGTTTCACTGTATTAACATAGTACAAACATACACTGAAACCATGAATAATAAAGCCATTTTGATATTTTATTATTGAAGGTGATTCAGGGTATCCATTGGAACCTTGGCTAATGACCCCAATTCTGCATGCAGAACCTAACTCTCCTCATCAGAGGTACACAGATTGGCACTGCCAGGTACGGAATGCAGTGGAGAGGACAAACGGGTATCTCAAGGGTAGCCTAAGATGCCTGGGGATAGACAGAGTTCTGCACTATTCCCCAGAAAAAGCATCTGAAATTATATATGCTTGCTGCATCATTTATAATTTGATGAAGCATTTTGGGTAAGCATTTTAATAATCTCTACATAACATTATTTTGTTATTAACTGAAGGTAATGTATTTAATTTATGTAATGCTGTTTTTACAGTGTACCATTGGAGGAAGATTCAGGAAATGCTGAGCAGTACGGAGACAATGAGCCTAGTGGTGTGGAAGAACCTAGGCATCTTCTAAGATTCTCCCAAGCCAAACAGGAACAACTCATCGCCAATTATTTTAACTAGCTTAAGATCGCGACTTCGTCCTTGTGGGCTACACAAATTTCAAACCGCTATTTCACCCCCTTAGGGGTTGAATTTTCAAAAATCCTTTCTTAGCAGATGGCTTCATCATAATATCATGCCAAATTTCATCCCAAACCGTCCAATAGTATATTATAAGGGGCTATAAACATATAATTAGAGCTATAGGCTTAACTACCACTAGGCTATTCACATTAGGTATTTTAATAACTGAACATTGTATGTTATGCTATGTTTCACTGTATTAACATAGTACAAACGTACACTGAAACCATGAATAATAAATCCATTTTGATATTTTATTATTGCAGGTGATTCAGGGGCTAATGACCCCGATTCTGCATGCAGAACCTAACTCTCCTCAACAGAGGTACGGAATGCAGTGGAGAGGACAAACTGGTATCTCAAGAGTAGCCTAAGATGCCTGGGATAGACAGAGTTCTGCACTATTCCCCAGAAAAAGCATCTGAAATTATATATGCTTGCTGCATCATTTATTGGGTAAGCATTGGGTGGCTCTTCCATTCTACGTGACATTGGCGAAGTGCATTGTGCTGGTGTGGCACTACTAAAAGCCATTATACAAAATAAGAAGAAGCATTTTAATAATAATATAAATAAATAAATGTATTTAATTTATGTAATGCAGTTTTTAGTGTACCATTGGAGGAAGATTCAGGAAATGCTGAGCAGTACGGAGACAATGAGTCTAGTAGTCTAGTATGAGTATACTAATAAAGTGATACACGTGCAACCGCCAGTCTGTCGAGGGACGAACACAGGTTTTAATGGGTGCAAGCCCCACATAATCCCTCCGTTCCCTGACGGAAGGGTATGCGTCAGGCATTGGATTTGACTCTCTCCAGTAATACACGAGGCTGCAATTGCTTGTATAGTACAGTATGGCATATTATTGTAAATTGAATACTTGAAAAGAGCAACCGCCGAGTTTCTTGCTGGTTCTTCTCGGTAGGAACGGCATTCCGAACCAGTGGTAGATGCATCTGACGATTCAAAAATACATGTAAAAGTTTTATTGAATATAAAATATTTTTGTTTTAAATTAGTGTTTTATTTATTCATCATCATCATCATAGTCACAGCCTGATAGTAAGTAAAAAGTCAGATTTAATTGTTTATGATTAGTTTATTAAAAATAATTAGTTTACTAAATTACATTTAAGTAGATTGGGCAGTCCGTCATTAACTTGCAGTGTTCTACCACAGAGGGTTCTACTAACTAAATCTGTTAGGTACCTATATCTTATACGATGATACGGAACCCTTCGTTTGCGAGTCAGACTACCTGCACTTGACTGGTTTTTTAGGATTCTGTACCTCAAAAGGAACTTATATCACTTCGTTGTCTGTCTGTCTGTCAGTCTGTCCATCATGTCTGCCAATAAAACCTATAGGGTACTTCTCGTTGACCTAGAATATTGAAATTTGGTAGGTAGGTAGGTCTTATAGCACAAGTAAAGGAATAAATCCGAAAACAGTGAATTTGTGGTTACATCACAAAAAAATATTAAAATGTATATTTTCAAATATAACTAAACCAAGTGGGTTATCATAGGAAAGGGCTTTACCTACACATTCTAAAACAGATTTTTATTTATTTTTATGCATAGTAGTTTTTGTTTTATTGTGCATAGTGTCGAAAAAATGAACCCTCAGTGTGAGAGTCTGACTGGCATATGCCATTTTTGGCTTATAAATGGCTACTTTGGACAGTTCTTAAGAATCAGTGTTATGCATTTCAGTTTCTTAGAAGTAGATAAATATGAGCTGAAAATGTTGTTTTGGACTTGGTACAATTAAGTTAATTTTGCTCTAGGAGTCTGACTCGCACTAGGCCGGTTTTTGTTTATGAGATACCAACGGAACCCTAAACACATTAAATCAGTTTTTACACTTAAGAGGGGTCTCTCCGTCACTCGCTCCATACAAACGTAGTTCCAATTTCATTTGAATATTAAGCAACCAAAGTCCACGAAATTTTGCAGACATATTCTAAAAACTAATATCTATGCCTGTGGTTTTCCAGATTTCTGTTAAAATATTCGGTTTCAAAATTATGCGGTCTTAAAAATTCACATACAAATCTTTGAGCCCCTGTAATTTTAAAACTACATATTTTTAGAAAAATCTAAAACGCCACAGGCACAGATATTAGTTCCTAGAATATGTCTGCAAAATTTTATGGACTTTGGTTGCTTAATATTCAAATGAAATCGGAACTACGATTGTATGGAGTAAGTGACAGAGAGATAACTGTTGTAAGCTTGCACTTGTCACTAAAAATATCAAAAAAATCTTAAATAACATCTTTAACATAAAATGTCCTTCTAAATACAAAACATTATTATATTTATAGTGATACTAAAATTGATGGACGGACTAATCATGTAGAATAACTTAAGATAATGCAATTCTTCTACTTGATTAGTCATCCTTCAATCACGCCGCAACGGATGACGCAATTTTTTCAGAATGAGAAGGGTTTTAGCCATAGTCCACCACGCTGGCCAACTGCGGATTGTCGGGACAGTTTGTATTGAATTCCGAGCCAGCGAAGGATTCTAAGGTTGGCTATTAGTCTTCTTTATTTCTTTTCTTTCTTCTCTCTGGGCTGGTTTCCGCACTTAAACGTTTCCGTCTGTTGTGCGTGCGTTGCCCCTCCCCGCCGAAGTCTTCACTCCAGCCATCCAAGCTCGCTCCAGAATCCAAGTAGACCGCCCAGGTTGCCGAGGGCTTCATGAAGTGAGGTTGGGAAACCCAAATGGCATTCTCGTTGTTCTGCCACGACCGTGCACTCCAGGAGCACGTGCGTCGGCGTGTCGAGAATCTAGCCAAAGCTTTGAGAACAGCTTGGCTATCTGAGTTAATGTTAATCTTAAAGTTTTTTACCTGTTGATTTGCCATTGCTATGGCTGCGGTTGTAATGCCTACACACTCTGCTTGGAAGACAGAGTTGTCCTTACCGAGTGCGTGACTTATTCTCATGTTTAGTTCTTGGCAGTAGGCCCCTGCTCCTGTGCCGGTTTTTGTTTTGGATCCATCGATGTACACCTATTGCATCTCGTGTTGACTTCGGATCTATGTTTATCTCTGGATATATTTTGTATGGTTTTTCCAGTATGTGTTGTTTCCTGGTTCTGTCGCATTTCCACTCCAGTCTTGGGTAATGTTTTGCACTAGAATTTTAGTGTGCCTTGTGTTCTGTTTTTTCCATAGACCTGAGGTTTTCAGTCTCAATTCTGCGAGCATTGCGTCTTCTTTGATTTGTAAGTGTAGGGGCGGGATCCCCAGTATGATTTCAAGTGCTGTTGTTGGTGTGGTACTCATGCAGCCTGTAATAGCGAGGCATGCTTGTCGTTGAAATTTCTGTAGTTCTTGCTGGTCGTAAGAAGAGTTCTATTAGTCATCAATCATCATTAGAGAAGTGGCTATTAGTCATCAATCACGCCGCATCAGAACACCCTTCCTGCAGCTCGCTTGATGTCTACGGTTGGGGGGAGGAGGGAGGGGAGCGGGGACGGACGCACTTTCTTTTTTCTTTTGCAGTCCTATAACAAGATAAACACAATGTTATAAAGTACACAAAAATTTAGATACTTTATTATTGGGGTGAAAGAAACTATTTTCTAAGGATGAGATCTATAGAGCGCACTGTGACTTAGCTTAGACTTAAGACAGAGTTAAAACGAGATAGATCTATCACATAAATGTCTCGTTTTAACTCAATTTTGAGTCTGAGAAAAGTTAGAATTGATTTAAAAAGATTGCACTTCTAGTTAAAAACATGAAACTTGAGTGTAATTGTTAAACATCCCTTATAATTACAATACATTAATGCTTACAAGATAGCAACGTGCTCTTGAGCTGTCTTGAGCGCTTCGCGTCGTAAGCCAATAGCTTCCCGACGTAAAGCGTTCGCCTCCTAAAACCAAACAAATACACAATACACTGTAGTTACACCATCAACAATTTATGGATATAAAGGCAGAATACATCTGCCCATTCTAAGGATTATCTTACTCTTAATAAGTTGTTGTTCTCTAATTGCGCCTCCAAGAACTTATCGTGAGGCAGCGATTTGCGAGCTCGTCTCCGTGGGGGCTGACCAGTTTGTGGTCCTGAAACCACCACACCCATGCCCGAGGTGCTGGGGCATGGTTCCGGTTCTTGTGCATGTTCTGCATGCAATTGGCTAAGAGCTGGCAGTGGGGTTGTGGTTTCCTGAGTGAACTAAAAGAAAGAGGAAAGTAAACACAGTTAAATACAATAGGTACACAGTGTAAATTCTAACTTTTAGTATTTAGCTATGCTATAACAAATTATGATTTCAAGTTGAAAAAATAAATGACTAGAAATAGATTTAAAGCCTACAATGTGCAAAGCTGTGGTAGTCTAGCGGTTAACAAGTCTGCCTCCTATTTGAGACTCATGAGCTTTTTAAGCAATATAAACTTCACTTTAACTGTGAAGGAAAACATCGTGAGGACACCTGCATGCCTGAGAGTTTTCCATGTTATCAAAGGTGTGTGAAGTCTGCCAATCCGCACTGGGCCAGCGTGGTGGAATATGGCCTAGAGTCTAGACCCTTCTCAATCTACTGAGAAGAGACTCGGTAGTGGGCCGACGATGGGGTTAATCATGATATATGTATATTTCTTACACCAATTGGTGACTCCTCAGGACCACAACCCACTGCCATCTCCTGGCTAATTGCATGCAAAACATGCACTGCGTTGTCGGAGATTGACGGCATCTCCACACAATTGCCGGTGGCATTTTTGGCCTTGTTTAAGGCCGCACCCTCATCTCGGGCCTTACGCTTCTG
Source organism: Maniola jurtina (assembly GCF_905333055.1). Taxonomy (NCBI): domain Eukaryota; kingdom Metazoa; phylum Arthropoda; class Insecta; order Lepidoptera; family Nymphalidae; genus Maniola; species Maniola jurtina. Next base: position 7,043,998 of record NC_060057.1, on the reverse strand, counting down.
GTCTCGCCAGCACTTGAAACAAAAAGTTGTTAAATTAATGCGCTTCTCTGTATATCTTGAGGAAATTGTTATAGTATATGAATGAATATTTATGTTAAACATAACTTTTGAACCTATTTCCAGTGAATTCCACTAGTACCTAACTGATGCAAATGAAAACGGGTACTTCAACTTACAATTTTCCATTGTTCCACCGACCTCTGTGGGCCAAGCTCATCTAGTTCGCCTTTTAAGCGTTCCCACTGGGAATTATTTGTGGCCGCCCCTAAAGGCGTCCTATAATCCCCAGCGGCGAACCCGGGGTGCCTCGCCATATAATGGCACAAATGTGCAATTTGTGCCTTGTTGCTTCTGATACTGAAACATAGTGGTTTAATTAATTCATGTTTAACTCCATATTAAATAGGTACACCTAATAATATCCATATCATCAAAATAATTTACTTACAACTTCTTATTATTTTCCATTTTGCAAAACATTCACATTTCACAGTCCAATAACATAAAACTGAAAACCGCCAACATCCAAAATAACAAATTCAAGAGACGTCAAATTGACATAAAACGTCATTTTTAAACACAGACTATAGGTTTTAGACAAAAAATGAATGAACGAAATCGGTGTTGCAACATTAGAATATCGTATGATTTTGTGAAACCGCAACATCGGTTTGTCTACGCGATAAAGTCAAGTCTTCGACGACAAATTTGTCTCTCGTGTCGACCATGTTAGTGTAAACGAGAAAACAGTCGGCATCGACAATTATGTCTTTCTCTCGTCGCGAGATATCACGTCGGCTTATGTTAGCTCCACAGAGGTGCGATGGCAGTTTATTCGTTTCTATTATCTTAGGGATCATCCTGTTTTGCCTATAAATTTATAAAGATAATACTGCCATCTGTTTCTTGGGGTCGGAGATTTTTCGACAAAACAGTATGCAAGAGCCTCAACAGAGGGCACTATATTTTAGATTTCCCATATCTATAATTTACTATCATTTTGGTATAAATCTAAGACTATAAAGTTAATAAAAATATTTAGTTTGTGACTAAAACACATAAAATACAAATAATAGAAACACATTATAATTTTCAAAGTTACTTAGCAAAAACTAAGATAATTATGAACAAAATGTACAAGGCTTGTTTATTTTGTATTCTAATTTCTTAGTAGAATTTATTAACTCGAGACTGGTATTCCTCAATGGATGTTTCTGGCTTTCACAGACCACGAATGCTGAAAAGTCTTCTTCGGTTTTTCAGGGAAATACTTGATTTTGATTTCAACTCCTGTATAATAATCATATATTAAAACGTGAGTGGCCCTTTCTTCTATTATGATTTCTAAATCTATCAGAATGGCGATTATTTATTAAGACAGAAGAAAACGATATGACCGACGTTACATAATCTCTGTTTTTAACAGAATTATTCTTTCTTTTATAGAAAAGAGCCTTTATTTTTATATTGAAATTAAAATATTACAGTTTTTTTTTAGTATTTCATCTATCAAATTGTCATACTATCTTATTATTCTTGAAACAAGAAATTAGAGGTTAGAATTTACAAAACCTATTAAAAGTTGCTCTGATTAGGATCTCTATCTCTCTGACGGGTTCTGCCTGAGTAGAAGTACTTACTTTCGATTTATACGAGCCTAAGATAATAATTAGTAACATTACTCTTAACCATAAAATATTTTTGCTGAGGTCTATATTTTGATGATGCATTTTAAGTGTACTCTGTACCAAATTTTATGGTGTACAATAAAAATTCATTCATCTGTATATTATGAAAAGTGGTGGTTGTTTTAGAATGTCTTTCGCACTACGATTGTTGAGGAATGTATCAAAGAAGATCCAAATACGCTCTTATGCTGCCGAAGCTGCTGCACCAAAAGAGGGAGAAATGGCACTTACATTTGCTGCAGGCAACAAGGTTAAAAATGATAAATTATTTTGATAAGTTATGGTCAGTAGTACTGTTTGATAATCTCCTTTTGGTTAGCAAATTTTATGAGACCTATCATTAAAATTTGTACAGTACAAACAGAACACACTCGCCATATTTGCTCTGTGTCAACTATCATGTTAAAATACTACAATTTCAGACATTAATCTAATGGTAAAAATCTAAGGATTCTGGAAGTTACCAGACAAAAGACAAATCATTATAAATACTTGATTTATAATAATGCGTAAGTTTTGAGAATGCATTCACCATTTTTGCTCTATGTGTAAACCTTTAAATTAAGAAATAAAATTGTACTTTTGACTTGACAATTGGCACATAGAGCTAAAATGGTGAGTGAGATCTCATAATGTATGCAGTGTATATAAATATATATATATATTGTGTCACTATATTTTGTCATCATTAGTCTCTTTTTAACCGAGTTAGCCAAAATTGCCAAGTTATTTTTCTTTGAAATAAATTATTAAGGTTGAAGCTGTGTTTATTTGATTAATGGACAAAAATCTTTTTTCATTCCCAAGTTCCATATTATGGGAAAAAATCTTCTATTGAACTTTATCTAATTTATTGTTTTGCAGGTTTTCTTTGATAAGCAAGTTGTGAAGCAAGTTGATGTACCCTCATTCAGTGGGGCTTTTGGTATTTTGCCCCAGCATGTCCCAACATTAGGTAAGTAAAGATTACTAAAGTTCTTATTTAAAGAATGATATTATGTTAAAGAAAAGTTTACCATATTTAAAGCAAATTAAAAGTGCTTCTGATAATCTGAACCTACTTTCAGTCTGAATCTTGGGTTGGGTTGTATTTGGAAATTGAAACTCGGCTAAGTGATTAATGGAAGGATTCACAACCCTCCAAGGTCCTTACTTCTCGTAAGATGCAGAGAAAGAGATGACCAATGACCATACTTACCTAATATTTTGTTACAGCTGTTCTGAAACCTGGTGTTGTCACAGTGACTGAAAATGATGGTAAACAGAGCAAGATATTCCTATCCTCAGGCACAATCACTGTAAATGATGATTCCTCAGTACAGGTAATCATTTTAATTTTGCTATTTTGTAGTACTCAGTTCGAAAGTTGTGCACTAATGAGCCGAAGGTTCGGCAAGGAGTTAAAAATGTTATGTTTGGAAAGTATTATCTTTCTTTGCAAACTGTACTTTTTGTGTGACAGTTGTCAGGTAGAGGTCATTGACTCTCCTATTCTGTTGATTGTTGTTTTGCAGGTCCTCGCTGAAGAGGCGCACCCCGTAGAGAGCCTGGACCGCGCGGCGGCGCAGGAGGCACTCAACAAGGCGCAGTCGGAATTCAACTCCGCAGCCAATGAACAGGTAATGTAGAAGAACGAATGCGATGCCTGCCATGCTTGATGGTCTATCGCAAAAAAGCTGCATCAATCATTGCTGTAGTCTTATGCTGTTGAGATTTGATGAATTTTTGGTGTTCTTACTACAACAAACCATTTCAGCCAATACCGATAGGCACAGGCAGTCCTACATGAAATAAATAAATGAATTTCATTATAATATTGTTTTGACGAGACGATAGTTCATAGCTATGCTAGGGTCCAATAGGTGGCGCTGTAGTGTAATCCTAATCAACCACGCGAACGAAGACGCGAAAAACTTATACGGTATCGTATTTTGTTTTCAGGCCAAAGCCGAGGCTGCGATTGCTGTCGAGGTCGCTGAAGAAATCGTGAAAGCCGCTTCGGCGTAGTTTTCTGCCAGTGTCCCCAACTTAGCTTAACAAGTAACAACTATTTAATGATAAACTTATGTATTTGAAGGAGAATTAAACATGTTGACATAGAGTATTCAGGTTTTTTCTTTAAAATATTAGGCTTTGAGGTCATTAGAGTTGTAAATTCATAGATTTTGATTCACAATTTGGCACAGATACAAACTGGAGGTAGATATGGATACTTTTATTATTCTGGAACCTAAATCCCCGTGGAATCAGATCAACTAGTAAAGTTTAACACCTTGATTGATTTTCACTAGATGATGCCCTAAGTCCCAAGGGATCTCTATTTTTCTGGAACAAAAATAAGAATATGCATCTCCAAGCTGCAAACTGACTCTGTACTCATTTTCGTCAAAATCGGTTAAGATGCATGAGAGACGGGTCTGCCCGTGAAATTAGTCAAAGTAGGCTTATGGCATTCTAAATCCGACAGTGGCAGTATCATCTTCACAGAGGATTACATAAAAATCTTTACTTCAAAGTGTTCAGTTTAAGAAATTAGTCAAAATCATGAGTTTGACATGAGTTACTCACAAATTAGTCGATACTATAGCTAATTTCTTAAACTGGACTTCTTCAAGTAAAGATTTTTATGTAAACCTGTGAGTATTGCCATTGGCGCAATTAAAGTGTCATAAGCCTACTTTGTCGTATTAGTTTACAATTGAGAAAAACCTTTTGAATTTCCCGGGCCGACTCGTCGCATCCACCTTAAACGGATGGGCCGTGAAAAGGTAGAAAGCAGATACTTTCACATTTATAATATTAATATGCTTTTCTTTATGACTGAACGCAACGCGATTAGTTGACGGTTAAATTTAAAGTAGGTATTTGATGTTAACTGGTCAGTTTTGACAACAAGACTCAGGTACTGACATAGAGATACATATGTACGTCCATGGGTACTGAGCTTTCTAACATCAGAGTTATGTTAATCTGCCGTTTGACTGTGGATTTGTCAAAATAAATATGACTAGGTGTTAGAAATATAATATTTATGTGGTATGCATACAACGTAACACACATAATGTACTTACTCTGTGGCTTGTCCTCGCCTCTTTCTCTCTCTGCCCAACCTCCCAATGACGCGCACTGTGTGTGAGGCTTTTATTTGTAATATTAATTGTATTCAAGTTTGTGTAAAGATATTACTGACGATAATTATGTGTGGTTTATTATGTGCAATAAACAAGCTCATAATATGATTGTGATATTATTTCTGGCCGTTGTAACCACTGCTCGATCCTTGTGACCTCCCAAGAGGTCATGGGCCAAGATCTAAATCTACGAGATTTACTACAACGTGTTTGAGAAATATATCGATCGATCGCTTAAGAAGATTGCACGTGCGTGTACGAATGAACAAATACTCTGATCTATTGTGAAGAAACAAAAATGGCATTCCGTGGTGAAGTTCCCACTACAAACGAAGATGGCGGCTCACGTGTCACGCCGACGACGTCTTTGTTTCCTGCGATTGAGAAGCTGGAAGGCAGCCAGAACTATTTAGCCTGGAAGTTTGCGATTCGTATGGTTTTAATACTAGAAGGTTTGTGGGATTGTGTTACTGCAAACGCGGTCACTGACGCTGCGCGCGATCAACGTGCGCTGGCGCGCATTTCCTTGAGTGTTAAACCTAGCCTGTACCAGCATATCAGAAACGCATCTAGTGCCAAAGAGGCGTGGGACAACCTTTCGGACATTTTTGAAGACAAGGGACTTTTGCGTCGTGTCTTGTTGTTGCGTGAACTGCATCGTACACGCTACACAGACTTCAACGACATGAGTAAGTACATAAACAACACTTCTGACATTGTACAACAGTTGGCCGATATTGGGCGAAAAATAGATGACGAAGAAGTAGCGGAACTGTTACTGAGCGGTCTACCACAGGAATTTGACTCGCTCGTGTCTAATCTGTCTACGTTCTCACTAACATCAAAGATCTCGAGTGAAGTCGTGAGAACTCGTCTACTACAAGAGGAATTGCGGAAAAACGGCTCAAATTCACATAATATATCTGAAGCTGCTTATATTTCAAAACGAAAAGTAAAGTGTCACTACTGTCACAAGGAAAATCACATAAAATCTAACTGTTTTAAACTGAAGCGCGATAAAAAGAAAAACAGTGTGACAGAAAGTAGCAGTGATAATAAATGTATGGCAGCCGCATATCTCTCTAAACACAGACAGGAAGATTGGTTCGTGGACTCTGGGTGCACTGCACACATGTGTAATAAGAAAGAATTCTTTGTGTCACTCAAGTGGACTTCATCGTCAGTATCTGTTGCTAACAATGAGACTATGTTATGTGAAGGTGTTGGGACTGTGAATATTCAATCAAATGACAATGTACTTATTCTTAATAATGTTTTGTATGTTCCTCAGTTAACTACTAATTTGATATCCGTTAGTAAGTTAATAGAATTAGATCTAAGAGTGGTGTTCAATTCGGGAGGTTGTTTTATATTTGACATAGATGATAAACTTATCAGTACTGCTAGTAATTTAAATGGGATTTTTAAATTAAATGGGTGTGTTAGGAATAGGTATTTGCACAAAGAGGAGCACTCTTTGTTCCTTCATAATGAGCAGGAATCACCGAGTGCCGCAGTTGCAGCTCATCAGCAGCCAATGCAGTTATGGCATCAACGGTTAGGGCATCTCAGCTCTAGAGGTATGTTTGCTCTTAGAGATAGGTTAAAACATGGTTGTATGTTTCAGGCTGAGGAATCACTTTCAGATTGTGCTGCTTGTCTTAAGGGCAAGTTGGTTGCAAAACCATTTCCAAAGAGTGGTGCCAGTCGTGCAACCAGGGCTCTGGAGCTTGTACACTCTGACGTCTGTGGGCCCATGCCGGTGAGCAGCTGGGGTGGTGCAAATTATATTCTGACACTGACTGATGATTATTCAAGGAAGAGCTACGTGTACTTGATGAAGAACAAATCTGAGGTATGTAGCCGCTTCATAGAATTTAAAAATATGGTTGAAAAGCAGACTGGTTTATCAATCAAATGTCTTCGTAGTGACAATGGGACCGAGTATGTAAATTCAACTTTGTCTGGGTTTTTACGTGAACAGGGGATAGTGCATCAGCTTACCGTGCCTTATTGTCCTCAACAGAATGCTGTTTCAGAACGGTTGAACCGTACCCTTATGGATAAAGTACGTTGCATGTTGCAACATTCTGGTCTCGACCAGCGGTTCTGGGGAGAAGCAGTAATGACGGCTGTTTATCTTAAAAATAGGTCTCCCACAGCTGCATTGGACGGACAGATTCCAGAAGAGGTTTGGACTGGTTCTAAATTGGACCTTGGTCACCTCAGGGTGTTCGGTTGCCTTGCTTATGCGCTGGTACCTGGCGTTAAGCGTAAGAAGTTAGACCCTAAATGTAAACCTTACATTTTTGTGGGTTATTCTGAAACTACTAAGGGGTATAGACTGGCAGATCCCTGTGACCCTAGAAAAGTGCTCTTGTCACGTGATGTCACATTTATGGAAGAGAGATTTTTTAATTTTGGACATGACAATTCTTGTGATAATAATGAAATAATATTTATGAATTCTAGTTTATTACATAATTTATCAAGTGATAATAATGTTAATAATGAATTGTCTAATGTCAACGATAATAATAAATTAATGGAAAATAGTAATTTTAATTCAGATGACAAAATATTATCTAATGGAAGTTTTAATGTAATTCTTGTGTTTCCACAGATACATGGGACACTGGTAGCGAATACAACTCCTCTGTTGAGTGCTCGGCGGATGATGACGTAGAACTTACTGTGACGTCACCACGCGCGACGTTGACTGGAGGGGAAGATGTGTCTGCAGGTTCGCGCCCTATACGTAGTACTCGATCGGTTCTACCTAAAAGGTATGATGACTATGATCTGTCTATGTTTGCAAGGGATGTTTTGGTTGACGAGCCACAGTCGTATCGAGAGGCGATTGATAGTCCTTACCGCGACGAGTAGGTGCAGGCCATGAAGCGTGAGTACAACTCTATGATGGAAAATGAAGTATGGACGCTTGTGGAGCGCCCTAGTGACTGCAATGTCGTAAAATGTAAGTGGGTGTTTAAGGCGAAGTGTGATGCTTCAGGTAATTTTCAGCAATTTAAGGCTAGGTTAGTAGCAAGGGGCTTCACACAAAAAGAAGGGATAGATTATACTGATACCTTTTCCCCAGTTGTACGCCACTCCACTATGAGGTTATTGTTTAGTTTGGCGAATGAATATGACTTGAATATTGATCATATTGACGTAAATACGGCTTTTCTGAATGGCAACCTAAATGAAACTATTTTTATGGAGCAGCCTGAGGGATTTACTGATAGCAAAAATAAAAATAAAGTTTGTCTCTTGAAAAGGAGTATTTACGGGTTAAAACAAGCAAGTAGAATGTGGTATTGTAAGGTTAATGACTTGTTGACTAAAAATAACTTCATACAAAGTAAATGTGAACCATGTGTGTATTATTTCCAGAGAGAAAAGGAAATTATTATTATAGCATTGTATGTCGATGACTTTTACCTGATATATAATAAGGATAGCTCTCATATTAAGGTTTTGTTGAGTTTATTAGAGCATGAATTTAGTATTAAAAACCTAGGTCCTATTCAGAGCTATCTTGGAATTAGAGTCAGAAGAGATAGAGAAAAAGGTGTACTTAAGTTAGACCAGTCAGTTTATATAAAGAGAGTACTGACCCGGTTTGGTATGTCAGACTGTAAACCAGTTTCGACTCCTATGCAATCAGGATTTAAGTTATGTAAATCAGATGATATATTAAATGATGATGTATATAACTATAGGCAACTTTTAGGTTGTTTGATGTACCTGTCAGTATGTACGCGTCCTGATATTGCTTACACCTGTAGTCAATTAAGTCAGTATAATAACTGTTTTGGTAAATGCCATTGGTCAGCTGCCAAAAGAGTTTTACGGTATTTAGCGGGTACAATTGACTATGGTTTACTCTATGTAAAAAGTAATCGATTGGTATTGAGTGCCTATACCGATGCAGATTGGGCCAATGATTGTACTGATCGTAGGTCATATACAGGGTTTGCAATAAAGCTTGGTAAAAATGTAGTAAATTGGGAGTCTCGTAAACAAAAGTGTGTAGCACTCTCTAGTACAGAGGCAGAATATTTAGCAATAAGCGACGTTTGTAAAGACTTAAGTTTTGTAAGAAATTTCTTGGTAGAGCTCTTTACAAATTTAAAATTGAACTGTATAACTGTGTATAACGACAATCAAAGTGCGCACAGATTATTAGAGTGTAAAGAATATTGTCACAAGCGCACTAAACACATTGATATTCGTTATCACTATGTAAAGGACCTTGTAAATAGCAACTTTGTGACTGTAAAATATTTGTGTACAGAGAAAATGATTGCTGATGTGTTGACCAAACCTCTAGACAAGAAAAAGCATAACATGTTTATTTATGAGCTTTGTGTTCGACATATATCAGGATGAGAAATGTAATGTATACTTTTGTAGTCATAGAGTAATTTATAATTTTTTTATTTTTTTGCTGTTTACGTTATATGCATAAGGGGAAGTGTTAGAAATATAATATTTATGTGGTATGCATACAACGTAACACACATAATGTACTTACTCTGTGGCTTGTCCTCGCCTCTTTCTCTCTCTGCCCAACCTCCCAATGACGCGCACTGTGTGTGAGGCTTTTATTTGTAATATTAATTGTATTCAAGTTTGTGTAAAGATATTACTGACGATAATTATGTGTGGTTTATTATGTGCAATAAACAAGCTCATAATATGATTGTGATATTATTTCTGGCCGTTGTAACCACTGCTCGATCCTTGTGACCTCCCAAGACTAGGCCGTCCAATTAAATAACAGATTTACTTCAATGTCATACCACGCCTTGCCTAGTTTGTCAACTTCAAAGCTTACTCTAGAAGTCCTGAACTTGGGCTGAAGGATCGACGCCCGGGCTTGCACAGGAAACAAACTTTATTGTCTGCGGCGGACATAAGTCCAATCAATACTTATTACCTTTTACTGCGGTTTTCGCATTACATTCTCTCTGTCTTATCTCTCGTACGCAATAAGGTCCCGCACTTGAGCTACGAGAGTGTTTAAATGAGTGCCGTAAATAGAATGGTGTGTCGTGAAAATGAAACTCAAATTCGTAGTTGAAATATGAGTACTTTATTCAACACAATTCAAACACTTTGGTACAAACAGTTATTTGCAATTAGCAATATCTTTTTACTTTTATACAAAAAAAACACCTTTCAACTAAGCGCAAACTGCACAGCACTCGTAAGCAAAAACATCAAAACTTGTTAGAAAAATCAATCCCGTCAAGGTTATTGGCGATATTTTGCTGCTTTATGGTTTAAATTTATTTTTCGTACATTTATAATTTTGAATATTTGTTCCTTATTTTTAAATTTTCATATTAGATTTTTTACTAGAATTTATTATAAATTCAAAATTTCTAATTGGAAGGTTTATTTAGAGAAGAGATCGGTTTCTAGGAAGTCGCGATAACCTATCTACAAGCCTACGACGCAAAGCTTACACGATGTCACAACATTTATATGTTCATTTCTAGATGTCTTCTTATGAAGACATCTAGAAATGACACGCGCGTGTCTTACATCTAACATTTGCATATTATAGAGATTAGATTACGATTATTTATTGAATATTGAAATGCACCTCGTTACGTTAAACATTAAGTCATAGAAAATGCTTTTAAATTTCGAGTCTGTAATAATAATTGGCAGTATACAAGAAATTAATTTAGCTTGAGTATATTAACATGGTAGTCATGGGATTATGGTCTTTATTATGTATAGGTACTTATACATACTGAAAGTTTAATAATGTATGTATGTACGTACTTACATCACTAGCTACAGATTACATAGTACTTTGTTTTCAAAGAGTTGATTAATCACTAATAAGATGCCCTTACGTCTAGTCTTTTCTAAAGAAGTTTATGCAAACGCAATGAAAACATCAAAATTCATTACACAATATAAAAATGACATGGCAATAACATAAATGGTAAAAAGCATTACGAAAACTGTAACATTAAAAAGGAAGCATTGAACCGACCAGACGGTCGAGTGGTTACTTAGTGATCGTCTTACAAATACACAAATATAAATAACGTTAATTAGTGTTATTACAATTCAAATAAAATAAATGGGTAAAAAATTCAAAATATCACATTATTACATGTTGAGCTTAATTTAAACACATGGTCGACCCCAGAAACCAGCACTTTACAGTTACGTCCGTTATTTTAAATTAAGCTAAACAAATAAGATCAAAAATTAATTTTAAACACTCGACTGTAGATGTCTGCAAAAATCTAAATTGGGTAAGTTACCGTACGTTTCGTGTTAGTTAATTTCATTGGTAACACGTCACCTTTCTAAAGGAAATATATCAATTTGAATTAACTACCACAACCATAATTTCTGTTTCACATGGTAACACTACGGGGAGGGCAAACAAACACCGGGCGACATACCCAACTTGCAACTTTTACAGCGAGTCGAAGGCCAAACAAATTGACTTATGGCACTAACGTGCGCGCCTAACGTCGAACTAATGAAATCTAGCCAACTCAGTCGAAACGAAATGAAATCGCGATGACAACACACCGGCTTCAAAATAGATAAAATGAATTTGGCATGATCGACCACGGCCATGTCGATTCGCAATCGATGCAACGGAATCGCGAGAGCGAAGTAAAATTGCTGGATGATGCAACGAAATGTAATAGAGTATCGAAAAAGCGGGTGAACGCATCGGCAGGGTCGTGATCATTTAAACTAGAAGTTAACAAACTACGTCCGGTGTGGGGTGAGCGGTTTACAGGTTACACTGCCACAGTATCGTAGGCTGTGAGTCCGCCGCGCCCGTGGACTGCTTGCTGGGGGATTGGGGTGGTTGCTTCTGGTCTGTAATATGATAAGCGGTTAACACACTGCTTGAATAGCTGTCATATCGTCTGCAGTGCGGAAGGGGCTCTAAACACGACAGCTTTGTGCATTCCAAATGTAGATATCAATTAAAATTCTTTTGTATATTTTTTCTAATCTAGCCCAAGATGATTAAAAATGTATGTTTAAGTTGGTATGTACCACGTATTTGAATTACACTGCGATTAATAACGTAATAGAGCAATAAAATATAGCTGTGTGAGGCGAGATATATACATAAAATTATCTATTGTCTGTCATAAATATCTATGGTAAAAGTTTAATATCGAGTAATTAGGATCGATAATTTTAATCGTTCAAATGTGATATCTACACAGCACGCATAATGTGGGTGTTGGATATAGGTACCGTACGAGTAGGTACATCTGCTAAAAAGCTGCGTTTACGTGGTTACAGAATACAATTGCAGTATTTATTGGTCTTCCAAAAATAAAACTGGAAGTAGGCGGGCTATCGTAGTGTTTTTTTATTAATAAAATAATTACATTTTTGTCGAAAGTTATTAACAATGGTTTAGCAAAAGAAATGGCTTAGTGCAATGGATTAAAGTGTTAGCCACATAAGATTAATGGTTACAAATAATAACAGTTCAGGCAAAATGAAATAACATTCAGCAAAAGATTATTCTTCTTCACATACATTGACTTACTGTTTCCTGTCGACCATGGATGCAGAACATAGTACATGCTTAATACCGACAGACTATTCATACACAATGCCGTGTCGAGTGGAGGACTGCGACACACAAAATAGCGCACACACAAGGACTCGGCAACATTAATTTATGTTTATTATGTTAATTCATTTCTTAGAGATGTACCGACTAAGCCTTCGGCAGATTAGGCGACTAGAGTTGCCGGCTAGTGCCCGAATAGCAGAATCAGAAGCAAAGAAATAAACTTTAACAGCAAATTCGTTTTTTGATGATCAATAATGGGTATAATGTATACATTTTGAACTGTCATGTCAAAAGTACGATTTTAGTCAATAATTTAAGGGTAAACCTATAGAATTATTAAATAAAATAGTACTAGAAGAAGAAGTTCATTCTAATTCCATGGGTAAACTGTACTTTTGACATAGAACAAATGTGGAAAGTCCTTTCTCAAACTTTATCGAAAAGACAATCATTTTTATTGTGATTCAAGTAAATATATTAGCAGTAACATCTCAATTAAAAATATCATTGTATTCAATTTCGAACAGGATGTGAAAGTATGTAATTTTCTTTAAAGTCTTAGACCTGAAACCTGACCGATTAGGCTGTAGCGACTAATTAGCTACCAATCGGCACATCTCTATTTGTTAGACAAGTTTTAAAAGTGCTAAATGCATCAATAAATAAATAAAATGTGAGTCAAAATTAATTTATCAAATTGAAAACTTTATACCAATCATACTTATTGGTTCATTGCTGTAAAATGATATCTGAAAACTAAACCATATAAATAAAATTTTAAACCAGATGTTATCTGTGCATAGGTGTATTTACTGAGTATTTGTATAAGTGATTGTGTGTGTGCGTGTTAAGGAGAGGCCTGGTTGAACTGACCTGTCAATGAGTTTCCTCATTTCGTCGCTGTGCAAGCCGTCCTTGGCAGTGTGGGCTCTTACTGCAACAACATACAAGTCACGACGCGTCTACACTAGCCACGAGACTTGGAGGATGCCCTCTACGAAAATTTTTCACCAATACCCACTAAATATACTCTGAATAATGACTAACTAACTAACCCAATTCAAGGGAATACATCAATGTAAGAAACTAAAAATTCTCGAGTCTGATGCAACAAGTAAGGTGCCTATTCGGTTGTAATAAATTGTTCGGTTAAATTGACAGATCGATTTGTGATATTTTTTTCAGCAGAGATCATTGCGAAAATGATAAAGTTAGATGGTTTAGTACAATCGAATGGGCACTGACGTTGCAGTGAATGTAATTTGTTTTTTTGGATCAAAAGGTCGCAAGTATCTAACACGTCATAATTCATGTCATCTATCTAACTTCAAATAACGACGATTATTTTTCACGATCTAGAAAAATTTAGCTAACTAACATTGAAATAAAATATATGTTTTTACTGGAAACTCTATTAAGATTTAGTGGGAATTGGTTCTAGAATGTAAACACATGATCTAAATAATCTACAGAACCACTTCAGACAGAAGAATGAGTTAACACAATTACGTCTAAGCGTTGAATTAAAAATTATTTGAATAAAAAGAATCTGAGGCCATAGTGTTACTTTTCAAGTTAAAACACGTGACATCAATGTTACGTTGATCTGTCCAAGTATGGATTGGTGGAAATTTTGGGTAGGAATTGCCCGAGACTAACCTGGTTTTAACTCCTTCGATAGACCTGGATATTCTTCGATGCACTGCACTGGTTTTCAAATAACTTCACTTTTCCACCATAGTCAATTTTTATTGAATGAGACGAATGCACACTTGGGTTTTTGCGAAATTAATAGGTAATTAATTCAAAGTGGCGGGAGCGCGACAATGCGTAATGCGTTTTTCTTGCGTGGTCGTAACAGACTGACTTCTTGAATTTTTTCAGTCGTTGATGCAACTGTCTCCTTTTGCCCCGGGCAGACGGAAAGGGACAGGAATAGAGGAATATAAAAGAGGATATATATATACATATAGTTCGAATGTAATTGTTTGCGTATGAGTTTAAAAATGGCGTAAACATCATCCCCCGGGCTGAAGGAAGGCCTTCAGAAAGCAACAGAACTTAAATAGGCAAATAGCTTAATGAAAATTAAAGGAACTATAATGTAAGCGTAATTAACTAACTTAAAACTAAATCGTCTTAACTAAACGTTGCTCTTACTGAAGTGGTAAAGGGCAGAGTCTAACCACTGGCCTAACGTAAGAACCTGTTCGAGTTCTCACCCTAGCGGTACGGACTACTCCATTTTTACCGGGGTAAACCTCTTGAATTATGCCTAAAGGCCAGCTGAGAGGCGGCGAGTTGTCGTCCCGAATTATAACGATACAACCAACTTGTATGGGTAGAGATGGCGTATTCCATTTTTGTCTGCTTTGGAGCGAAGATAGATATTCACGACTCCATCTCTGCCAGTATGACTGTACCAGCTTGGAAAGTAGCTCATAGCGATTGAGTCTACTTTGCGGCACATCTGTAAGATCTTCGGCTGGCAAGTATTTAAGCGGCGTTATGTTTAAAAAATGAGCAGGAGTTAACGCGGTGGGTTCGGATGGGTCCGAACTTAACACACAAAGCGGACGACTATTCATTATTCCTTCTACTTGAACCAAAACAGTGTTAAGCTCTTCATAAGTTAAAGTTTGAGTACCTATCACCTTTGACAGATGCGTTTTGACAGATTTGATATTACCCTCCCAAATCCCACTAAAATGAGGCGCATAGGGCGGATTTCTCTTGAATTGAATGCGCAGATCAGCCAGATGTTGATCTAAAAACTTATCTTTTGACAGAAGCTCGTGGATCTCATCAAGTCGTCTGTTAGCCTTCACAAAAGCACCTCCCCCGTCACTCAATACAAGAGAAACTGGGCCGCGTCGACTTATAAACCGCCGAAAAGCATCTAGGAATAATTGTGCGCTCAGATTTGATACCAGCTCTAAATGAAGCGCCTTAGTAGTTAAACAAATGAATAAGCATAAATATGCTTTCATCGACTTAACACCGCGGCGGCGATATGGGGTAATATAGAACGGACCTGCATAGTCCACACCTGTGAATACGAAACTCTTTACTTCACTAACACGATAGTGAGGCAGGTCCCCCATAATAGGAAAAGTGTTTTTAGGTTTTAATTTAAAACAACGGTTGCAACTTTGTACTATTTTGCGAACCATATTGCGAGCGGCGACAATCCAGTATTTTTGACGTAGTAATGCGAGTAATAACGCGGGTCCGGCGTGTGCGTTCTGCTTATGGAAATGGTCTACAATCAGATGTACGATACGATCTTTCGCGGGAAGTACGACTGGATGTTTCTGTGAATAGCCTAATTCAGATTGTGACAATCGCCCACCGACGCGTATAAGATCGTTTGTGTCAGTGAATGCGTTTAATTTTCTCAAAGCATTGCTGCCGGTGTTAAACGAATGTCTCTTTTGTATAACGCGGAGTATGTACGTCTCAGTCACTTCCAAGTCTGTTACAGTTATATCACCGTTCGACTTTAATAATTTACTAAAACGCAATACGTACACCCATGCGTGTAGGAACCTATTCCAGTTTGACATGCGATCTGCTGAGTTGTACAAACAGTTATAATCATTTTCGATATTACATGGTTTAGTAATTAGCGAGACAGGCCTCTTTTGTTCAGGTAACTCGTCTTCCGTAAATGCGTTTAAGGGCCAATCGCAGAAGGGCTGTGAAACCCACGAGGGTCCGTGAAACCAAAGCGTATTGTTTAAAAGTTGTGCAGGCATAATGGGTCGCGATATTATGTCTGCGGGGTTTTCCTTTCCAGAAACGTGATACCAGTTTTCAGCTGGAAGGTTAGCGTTAATAGCGGCGATTCTGTTGGCAACAAAAGTTTGAAACCTATGCGGTGACGCGTGGATCCACGAAAGCGCGATCGTGGAATCGGAAAAAGCGAATATTTGATTTATTTTAACGCGTTCACTAATTGAATCCTTGACAGCGACGATCAAGTTTGATAACAGAAGGTTCGCGCAAAGTTCAAGCCGCGGCAAGGATACATTGCATTTCGGTGAGGCAACTCTCGACCTAGCGCACAGCAATGTGACTTGAGCTTTATCTGCATCCTCAGAGCTGACGCGCAGGTAAACAACAGCGCCGTAGCACTTCTCGCTAGCGTCAGCGAATCCAATCAGTGAAATATTATTCGTAGTTTTTAAGATACCTATGTGACGCGGAATTTGCAACTGTTCTAACAAATGGAGTTCGCGTTGTAACTGAAACCACTGATCTTGTATGCTGGAGGGAGCGTCCTCATCCCAATCCAGATTTTGTTTCCAGCATTCCTGGACTAGTAGTTTTAATAAAGCGGTTACGGGTCCTAATAACGACAGCGGATCGAATAACCTTGCGGTAGCTGAAAGTATTATACGTTTTGTGCACTTAGGTTCGTTAGGTGCGTTTACTTTAAAGGTAAAAACGTCAGCATTTGGTTCCCATTGTAAACCAACTATTTTTGTATTCGCGGTGATCGAATTTTCATCAAATTGTACAATACTAGGCGAGTGCAAATCAGTAGGTATTTCTTTTAATAGATGGGTGCTGTTTGAAATCCATTTTGTTAGTTTAAAACCACCAGCGTTGAACAGTTGAACGAGCTCGTCGTATAGATCTTTAGCCTCTTCTATATAATGCACAGAAGATACGTAGTCATCCATGTAAAAGTGGCGTTCAGCCGCCAAGGCCGCGTTGGGAAAGCGTGCGCGCTCGTCTTTGGCTAACTGTTTCACTACTCGCATAGCAAGGTATGGCGAACAACAGATTCCGAACGATACACAGTTAAATTCATACGTTTCGATACGATCGCTCGTATCGAATCTATACAGGATGCGCTGGTAACGGTGATCATCAGGTGCAAGTTTAATTTGAAAATACATTTTTTCAATGTCAGCCGAAAGAGCGATTGAAAATAATCTCAAATTAATTAATAAATCAAATATGTTGGCCTGTAAGTTCGGTCCAGTGTATAAAATGTCGTTTAGGGAGCGGTTTGACTTATCATCGCTGACAGTTTTGCAACTCGCGTCCAGGACAATCCTAGTTCTGGAAGAGGTCTTGTCTGGACGATATACAGCGTGATGCGGTATGTAATAACACGGACCTGGCTGAGGAGTTTTAATTAGATTCAAATAACCTTTATTTAAATATTCGGAAATGGTGTCGTTATAGTCTTTGCGTAATTCCGGAATACTATTCAATCTTTTTTCCAAATTAGATAAGCGGCGTTTTGCGATTTCGTACGAACGGCCGAGTACAGCTGGGTCGTCCTTGAATGGAAGCGAGACAATATACCTACCATGTATATCGCGTGAGAGACTGTCTGTGAATATGCGTTCACAAGCGGTATCATCGGGGCTTAAATGTTTTTTATTAGGAACTGAGTCTAGTTCCCAAAAGCGTTGCGTTAATTTCTCTAAATTCGGTTCAGTAGTTTTAGAGAAAACGTGAAAGGAATTTTCCTTTAGAGGCGTAGTAGTGATGGAGGCGAGACAGTCTGCTTTTCCCATTAAAACATAGCCGAATGCAGATTGCATTCCGACTACCGATGAGTCAGGAGACATAACCTTATGACTCCCTAAAATGAACGGGAATAATTCATTGCCAATCAAGCAATCAATTTCTGCGGGTGTGTGAAATTCGTCATCTGCGAGCGGTAGATTTTTTAAATGATGTAAATTTTCTAAATCAATAAATTCATTAGGAATATTGTCCGATAATTTATCGACAACGCGGGCTTGAATCGAGTATCTACAACGATTATCTATGCGTGAGTGAAGCGTGATACGCGTTTGACCTTGAACTTTCAGTTCTGAAAGGCCAACTCCTTGAATAACTGAAGTAGACGCATTAATTTTTAAGTTTAAGCGATCACAGAATGATTTAGTTATAATATGACACATAGAACCACTATCCAATAATATCCTCATAGTAAAACGTTCTCCTTTGTTATTAAAAACGTAAACAACTGCAGTAGGTAGCAAGATAGTTTTTCTGTTCGAGTATAGCGCATTTGCTTTCATTATAGTTTTGAATGCGGGTTGTACGATGAAAGATTGCGCTTGCTCCGCGCGCGGCGCTGGTGCGACGGACTTGTTATAAGTCGCAGCGTCCACGACCGATTTCTGAGACGAAGCGCGAGCGGTGTCGTTTTGGATGAGCGCTTGGGTCGCGGGTTCAATACCTGCGTGTAATTTTGAATGGTGAGATGCACCACAGAAGCATCTGATCCTACTTTTGCAATTTTCTAGACTATGAAATCAAATACAGTTTAGACATAGGTTGTTGTCTTTGACAAATTGCACCCTAAATGTAGGATCGCGTTCCATAAACTTATTACATTTGAAAAGCGGATGTATACTATTATCTTTACAGTATGGGCATTTAGGGAGAATTTTAGATGACGCGAGAAATTGTGTCGTCTGCGGCCTTTCCGAATGGTAATTATTTTTTACGTGAAACGAAGTGGCGGTTGTTTTGAAATTATTATTCGCGCGTTTTATTGGGGGCGAGTTAACCTTTGAACTTTGTTTGGTAGTAGATGCGGTCGTACTACGTAGTGTAAATATCTTAGTTTGTTCCTTGACGAACTGTACTAAGGAATCGAACGATGGAATCTTTTCGTGACGATAAGTTTGTTCGAATAGCGTTACCGTTTCCTTATCGAGTTTAGTCAAGGCAATATGGGTGAAAATAAAATCAGCTAAATCTTTGAGTTCTAACCGTTTTAGGGCCGCCTGAGCTGAGCAGAACTGGTCTATAAATGAGTCTAATGAGTTTTGAGAGGGAGTTTGAATGGATTTGAATGTTAAAATCTGTTCAAAATACATCGATGCCAAAGTTCTTTTATCTTCGTATTTTTCTACTAAAGCGTTCCAAATAATTTCATAGTTAGCTGCTACTGGTTGTATACCAGAGCAGCTAACTAACGCCCTGTCTGACAGTTTTCCCAAGAGGTATTGTATTTTTTCCGCGTTTGATAACTTAGGGTTGTTATGTATAAGCGAACTAAAGTTTTCAAAAAATGCCGTCCACTTAGTTGGCGTGCCATCAAAACTTCGTAATTCTAAAGCGGGTAATTTTTTAAGTAAATCTAAATTATTCGATGTATTTTGCGCTAATTTTGATAATGCGTTAGATTCCGCCGATTTTACATTGCAATATAACTCGTCGAATGAAGTTAATGTATCAAAATTAATGCGAGCCTTCGGGTTAACTTTTAAATTCGCTATATTTAACTGATCGGTTACGGTAATAAAATTATTGCGCAATGTATCTATTAATTTAGTTTTAATTAAGAAGTTTTTACGATTTAAATCATCGCTAAGATCCTTACTTAAATCGTATAAACTTTGTATATGTCTATAAAAGCTTTGTTGCTTGGCTTCTAAAACTAAAATTTCGATTTCTAATTCTTTTGTGTCGGCCATCTTTAACTGCGTAAATGAACGAACGTGGCGCTGGCGTGTTGTACTTAGCTAACTGCGTAGTTGTGAGAAAGCGTGAAATATAGGTAAAATAGCGTGATAGCGGGATAAAATAAGATAAAATAATACTTAAATAGCGGGATAGGATAGATATCCGTGGGAGAAGGACCAAAACATATGGTGGAAATTTTGGGTAGGAATTGCCCGAGACTAACCTGGTTTTAACTCCTTCGATAGACCTGGATATTCTTCGATGCACTGCACTGGTTTTCAAATAACTTCACTTTTCCACCATAGTCAATTTTTATTGAATGAGACGAATGCACACTTGGGTTTTTGCGAAATTAATAGGTAATTAATTCAAAGTGGCGGGAGCGCGACAATGCGTAATGCGTTTTTCTTGCGTGGTCGTAACAGACTGACTTCTTGAATTTTTTCAGTCGTTGATGCAACTGTCTCCTTTTGCCCCGGGCAGAGGGAAAGGGACAGGAATAGAGGAATATAAAAGAGGATATATATATACATATAGTTCGAATGTAATTGTTTGCGTATGAGTTTAAAAATGGCGTAAACATGGATATGTGAAATCAAGAGGTTTGCCCGTTTATGCTAATCAATACGCAACGTCTTTGTCTCGTTTAATTTATACTTGAAAAATACACTAGTCTCTGATACAGGTACCTTAGTTAAACCTAATACTTGGTAAAATGAAGTATCAATTAAATTAATACCAGTGTAAACGTTCAACTTTCTAATTTTTCAAACATTTAAGTCTGACGTCATATTTTCCAAACGTAAAGGTAGAGTAGGTAAAATCTTCATTCTACCAAGTAAAAAATAAACATGTAAAGGAGGAAAAATTTTGAAAAAACATAGTAGGCCAATTGAAAGAGTTTCTAAAAGCCGAGAACAACTTCATTTGTTATTACGGAGAATTTTGCATGCGGTCAGTCACAAGTATTAAACATAATTAAAGAATTAAAACTATTGATTTAAAATCGCTTTACCGTCTTCTGTTCAGTTGACATCCATGTACGCATGGACCACAATTAATTTTCAGTAAGTAAATATTTTTTATATTACAATTTATAATAATAATTTTATGAATGTACGAGATGAACTGAGAATTTTGAAGACTTTCCTGTAGAATGTAGTGAAATATGAAACTAAAGCATAAATAATCATTTATTTTTAGATACAAAAAACAATTTATTTTGAATATTCTAGATATTATTACTAGATATTGAAATGACATGAAAGTTTTCATTAAGTTTTGATTTACTTAGATAATACGAAACATGAACGTTCAAAGTGAATTAAGATATGTCACTATCGAATGTGCAATGTGATTGTGTGAAGTTTGGAGGATCATGAAGATGAAGTAGGACAGCTACAAAACACGAGGTAATGATAATAGAGTATGGGCACATGAGGATAAGTATCTACATGGAGTACTTATTTGATAAAAGTTGGAATTCGCTGTACCGGTACTTTTAACTTTAACAAGTAGTCTAGGTTCAAACGACAGCTACCACGACCGCAAGAAGAAGTGGCCCGCTGCGAATTAATAATCTATTTGTTGTAGGAAAAGGATATTTCAATATCCATAGAGCTCGTCATATGCAGTTTTTGCGTATGCTGGCGGGTATGGCACGGTGTAAAATAAATCAGGTCTAGCTCTGCCAATTTTCTTCCTTTCGTTTGTCGGTCATGTGGTGTCACTGGCAGCGGACAGGCTACGTACCGGGGTAGTTACGCGGCTGATCGCACTCGGCTTCGGAGATCTCGTTGGAGTCCTTGCTCTCGTTGAAGGAGGAGGAACAGTTGTTGTCGGTGCTGGTGGCGTTGCGAGGTGGTGGTGGTGGAGGCTCGGGGGAGCTGCCGCACTTGCGAGTTCCTGCATACGAATCAGTTGGTTAGAAGCAGGTGTTAGATTTTTGGGTTACAGAGTGGGCTTAAATATTGATGACTAATAAAAGTTATCATCTATCTTGTTGTAAGTTGTATCTCAAAGTTGTAAATAGCTATGATTTTGTCAGGTAAGGCCTAAATATTAGATCATTTAGCAATTAAAATCAAGCAAGGCAACTACTGCATTATTTTGTAAAGGTAAGAATCCTCAACAGGTTTATAAAATAGAACAAATTAATAACCTAACCTATACTTTCATTTAAAAGTAATTAATTACCAAGAGAGGGTAGGTAGTAAACATATAAGTAAAATAACCAAGAATAATAAATAATTTGTCGTTTATTCAGATATCTTTCTTACTTTAATCTTTATAGATCTATCTGTATTTTGTTATATTGTTCAGCATAGATCTATTTATTTAAAAATGAATCTACCGCCCGTTTCGCAAAGGTGTTTAGTCGTGGAGAAGAAAGGGCAAAGAAACTCCACGACACACGTCCTTTAAAAACCATTACAACATACAATAAATAGTAGATATTTGTTAATTATATTAATTATAATAAAATATAAGAATACTTAACTTTGGTATAGCCTGCCGCCCTTGTTTGCTCTGAAGTGAAGGACTTCACCGTTTTGGATTATAATACAAGACTGTGCTTACTGTTTGAATTATAAGACTAGAATGAGCCTCCTCTGTCGAGGTAGGGTACTTTTATAATAATTACCGTCATCGCAAACAACGGCGGGAGTCGGCAGTCACGTGATCTTAATATTTATTTGAAGGTTGGTACATTGTATCAACAATGTACCAACTACCAACCTAACAGTATGTTGACAATATTTAATTAACATTAATAATATCACTAGTTACATTGTATTTACGGATTACATATTATTAATTTGACAACAATAATTGATGATATAATAAATGGAAGGTTTACATATTATTTCACATAATAACTTGACAACCGTATATTACATCCGGCAGTATAATGTCAACCCTAGTATAGTGACAGTATTTAATTTACAATTAATAATTAGTGACATGTATTGATAATTAACATCATAATATTTTAGACATTCTTTTATTCCTTATTTTACATAATAGTAGCGTTTTACCTGAAAATAAAACGCATATTAAAATACTTACCTCACTGGAAGCTTTATATTGAGAGTAGCATTTCCGTTTCCGTCGATTTCATGCCAGTTTTCGTACTTTTATTGATGTCATATCCGGTTTTGTGGCGCCACCTGGCGGGGTCGCGCTCAAAGTTTTCGTAAATTGCTCAGCGCGGCCATGGCTTCATTGGCTCAATATCACCAGGCAGGAATTACTGAAAGCTTCCAGTGAGGTAAGTATTTTAATATGCGTTTTATTTTCAGGTAAAACGCTACTATTAAATAACTTGACCGTAACTGGAAGCTTTATATTGAGACCCTGTTTGTTTTCGCCTGGTGACGCCACATAATAGATATTAGAATTCTATGCCAATGTGATAACATTTGTACCATAATGAGTACTTATATGATATTATGTTCTTTTTCATAAACAAAATTTTGTTTATTTGAATACAAAATCAATAAAGAAAAGAATTTTAACTATCAGTCATAGAACTGAAGAATAGTTAGTTGAGCGATACCACCTGGACTAAGTACATTGCCTTCAATCACTTTACATTTAGAAAAATTTTGAATTGTATTAGCTGATTGCTAATTTTCATGGGCCATCTCATCATAAGAATGATTTTCCCTGAGTTAAGTGTATGCTACGAGAAGTAGCAGATATGCTTGCTTCTTTCAAAAAGGTTTTTACCCAGTCTGCTATACCTACTGTACGAGAGGCCCGTTTAATCCGTTAACCATTATAAAATATAGAGCATTATATTTTGTAGCATATCATACTCTGTCGTTCAATAATTAATTACCAATTACACATATAAATCCAAAAAGAGGGTAAAGATACCCGTTATGACTATTCCTATTACAAGCAATTTCTGATTGGTTGTCTATTTCAGATTTTGAGCTGAATTTAGGGCAAATGTCAGATTTTAATTTTATAATCATCAAATTTTATTAAATACACATCATTCGTTCTAAGGTACGATTTTGATGCAATATGAAGTTATCTGAATAGTAAGCAGTAATAAAAACGCAGATATTACAAATGATTAGTTAAGTAATAAGTTATTATTAGCACCCCAAACGGGTGGATTTCAAATCTCTCTGAAGAAATCGATTTTAAAACATGCTTGGACATGAGTACATAATTGAGTGAATTTGCTTTTATTCATTAATATAGCACATATAAAACACGCGCATTAACAAACATTACTTGACTTTTATTTCATACATCCAATAACAGATCCAATTACAGATTCGTGTAAGAGGAATGAAAATTCTAAATTATGTCATTTATATTATGTGCCAAAACTGGTGCTCATTGTGATACTTTAGGTTCGTATCAATATTTTTCTTTAAAGACCATGATGATCAACGTTTTCAAGCTTATTCAATAG